>NC_064630.1:834213384-834531926 GCF_023864275.1 Schistocerca cancellata
GTTTCTAACCCGCAGTGAAAATGTGATGAATATATAAATAAAATTCATAGCCAAGTAATGACAATGAAACTTGCATTACTTCAGATCTTGGAAGCTTTATAGCCGGAGCACAAAGGGGATACGTCTGTGGAAATTCTCATTTTTCGAATGCTTGTATCAGATCGTACAGATACGCCAGCATAATAGGCAGTACGTAGACAATCTTGTGTTTTTTTCTATAATATTAAGGATTTCCTGCATTGCTCCTCGATTGCACGATTTTGTGATATTACTTCCTATTTCACTACCCTCTCTATGAATCGCGTGTCCCTTCTTGCGATCAGAAGACTTTGTGGACGCAGAAGATCAAATCCCAGTGGCTAATGACTCACCAGTCATTGAATTATGCATCGGTCTTTACAAAAGAAAAACACTAACGAAACAAATCAGGAAAACTGCAACGAAATCTGCCAACTTTAGACTGGGCTTTCTACGTCAAACCTGTGTTTACTGTTCGCTACCTGTGTGTGTGTGTGTGTGTGTGTGTGTGTGTGTGTGTGTGTAAGGTTTGCGCAGGAGCTTAACTTTCGTTTATTTACGAATCCACTCTTCATGACATTGCTGAACACCTCGAACCCATAAGCAGATCTTTCTTAAAATTAAATAACCTAAATAGTAATAGTGATTCATTGTAATCGACAACCGTGCTTTTACCCAGTTATCTTAAAGGAGTGAGCATATCAACCATTGAGGAACAAATATAAATGGAATAGCAGGAATATATGAGAACGGCGTGTTGCCATTTGGACCGTTAAGGAAGGTTATAGCTGTAAGATGACGCTCAAATTAGTGGCTGATGGGACGCTCAAAATCCAAACAAGTTCAATTACACCGACCGGTGTAGATTGAGTTTTGATCGCTGCCAACTTTAACTAGTAGACGGCTCGATGCGTCTGAGGCTGCCTAAGCAGGAGACACACACGGAGTCAATAATCAGGGTGTATACGACCCGGGACAACCGGGAAATCCGGGAAAAACCCGGGAATTTTTTCATCCGGGATAAAACCGGGAAAAACCCGGGAATTTTTCGGAATTCCGGGAATTTTTCATTGTTTTAGCTGTCAGTTAAATATTTGTAATTTTGACTGCAGAATTGATTCTCTAGCAAAGAATGTTATTATATCCTGCTACTGGAGAATGATACTGCAGCAATAAAATATAAACGAGAGGGAAAAAATAAAACTTTAGTGGCAAAGGAAATGTGCAATTTACAACAAAACACCGTGCACGCACAAGCGTCTGCAGATAGCAAAATAATGTCAAAGGCCGTAGGGCGC
Source organism: Schistocerca cancellata (assembly GCF_023864275.1). Classification (NCBI taxonomy): domain Eukaryota; kingdom Metazoa; phylum Arthropoda; class Insecta; order Orthoptera; family Acrididae; genus Schistocerca; species Schistocerca cancellata. The sequence goes on from NC_064630.1 coordinate 834,214,701, forward strand.
AGACTGTAATTCTTCGTAACAATAAACTGCTTGCTATGAGCATGATGTCACAACCGTTCACATTAGGTTCGTTTGACCAGTTGCCAGTTGCGCATTTGACTCGCGTATAAGCAGTACCTTCTCCCGCTACGGCGCTACTTGTAGTTTGGCTGTTAGCTGTATCGGTAGCAGCTGCAAGCAGCCAGATGCAAACGAGAAAAATTTTTCCCGCGCGCCCTAGATGCCAGATTCGCGCTTCCACAGAGTTGTCTGAGTTGTAGTGGGGAGGGGGTTAGTCTCCACGTGACCCGTGTTTACGTGATTTCGCTGCTTCTCTTCGTGTACAGCTCCCACGTCAAATGAAAACAAAACGGATTTCTGTGGCCAGGAGCTATCAAGTGAATTAAAATACATTCACATAGTTACGGAGGGCAAAAATATATTATTAATTTCAGTTTTCTGATTTTATTTTCTTTCCGAGTTAGTAGCAGTCAAGCATATTAATCGCCTTGCAGAAGAATGAAATTATTTTTGCAAGTTTGCTAAAGAAATTCCGCTGAGGCAATCATTTTATTTGAAACGAAGTGCTTCATTCTACAGTATTGGCTAGTTCCAACTGTTCGGTGAATTTCAAGTGCACGTTATCATCTTCTGCCATGTATGGCATTATGCCACGATAAAGAACCAAACATGAGATCGTCGAGCACTGGTACTCCAAGAAAATTTACATCCCGAAAACCACACTGAAAAGCTTATTATCAGATGGAACCTACTTCATTGTGAATCTGGAAAAAGCCAATTTGCACTTCAAGCCGAATTATGCATTTTAGTATAGTTTAGGAAATTTCGATGCTCTTTGGAGTATCCTCTGATGCCCTGTTTCTTTTTTGGTGTAATGTAAGCTCTCTTAGTGCTTTATACACACGAACATGCGGGCTTCCTACACCACTGCAGTTGCACACACACACAATAATGCGTTTTCTGGCGCTCTCTGGCAACTGGTAAATCGAACCTATTTCTAACAATATTGCGAACGGTCGTTAGAAAAGCGTTACTTTCAAAGTAAATTTCTTTTTACGCAAGATGAATTATGTTACGTGTGAGAAAGTGGGATGGATATCTAAATCACAGAGCGTTCGAAACTGAACAGTTTGAGGACCAACCACTTACGAGAATTTCGAGCCGAGGCATTTATGTCATAATTTTAAATTTACTGGCACATTTGTGTGATGTATCTTAAAGTATAACACACGCAAAAAAAAAAATATCAATATTACATGTGAAAGCGTAGCTTCTATTGTAGCGTGTTAATCTTAGAGACCAATATTATATGTGAAAGCTTAGCTTTTCTTGTAGATATACGGTACTGTGTATATTAATGTAAACCGTTAACTTTTCCTCTTGTGTGTTCGCGCTATGTAACCAGTGATTTTGCTATTGGCTGACTATAACACGTGTCCTATGCTCTGAATAGCTGCTGTCATCGGCTGGCGAGACCTCGTGGCTTGAGATACGACTCGCTTACTAAAGGACATCGCAACCTCGGTTGCAACGCTCCGGAAACTAACGCCCTGTGTTTGGTGCAATTCGAATTTATACTTTCGTAATACGAAATTATGCAGCGTATATGTTGCTGCAAATCAAAGGTCTTTCCAAAACTTCTCTCCTTTTTTTTATTAAAAGTCTCTCCAAAACTTCTCTGCCCGTCTTTTTTTTTTTTTTTTTTTTCGGGATGTTCTACGCGATTATATAAAACGTTAACCATTCAATGGATTGATAAGTTTTACAGTTCCGAGGGAAAATCTACGGAAAACCTACTGTCACTTAGCACAGAGAAAGTGTATTTTCGCCCGGGAAAAAGCATATTTTTTAAACGGGATATCCGGGAGAAATCCGGGAATAATCCGGGAATTTTTTTTCCTTGTCCCCGTATACACCCTGATAATGTAAGTGACTGAGAGTGTGAAACCATTTATTGTCGTGTTGGCGGAATTAAATGTAGTATTGGCCACTAGTTACAGTGGTCATCGTTATTGGGAGAAGCTTACTGGCAAGTGGAGTCATAGTTACGTCTCCATGCGACCACTAAAATCGATAGTAGTAGAGAAATGACCTGTCGAGTTGCTATATTATAGTCGTTTTTACTTACGCCCTCCGAATATACACTCCTGGAAATTGAAATAAGAACACCGTGAATTCATTGTCCCAGGAAGGGGAAACTTTATTGACACATTCCTGGGGTCAGATACATCACATGATCACACTGACAGAACCACAGGCACATAGACACAGGCAACAGAGCATGCACAATGTCGGCACTAGTATAGTGTATATCCACCTTTCGCAGCAATGCAGGCTGCTATTCTCCCATGGAGACGATCGTAGAGATGCTGGATGTAGTCCTGTGGAACGGCTTGCCATGCCATTTCCTCCTGGCGCCTCAGTTGGACCAGCGTTCGTGCTGGACGTGCAGACCGCGTGAGACTACGCTTCATCCAGTCCCAAACATGCTCAATGGGGGACAGATCCGGAGATCTTGCTGGCCAGGGTAGTTGACTTACACCTTCTAGAGCACGTTGGGTGGCACGGGATACATGCGGACGTGCATTGTCCTGTTGGAACAGCAAGTTCCCTTGCCGGTCTAGGAATGGTAGAACGATGGGTTCGATGACGGTTTGGATGTACCGTGCACTATTCAGTGTCCCCTCGACGATCACCAGTGGTGTACGGCCAGTGTAGGAGATCGCTCCCCACACCATGATGCCGGGTGTTGGCCCTGTGTGCCTCAGTCGTATGCAGTGCTGATTGTGGCGCTCACCTGCACGGCGCCAAACACGCATACGACCATCATTGGCACCAAGGCAGAAGCAACTCTCATCGCTGAAGACGACACGTCTCCATTCGTCCCTCCATTCACGCCTGTCGCGACACCACTGGAGGCGGGCTGCACGATGTTGGGGCGTGAGCGGAAGACGGCCTAACGGTGTGCGGGACCGTAGCCCAGCTTCATGGAGACGGTTGCGAATGGTCCTCGCCGATACCCCAGGAGCAACAGTGTCTCTAATTTGCTAATTTGCTGGGAAGTGGCGGTGCGGTCCCCTACGGCACTGCGTAGGATCCTACGGTGGCGTGCATCCGTGCGTCGCTGCGGTCCGGTCCCAGGTCGACGGGCACGTGCACCTTCCGCCGACCACTGGCGACAACATCGATGTACTGTGGAGACCTCACGCCCCACGTGTTGAGCAATTCGGCGGTACGTCCACCCGGCCTCCCGCATGCCCACTATACGCCCTCGCTCAAAGTCCGTCAACTGCACATACGGTTCACGTCCACGCTGTCGCGGCATGCTACCAGTGTTAAAGACTGCGATGGAGCTCCGTACGCCACGGCAAACTAGCTGACACTGACGGCGGCGGTGCACAAATGCTGCCCAGCTAGCGCCATTCGACGGCCAACACCGCGGTTCCTGGTGTGTCCGCTGTGCCGTGCGTGTGATCATTGCTTGTACAGCCCTCTCGCAGTGTCCGGAGCAAGTATGGTGGGTCTGACACACCGGTGTCAATGTGTTCTTTTTTCCATTTCCAGGAGTGTATGTTATCACAAACACGTCAAACGAGCAAGGTGGCGCAGTGGTCAGCACACTGGACTCGCATTCGGCAGGACGACGGCTCAGAGCGCGTCCGGCCATCCTGATTTTGGTTTTCCGCGATTTCCCTAAATTGCTTCATGCACATTTCGGGATGGTTCCTTCGAAAGGGCACGGCCGACTTCTCATCCTTCCTGAATCCGATGGGACCGATGACCTCGCTGTTTGGTTCCCTCCCCCAAACCAACCAGCCAAACATGTCACTATTGGTACGATTTGTTATAATGACATTGTCAGTGGTAAAAGCCTTCTTGAAGGTCCTAAGATAAAATACTAATAAGAAAGTCGAAAATTTTATGAATTCCCACTGTAACGTAATGGACTGAGGTAGAAAGGAGTATGTTCGCTTCCCGCTTTATTAAAATACTAAGGGACACCCACGGCTTTGCCCAGGTATTTGTTTATTTACAGCTGTGCGTCCATGCACGTGCCACGCAGCAACTGATGTGGTGCTTCATGTTTATGACGTCGTATCTCCTGAACTGTGTGTCGTACAATGATACAATTCTGCAGTTACATTCAGTGGTATGTGTGCATGCTGTCTGCAAAATGTCGCGAATACAGTTAGTAGTGATAAATCATAACTTCATGCCTCATGTCGTACTTTTAATGCATCAACACTCCGAAAAGTATTAAGCGGTAAACATTTTTTCTCTCATCATTTTGTAGTCAGAGTGTTCTGAAATACTGGATGAATAATGTCTGGGAATTCACGTGTCGCGGGCTGTGATTTTTTTTAACTCTCAGCCCGTTGATAGGCATGTGGTTTTATCCCCACAGCGATTGTCGTCCGACACTAAGGTATATGTGTATAAAGTTTGTTTGAAATCAATATCTCTCTCTCTCTCTCTCTCTCTCTCTCTCTCTCTCTCTCTCACACACACACACACACACACACACACACACACACACACATATATATATATATATATATATATATATATATATATATGGTTATAATAGAAGGAAACATTCCACGTAGGAAAAATATACCTAAAAACAAAGATGATGTGACTTACCAAATGCAGGTGCTGGCAGGTCGACAGACACACAAACATACACACAAAATTCAAGCTTTCGCAACAAACTGTTGCCTCATCAGAAAGAGGGAAGGAGAGGGAAAGACGAAAGGATGTGGGTTTTAAGGGAGAGGGTAAGGAGTCATTCCAGTCCCGGGAGCGGAAAGACTTACCTTAGAGGGGAAAAAAGGACGGGTATATACACACACACACACACACACACACACACATATATATATATATATATATATATATATATATGCCATGTAGTTTAGTCCAGCTGCGCTCCGGCTGTGATCTTGCTTGCGTTCTTCGGTCCATTTTACGCCTGTTCGTTTGTCACAGTGTATATAAGTTCGCTGTCTCAGGAGTGTCCGCAGGTCGTGGTCGTGCGGTAGCGTTCTCGCTTCCCACGCCCGGGTTCCCGGGTTCGATTCCCGACGGGGTCAGGGATTTTCTCTGCCTCGTGATGACTGGGTGTTGTGTGATGTCCTTAGGTTAGTTAGGTTTAAGTAGTTCTAAGTTCTAGGGGACTGATGATCATAGATGTTAAGTCCCATAGTGCTCAGAGCCATTTGAACCATTTTTTGTCTCAGGAGTGAGTTTGTTCGATTTTGCGAACACTCCAGTTTTATGCACGAAGAAATTGCAATAATGTTTCTCTGAACCACATTAACGGCAAAAATATAGGAGATAATGTGATAATGAATGGTGCTAATAAAGGTAGTTTCACATACGAGGTGTGACTGTATAATAACGGGAATGAAGCTGACCGAGTAAGTACGGATGCGCCAAGATAAACGACCAGTAGCTGTGAAGCGTGAAGCCTCCGTTGAATGCGACGTGGACAAATCATTGTGGGTGTGGCCTTCATTTGTGTAAGAGCTGGTATTTTGTTTTGCCAGAAAAATGGTACGTGTAATAGAGCAACGAATGTCGTTAAGTTTCACCCTAGGAAAAACTGCTACTGACATCGGTATTTTAGTAAAAAGAAGTGTTTGGCGAAGACGTTTATCACGTATGCGGGTTTTTGAGCGGCCCAAACGTTTCCAAGGTGGCTGAGAAGACACTGAAGGTGACTGACGCACGGGTCGTCCTTCGACATCAAAAACGGACGAAGATATCGAATGAGTAGGTAACCTTATTCGATCTGGCCGTCGGTTGAGTATTCGGTCGATTACTATAACTGCAGCAAATGACAAAGAATGCGTAAGGCAAATTAAACATAACCAATGTAACATGATGCCAACGGCCTTGCCGCAGTGGTAACGCCGGTTCGTCGGATCACCGCTGTCGGGCTGGGCTAGCACTTGGATGGGTGACCATCTGGTCTGCCGAGCGCTGTTGGCAAGCGGGTTGCACTCGGCCCTTGTGAGGCAAACTGAGGAGCTGCTTGGTCGAGAAATAGCGGCTCCGGTCTCGGAAACTGACATACGGCCGGGAGAGCGGTGTGCCGACCACATATCCGCATCCAGAGACGCCTGTGCCTGAGGATGACACGGCGGCCGGTCGGTAACGGTGGGCTTTCGTGGCCTGTTCGGGCGAAGTTAGTTTGATTTAACATGAGAAAAATATAAGCGAAATTGGTGCCTAAAATTTTCAAGATCAAACAAAAAGAAGCTCGTGAAGATGTTCGTACTGACACTCTGAATACCATTGAAAATGGCCCTAATTTCGTAGCAAGAGAGATAACATGTGACCGATCTCGGTTTTTCACTGCTGATCGAGAAACTAAGCGCTAATCCATGCATTGGAAGGGCCCAACGTCATAAGGAGCGAAAAAGCTCGAATGACCAAATCAAGATTCAAAGCGATGATTGTTTCTTTTTCGATATTCGTGGAATTGTGTTCTTTCTTCATCATTAGGCTCCTGAAGGTCAGACTGTCAACATTACTACCGTGAGGTTCTTGCTCAATTCAGTGAGAAGAAAAAAAAAAATGAGCCGAATTGTGGAAGAATGAATCACGGGTTCTTCCTCAAGACGTCGCTCCGGCTTAATACCACATTATATGTTACGATGTTGCCAGCAAAGTACAGCATCCTAGTGTTAGAGCACCCTCTGTGTTCGCTTGACCTAGCACCGTACGACTTTGATCTATTATCCACTGTCAAATTTGCGTGAAAACAAATATTTCAGTCAGTTAAAGCAGTGGAAGAAAAGCGGAACGGTGACTGAGGAACTCAGAGGAAGACTTCCATCACTATAAAATTCTTTAGGAGTGTTGCAGAGATTGACGAAAGAACTACAGTGAGGGTGACAATAACTAAATATTTATGTTTTCGAAAGAAAGTGTTGTATAGAAACAGTATCGTTATTTTATAGCCAGCTCTTGTATTCACTAGGAAATGTACATTAAGAAGTTGTCTTGTCACAAGTTTGATTTTTCATTTAGAGTGAATTTGTGTACTTAGAAGCAAATTGTCTTTTTCTGCCAGAGCAATTAGACGTTTCATTTTGACTTCAATTCAGATAGCCGGTCAGTGTGGCCGTGCGGTTAAAGGCGCTTCAGTCTGGAACCGCGTGACCGCTCCGGTCGCAGGTTCGAATCCTGCCTCGGGCATGGATGTGTGTGATGTCCTTAGGTTAGTTAGGTTTAATTAGTTCTAAGTTCTAGGCGACTGATGACGTCAGCAGTTAAGTCGCATAGTGCTCAGAGCCATTTGAACCATTTCAATTCAGATAGAAAAACGTGTAGTTAACAAGAGGATAAATCGTAAAGTCTTCTATTGTTTTCGGATTAATTATACTGCCTTATATTTACAGAATATTTGTGATCTCCATACCTGAGTATTATTGGTACACGTACTTCAGAAACAGTGCATGTAAGATCCAAAAACTTCTGACAGCGTATCTCATCTTAGAACCTCTTGAAGCCTTTTATCGCCGAAATATCATTATCCGACATTTAATTGTAATCTTCTCTCCTACAGAAACGACACTACGTGCTGGCATTGTATCAGCACGATCAGAAACTTTATCGTTAGAGGGGAGACCCCGTCACTACTAGTAAGCTTAAGCGCGTGACCCACACCCAGTGTTCACATACCTTACTTCCGTATAATCGATGCGACGACGGAATTCCACACCAGTCGACAAATATGCTGGACAACTACACGTCGTTTCCCAGTAACCTTAGTGTAAAACTGTCTTCTCCGTTGCGTAATTAGATCTGAGCTGCCATCAGCCACCTATCCTAGAGTGTTGTTGGATAGTCCGCGTTTGTCCTGCCGGTATTTGCGTTTGCGGAGCAGGGTCCTCGGCCGCCCTCGCGCCGTCCGGAATTAAACCGCGATAAAGCCCAGCCGGTTAGCCCGTGCCACAGTGCTCGGCTCCTGGGTGTGGATACGTCTGTCGGACCGTTGCACACAATAGTAACACCATTTATTTGTCTGTGGGGAGACGCCACACAGATGGCAGCCAGCGTTAACGCGACGCGCACTGGCATAACGTCGCGTCCATCTGTTTCGGGTTTTGCCAGTGTGGGCGAATTGTTTCCGTAAACCAGCACAGGGTGTCAGTGTCTGCCGAACAAGTTTATCTTTTGTTGGCAAACTATTGTTTGGGACTCGAAAGAGTGCAGCAATAGTGACTACAGGTGGCGATTTCAGAGGGTTCTGCGGGAAAACATTAATTTCAGCCGTGACACATTCGCCGTTAAGGAAGTAGTTGAAGTTACGATGGGTCAGTATACGATGTCACCCACCGAAGGAATCGCAAAAGAATAGCCGTGTGTCAAAGACGATTGCTTTATTTTGAGATTTTTGTATTTTTGGCGATAAGTTTATGCCTGTCGGATTATCCTTTAAACTATTCTCCTCAACTCGTTCATTTCCGGCGTGTTTAAAATCATCATCACCATATGCCTTTGGACAGGGGAAAAGTACCAAAGTCGCTTCACGATACTGCGTTTTGTGGTTAGGTCTTCCATTGTCGTGGAAGGTACGCCGGGCAGTACGTCGTGATGCAGTGGTCGAGGAGCAAAAGCGAATGTGCACATCGTTGCTCTGTCTTACTCATTGCGGGGGACCAGAAACGAGCAAAGAGTCTTTCCCCTGCGGGAAATACAGCGGCAGTAGGCGGCCAAGGCCGGGGCCGGGAATAATGTTGAAACTGCGCCAGGCCGGGCCACGTCACGCCGCCCTCGCGGAAGCGGCTGGTTCGCGGAACGTGACGTGAAGCCAGCCGATTCATTCCACTCCGCTTCCTCATCTTCTCCTCTTCAGTCACCGACGACAGGTCGTCTCAATGTTTGTATCGGCGTTACGGCCATTCCAGCCAAATGTACAACTAGATCAGACACAGGTACCAAGTCCCTGCAGAAACAATACTTCTGTAACGCACCATTATGACTACCGGAATCACGAGAGTGTAGACTGGTTTCCCTGAACACTCTAAGGCTGTAGTAATATGGACCAAAAACGCATAGCTAATGATATTTTATGTATGCAATGTCGTTGGAAATTGTTGTCCTTTAGAAGATCTTTAGCTGAAGTAATGCTCACTGCCTCCTCCCGCATTTAAGAACAATGCTCTTAAACGCTTCCAAATGCCGGCCGTAATATTCCACGGCCTTTAGCCACGTTCCCCAGCGAGTAAGTATGGGTTCTGGTGGAAGTGGTACGCTGGGAAGCTCCTCTCGAAATGACTGAATTGTTTTAGGTGCTTTAGTAAAAACCTTTTTGATGGTTGAAACTAGCGTATTTACATGTGTAAATTCGAGACGTATCGTCTCAGCTGCACGATCATGGCACCTCTTGATGTAATAATTTACCAACAGCCGTATGTATTGTAAATATTTATTTTATTTTATGAACTGCTGTGTGCTACCAGTTTCGGCATTACATTGATGCCATCTTCAGGCTCCACTCGTCATAGTCGTAAAATCGGTATACACGAAAGGAGCCATATAACTGGATCCGTGAATCAAATCGTCCTGCAACAGCCCTTGTGTGGCCAGGCGACACAGATTTCTTGTTGATATCGGGTAATGCGCCACACTTTCTAAACAAATTAGGAGTATTTTGAATATTTTTCAACCTGCTTAGGGTTATTAAAAAAATTACAAAGAAATTGGTGCAATATTTATTTCCAAAATGTTTTCTTAAATTGAGGTACCATTTAATCCAATGTTATACATTTGAAGGAGACCAAATTTTTGCCAGATACGCATGACTTGATGGCTGAGGTATTAGACCACTTTAATTCCACCTATTATGAATATTACAAGGATAAAAAATATCACATCTTACATTTTAAATTTTATAAGTTTTTCCTATTAAAAATGTTATTTTTTCTACAATTTAGTTGATTCTGCAATAAAGCTTAGTACTACTACGTAAGTATGGACTATTGCAAGTTACAGAAAAAAATTAGAGCAATGCTTTATAAACTTTTGGAAACATTTGTACCTGAATTCTGAAAATACATCTGGGGGAAATGGGAATCAAGATATGAGCCCAATTAAACTGTGCCTCAGAACATTTCTGAAGCGTAGTCTTCATCCTGCAATATTTCTTAATCTTCAAGCTTCCTCGTGGCATTTCTTTTAGCACTTCGTGCTTCTTTGGTAACTTGAAGAGCGAATCTTTCAGTTTTTGAAGAGCGAATCTTTCAGCTTCATGCCCCCGTTGTCTGTCACATGCAAGCAGTTGATCTTCCGTATTAGAGCCACATTTTATTCGTAAATTGCTCACGACTTCCAACCTTGCTATCACTCCATCATTGAAACATATCATTGCATGTAGTACACCAACTTATAATGTATTTAGTCCTACAAAAACATTCGTGGGCAATCTTTCCCAAATGCAATGGTTGAAATTTTCATTTGTATTCTGAGTGCCCCCATGAAGACATTTACTAACAAGGGAACCTCCCCATCGCACCCCCCTCAGATTTAGTTATAAGTCGGCACAGTGGATAGGCCTTGAAAAACTGGATCCAGATCAATCGAGAAAACAGGAAGTTGTGTGGAACTACGAAAAAATAAGCAAAATATACAAACTGAGTAGTCAATGGGCAACATATGCAACATCAAGGAGAATAAGAGCTCAAGAGCGCCGTGGTCCCGTGGTTAGCGTGAGCGGCTGCGGAACGAGAAGTCCTTGGTTTAAGTCGTCCATCGACTGAAAAGTTTAATTTTTTTTTTATTTTCAGACAATTATTATCTGTCCGTCCGTCCGATGCAAGGTAACTGCGCCGTAGTATGGGGACGCCACACCTAAACAAACACACTACGTCAGTCGACTACAGCGCACGGAAGAGAGAGTATTCCTGCTAACGAGGCTCCCTGGCTGGCAGTTGACTGTTCACTACTTTGGACGAGAGTGCATTAAATACGTGAGATGTATTCCGTGGGCAATATGAATCCAGCAAATATAGCTCGGGCCTTCAATAACAATGGCACGGTTTTGCGGTGCGGTCGCAAAACACAGGCGCTAAACATATTACAGTGAACAGAGACGTCGGTGAACGAACGGACAGATCCCCCCCTGCGGGTCCGGGGATTAGAATAGGCCCGAGGTATTCCTGCCTGTCGTAAGAGGCGACTAAAAGGAGTCCATCCCCCTCACGGGGGTAGTTAGCGCCTGCGTCCGGAGACGGACGGTTCCACGACCTATAATCGTGGTCTTTTTGGTTTTTCACTTCTCGTTTCTTCCTTCCTTTTGTTGGTTCCTTTCTTTGCTCTTCTCCACCTCACTGTCTTCCTTACTCTTTCCCTTGACTTCTCCTTGCTTCTCATTGCCTTTTTCTCGTTGCCTTCTTCTCCTTGCCTTCTCATTGCCTTCTTCTCCTTGCCTTCTCTGGTCTCCGCCTTGGCGTTTGAGACAGTCTGTCCTCTTTCTCCCTCTCTCTCTTCTTTTTCCTCTTCTTCCTTCCTCCCTGTGCGTACCTGAAGGCCGACCCACGCGTTCGCACGCGTAGCCGGTGACGGGGTAACGCGTAAGTCCCCGCCCTGGGTAGACATGTAAGGCACGCGCGTACCCCCTGGTAAAGGCCAGGCCCGGGGAGGGGTGATTGCCTGAGCTGATACCTTCTGACCATGCCGATTGGTCCCTCCGTCTGTTTCTCGGGAGGTGTGACCTGAGGTGTAAACATTCACCTAAGGCGGGAGTGCCCTCTGAGAGGGTCCCCACAAGGAAGGAGCGCGCCATCGGAGACGCTGGCAATCATGGGGGATTCCTCCGCAATGGATTCTACTCCATCTCTCTCGACTTCGACCCAAAAACGGAAACGTGACCAGCCAACAGTGACAAAAGTACTACCGCCTGCCCCACAGTTCCTCGTAGTTTCTCGATCTGAGGACGGAAAGGATTTTTCCTCTGTCAACCCTTTCGTTATTCAGAAGGGCGTAGATGCCATAGCCGGATCTGTCAAATCTTGTACCAGGTTGCGTAACGGCACCTTATTACTAGAAACTGAGAGTGCCTTTCAGGCACAAAAACTGCTTCGGGCCACCCTCCTGTACACGTTCCCTGTCCGGGTGGAGGCCCACCGAACTTCGAATTCGTCTCGTGGTGTAGTCTATACTAGCTCCCTCGACGGATTGACTGACGAGGAGCTTCAATCTTTCCTCGCTGAGCAGGGCGTGACGGCTGTCCATCGGGTCATGAAAAAGGTCAACAATGACCTTGTACCGACCCGGACACTTTTCTTGACCTTAGTGTTAAGCTGCCATCGCGCATCAAGGCGGGCTACGAGGTTATTTCTGTTCGCCCCTATGTCCCGACACCTACGCGCTGCTACCAGTGTCAGCGTTTCAATCACACTCGACAGTCTTGTTCCAATGCGGCTAAATGTGTCACTTGTGGCAGGGATGCCCATGAGGGTGACTGTCCACCTCCGTCTCCTCGTTGTGTGAACTGTCAGGGTGACCATGCCGCATCCTCCCGCGACTGTCCTGTCTATAAGGAAGAACGCTGTATCCAAGAAATTCGGGTCAAAGAGAAAGTGTCCACCTCGGCTTCTCGCAAGCTATTGGCTAGTAGGAAGCCCACGCTGCTCCCAGCGGGGAAATACAGTACTGTCCTCGCCTCTCCTCGGACTACCCGGGAGGTAGCAACCCAGACATGCGATCTGACCTTCAGCACCACGGTCGTCCGTTCGGCCAGTGCTAAGATCGCGCGGTCGACGTCTCCTCTTCCTCCCATCACCCCACAGACACCAGCCCCTTCCTCAGCTTCTGCTAAGTCGAAGACCCCGAAGTCAGATGCACGGGCCTTCAAGAAGGAACCATCCCGTGCAGACTTCCTCCGTCCCTCGACCTCCCAGCCTTCGACCGGTACTTCCACCAAACGTCCTTCCAAAAAGACGCATAGGAAGCACAGTTCTCCTTCTCCGCCACGGCGCATTTCTTCTCCTGCGCCACCCAGCGGTTGCCGCCCCAGGCCGTCATCCGTTTCGCCTGGCCGCACCGCTGGTAGCCGTACATCTGGCCGTTCACCGGCGGAGGAAGCTCCCCCTCCCGGCCATCATCCCGAGATGGCCGATGACCCTATAGACCCCATGGACGATGACTGTCCGCCTGCTGATAGCGGCGGCAGTGCTCGCTCGAAGCCAGGCCCTAAGCGGCCTTCGAGGTGACCCCTTCTCTCCTCTTCCCTTTCTTACGATGGCACTTATTCACTGGAGTATTCGCAGCTTTCGCTCCAACCGAGAGGACTTGAAGTTGCTGCTCCGCTTGCATCGTCCGCTCGTCGTAGCCCTCCAGGAAACGAAGCTACGCCCATGCGATCATATTGCCTTGGCACACTACACCTCTGTGCGTTTTGACCTACCTCCTGTGGTAGGTGTCCCAGCTCATGGAGGGGTTATGTTGCTGGTCCGGGATGATATCTACGACGATCCCATCACGTTGCACACCGGCCTGCAGGCAGTTGCCATCCGCATTACTCTCCCCACTTTTACGTTTTCCTTTTGTACCGTTTACACTCCATCGTCATCTGCCGTTACCAGGGCAGACATGATGCAACTTATTGCTCAGCTACCTGCACCATTTTTGTTAACTGGAGACTTCAATGCCCACCATCCCCTTTGGGGCTCTCCAGTATCCTGCCCGAGGGGCTCCTTGTTAGCAGACCTTTTCAACCAGCTCAATCTTGTCTGCCTCAATACTGGCGCCCCTACTTTTCTTTCGGACACATCTCACACCTATTCCCATTTAGACCTCTCTCTATGTACTCCCCAACTTGCACGCCGGTTTGAGTGGTATGCACTTGCTGATACATATTCGAGCGACCACTTCCCGTGTGTTATCCATCTCCTGCAGCATACTCCCTCTCCGTGCTCCTCTAGTTGGACCATCTCAAAGGCAGACTGGGGGCTCTTCTCTTCCAGGGCGACCTTTCAGGATCAAACCTTCACAAGCTGCGATCGTCAGGTCGCACACCTCACGGAAGTCATTCTCGCTGCTGCTGAATATTCCATCCCTCACCCTACTTCTTCTCCACGTCGCGTACCGGTCCCCTGGTGGACCGCAGCATGTAGAGACGCTTTACGTGCTCGTCGACGTGCTTTACGCACCTTTAAACGCCACCCTACAGTGGCGAATTGTATCCATTATAAACGATTACGTGCTCAGTGTCGTCGTATTATTAAAGAAAGCAAGAATGCCAGCTGGGCTGCTTTCACAAACACCTTCAACAGTTTTACTCCTTCTTCTGTTGTCTGGGGTAGCCTGCGCCGGCTATCTGGCGCTAAGGTCCACTCCCCAGTTTCTGGCTTGAAGGTCGCGAATGAAGTCCTTGTGGCCCCTGAGGCTGTCTCCAATGCCTTCGGCCGCTTTTTCGCAGAGGTTTCGAGCTCCGCTCATTAGCACCCTGCCTTCCTCCCCCGCAAACAGGCAGAGGAGGCTAGGCCACCTGACTTCCGCTCCTCGAATTGTGAAAGTTATAATGCCCCATTCACCATGCGGGAACTCGAAACCGCACTTGGCCGATCACGGTCCTCCGCTCCAGGGCCTGATTCTATTCATATTCAGATGCTGAAGAACCTTTCACCTGCGGGTAAAGGTTTTCTTCTTCGTACATACAATCGCATCTGGATTGAGGGACATGTTCCCGCATGCTGGCGCGAGTCTATTGTTGTCCCGATTCCTAAGCCGGGGAAGGATAAGCACTTGCCTTCCAGTTATCGACCTATCTCGCTTACCAGCTGTGTCTGTAAAGTGATGGAGCGAATGGTTAACTCTCGATTGGTTTGGCTGCTCGAGTCTCGACGCCTACTTACCAATGTACAATGTGGATTTCGTAGGCGCCGCTCTGCTGTTGACCATCTGGTTACCTTGTCGACCTTCATTATGAATAACTTCTTGCGGAAGCACCCGACCGCGGCTGTGTTCTTTGATTTGGAGAAGGCTTACGACACCTGTTGGAGGGCGGGCATTCTCCGCACCATGCATACATGGGGCCTTCGCGGTCGCCTCCCTCTTTTTATTCGTTCCTTTTTAATGGATCGACAGTTCAGGGTACGTGTGGGTTCTGTCCTGTCCGACACCTTTCGCCAGGAGAATGGGGTGCCACAGGGCTCAGTTTTGAGCGTCGCTCTCTTCGCCATCGCGATCAATCCAATAATGGATTGCCTCCCAGATGATGTATCAGGCTCCCTTTTCGTGGACGATTTTATCATCTATTGCAGCGCGCAGTGTACACGTGTCCTGGAGCGCTGTCTTCAGCGTTCTCTTGACCGTCTTTACTCCTGGAGTGTCGCCAATGGCTTCCGTTTTTCTGCCGAGAAGACGGTCTGTATTAACTTCTGGCGCTACAAAGAGTTTCTCCCACCGTCCTTACGACTCGGTCCCGTTGCTCTCCCAATCGTGGAGACAACCAAATTTTTAGGGCTTACATTTGACAGGAAACTTAGCTGGTCTCCACATGTCATATTTGGCCGCCCGTTGTACCCGTTCTTTAAATGTCCTCCGTGTTCTCAGTGGTATGTCGTGGGGAGCGGATCGAACCGTCCTACTTCGTCTATATCGGTCGATCGTCCGCTCCAAGCTGGATTATGGGAGCTTCGTATACTCCTCTGCACGGCCATCCATCTTACGCCGCCTCAACTCCATACAACATCGGGGTTTACGACTTGCGATCGGAGCATTTTATACCAGTCCCGTAGAGAGTCTTCATGCTGACGCTGGCGAATTGCCACTCACCTACCGGCGCGATATACTGCTTTGTCGGTATGCCTGTCGGCTACTGTCAATGCCCGACCATCCGTCTTATCATTCCTTTTTTGACGACACTCTTGACCGTCAATACGGGTTGTATGTCTCTGCCCTGCTACCCCCTGGAGTTCGCTTTCGTCGCCTCCTTCAACACCTTAATTTTTCACTCCCTGCAACCTTTAGAGTGGGCGAGAGCCACACGCCACCTTGGCTCCAGGCTCAGGTCCGCGTTCACCTTGACCTCAGCTCGCTCCCAAAAGAGGTCACCCCCGGTTCGGTCTACCACTCCCGTTTTTTGGAACTTCGTTCGAAGTTCATCAACATGACTTTCATTTATACAGATGGCTCTAAGACCGATGACGGGGTCGGGTGTTCCTTTATTGTCGGGGCACAAAGTTTAAACTACCGGCTCCATGGCCATTGTTCGGTCTTCACAGCTGAGCTCTTTGCCCTCTACCAGGCTGTTCTTTACATCTGCCGCCACCGACATTCTGCTTATGTCATCTGCTCAGATTCCCTGAGCGCCATCCAGAGCCTCAGTGATCCGTACCCGGTTCACCCTTTCGTACACCGGATCCAACGCTCTCTTCAGCAGCTGGTGGACGTCGGTTCTCCGGTTAGCTTTATGTGGGTTCCTGGCCATGTCGGTATCCCTGGGAACGAAGCTGCAGATGCCGCGGCCGCGGTCCTCCAGCCTCGGACAGCTTCTTGTTGTGTCCCTTCGTCCGATTTTAGCAGGGTCATTTGTCGGCGAATTGTATCGCTGTGGCATGCCGATTGGGCTGCACTTACCGACAACAAGCTTCGGGCCTTAAAACCTCTTCCCGTGGCTTGGACGTCCTCCTCACGCCCTTTTCGGCGGGAGGAGGTCGTTTTAGCCCGGTTAAGAATTGGACACTGCCGGTTCAGCCATCGCCATCTGCTGACGGCTGCGCTGGCGCCGTTCTGCCCATGTGGGCACTTGCTGACGGTTAGACACATTTTAATGTCCTGTCCAGATCTTAACACACTGCGCCTCGATCTTAACCTGCCTAATACTTTCGATGCCATTTTAGCGGATGACCCACGAGCAGCTGCTCGTGTTCTTTGTTTTATCAATTTGACAAACCTCGCTAAGGACATTTGATGATGTTGTTTTTTAATCCTATGCCTGTCAGTCTGTCTTTTATCGTGTTTTCCCTTTTAGTTGTTGTTGTCAACTTGTGCCTCGCGGTGCATTCTTAGAGTAGTCAGGGCGCTAATGACCATTGAAGTTGTGCGCCCTAAAACCACAAAAAAAAAAAAAAGACAGATCATAACTTTGCGAAAATAAAGAAAGTAAAATTTTCACTCGAGGGAAGACTTGAACCAAGGACCTCTAGTTCCACAGCGGGTCACGCTGACCACGGGACCACGGCGCTCTTCTGCTCCCACACTCTTTGATGTTGCCTATGTTGCACATAGACTACTAAGTTTGTATATTTTGCTTACTTTTTTCATAGTTCCACACAACTTATTCTTGTTTTCTCGATTGATCTGTGTTCAGTTTTTCAAGGCCTACCCACTGTGCCAACTTATAACTAAATCTGAGGGGGGTGCGATGAGGAGGTTCCCTTGTAAGCAAAACAGGGTCAGTTATGTCTCTAAAATTTTTTTATTTCATTCATAACAGTCTCAGGAAGAGACTGCTTATGATGGTATATTTGATCACTTTCTTTTGCTTTTTGCTAACCACACCAACAATCAGCTCCTTTACGGCAAAGTCTGTGAACAGGGTGGTCATCTGTGGACAACTTACGAAAGTAGGTGGCACATACAGATTTTCTCATTGCTGTAACATCATTCAGAGGTGCAGTTCGTCTAATGGCCAGTCGATAATAACTCTGAAGAAGATCTATTTCAATTTCTGTCAATCTGCCTTAGCCAGACAAATTTTCCATCAGGTAGCAACTATCCTTTCATTTCTCTTCGTAGCTTCCGCAGTCTAGCACCCATCCTCTTTTGCACCCATCCTCTTTTGCACCCATCCTCTTTTGCACCCATCCTCTTTTGCACCCATCCTCTTTTGCACCCATCCTCTTTTGCACCCATCCTCTTTTGCACCCATCCTCTTTTGCACCCATCCTCTTTTGCACCCATCCTCTTTTGCACCCATCCTCTTTTGCACCCATCCTCTTTTGCACCCATCCTCTTTTGCACCCATCCTCTTTTGCACCCATCCTCTTTTGCACCCATCCTCTTTTGCACCCATCCTCTTTTGCACATGTCCACAGCACTCCAGTTTTGTTACCAAGGTATCGCCATAAACATTGAACTCATTAATTTCATTGAAAGCTTTAGAGTCCCCATCGCCTAGGTTCTTCGTGTATCTAACGTTATAAACGGGCACCGACCTCTGAAATTTTTGTAGAGCTCCATCACACTCCATACCTCCACTGTAACCATCACAATTCTTAGGACACTGATGTTCAATATATCCTTCAGTGAGGCAGTACTTGGTCGAGCACTCGCCATCAAGTCTCCAGAGAAGTAGCACTTTCAACACCGTTCAAGGAACGATGTCCTTGACGTTGCCAAGTGCAACAGTAATGTCCCTGGCTCCATTAATATTTACAGTTTCTTCTTCTGCACTTTTCATAGATGCTTGAAACACAACCGTCAAGGCACCTAAAAGTATTTTTGTGTACTTTCTGATCCTACTGGAAGGAGGAGGAAGGCCCATTAAACCACAAAACGTTTGAGCAGCCTCTCGTCTCTTCCCGTCCCTTTCCTATTGCACACATTGCATACACTAACTTCAAATTCACGTCTGTTCGAAGTCATTTTCGAGGTCGATTTATTGCAGGATCCACGCAGAACAACTAATTTTGACGCTAAACCCTTCCTGCCACTTTGTTGTTCAGTTATTTCCAGACAGCCTACACCATCACATTGTTTACATTTCGCCACTTCCTTTATCAAAGAAGATAAGATGTCAACATCAACAACAAAAAATCCACTACAAACAGCGTCATTGTTAACACAAAAATTTGAATCACCAAGAGGTGTGCCATGTGGGAGTTCCTTCCCTGAAGAACTGATACATAGGTTACTTTCAATAGTGTGGCTTGCTTTGGTTGTGAACTGGTTACCATGGAATTTCCTTTTATTGAATTTCTTTATGCGTGGCATAGTTCGTATTTGTTGCATACTAAAGGATATGTACTTCCACAAATATACGTAGCACTTGGGCTACAAACATTCAGTAACATGCGAACAAACTGATTCGGCGAAACAAAGTGAATACTAGGAAAGATAATCATTTACGGACACTAGAAAGCTGCGCTGTTACCAACATATACAGACCGCAGCTCGTGGTCTTCCGGTGGTAGCGTTCTCGCATCCGGCGCACGGGGTCCCGGGTTCGATTGCCGGCGGGGTCAGGGATTTTCTGTGCCTCGAGATGACTGGGTGTTGTGTGTCCTCATCATTGGCTCGCAAGTCAAGCCAAAAGGGACTTGCAATGCGAGGGCCGAACTCCCGCCAACAATGCCATACTTTCATTTCACCAACATATACAGTGCGATTTCTGTAACAGAAATAAAGGGTTATGGAGGCACACATGACCGTGACTTTAAAATTTGGTATATATAGGTCGTTTTTCATTTGAAACCCTATCGATTTCATTTTTCATTTGAAATCCTATCAATGTAATCAGAAAAGACTATAGAATTTAATAGTCATAAAAAAATTTCGATGTTGCCACCATTTATAAGTACCCTGTATCCTTAAGGTTCTTTACGAGAGTTCTGAAGAGACCGCGACTGCAAGACAACTGTAGAGCATCTTCAACCTAGGTGACTGTAAATATCGATGGCGACAACGTAATGAACGAATGAGATCTCCGTTCTGTAGATGTAAAATACCGACCTCAGAAAGGACATCATCCGTGTTCTTTCGAAGAAACCATCCCTGAATTCGCGTTGAGCAATTCGAGGAAATCACGAAAAACCAAAATAAGAAGTACGACTCTCCCGAATAAGAGTCCATTGACTCGGGCACTCCAGCAGCCAACTCGGCACCACATGCAGTGCAGTGTTAAACTACCGTGGCACTCGCTCCAAGTAAGCGAGGAAAATCACCGTTTGTGCGATGACCTTGACCGACTGGGGGCCTTCAAATCTGGGCAGTTGGGCTCGTGTCGCCTCGACTGCGAAGAGTCGTTTGCGTCAAATTATCGCGTGCTTCTGTGACAGGCGGGTAGCAATGCGACATAGACAGAGACTAAACACAAGGTAACAGTTTTTGGTAATGACTGGCGTCATTAGTATTTCTTCTCGTACCACGAGTAGGGAGCAACGCCGAACAAAGTTCATAATAGTGCTTTCGCTATATTTTAAAGACTGCATCACCGGACGAAACTGATCTAAACGAGTTTGGGGTTTGTGAATCACTATTGTGGAACCGGCCAACAGTTGGCATGCAAATAAGGCGGGAAGGTGTGTGTGGCACGTGCTCGCATCGTGTTTGGATAGGTCCGCTTTAAGGTGCGCAAAGCGCCTGAAGCAGCGGCGACCGCTATCGATTGGGGTGTCGCGTCGCCTCGGCGTGTTCCACTGCACTCGTTGGACGCCCACTGCTAGAGGAAAGCGAAGCGAAAGCGCCGCTGTTCGAAACACTCACGCTTTTATCGAACGAGAAGACATTGCTGTCGGAGCTAGGAAAACCGTGTTTGAAGTGCGAGCGTCGTTTTCGTGCGCTTGTCCCCCGTGCGCACGAATCTCTTCGTTCCTGACGTCTTACCAGTGTCACTGTTAACACGGAATGCGTCACATCTTGTGCGATACCCTGCTTTTATCTGGCAGCTTTCGATTAGTGGAGCTTAGTCACCCTGTTTAAATTTTCAGTTACGGAAGAAGCTATGTCGATTTAAATAACCGGACAAATATTGGCTTACGTTTTGATAGTTGTATTCGGTGTTTTTGTTACAGTTGGTTCGGCAGGCAGTTGTGCGACGTGATTAAGTACTTGCCAGTGCATCCACTTTCTGTACGAACGTCGTTTCCTTTGGAATGCCACGCAGCGGGAACTGATAGTTAACGACACTGGAGAGATAACCACGACGCGGAGGAAAGGTGCAATAGCGTCGGTTTGTCGGAGCCGGGGGCGACGACCCCGCGCGCCGCGCCTAACCCAGTTACGGGGAGTCTGCTGCTGCTAGGCGCTATCGATTGCTTACGCCGGCCTCGGTCTGCACGAGCCGAGCCGCCCGTGGCCAAAACACACCACAACAGCAGGTAACAACGAAAAGACCAGCGAAACGGCCGAACGTGAACTGCCGAGACTGCTCCGTTAGTCTGGTAGCGGCAGCAGCGAGGCTAGGGAGCTCCTCAGCTTGTAGGTCGTTTTTCTCTGTTCTCGGACACAAGTTCGTATGCGTAGCGAAGTGGGAATGTCAGGGTGCTCGCTGCTAATCGTTTTCGCTAGTTCCTTTTTCAGATCACCCTAGTCTCTGACTGTGAATGATACTAAATTGATAAAAGCGCGGACGGGGAAGTGAAACTAGTGGCTGTGAGCAGCCTAGTTAACACCTGTGCCGTGGGACAGTGTCGCAGGCATGTTTCCCACATGTCCAGGAGGCAGTTCTCATCAGCTCACGCTTCGGCGAAGGAAGAAACGCAGCTTCTTTATGTAACGCCTGAGTCCGCACGTGCGGTCAGCACGTCGTGTTGCACTGCGGCTCTGGTCGCACGAGACGTGTCGCTGTGCTGTCTGTAGCGGTGTGTACGAATGGCTCCAGGTTTCCTCTCGACCGATCCCTTCTTCTAGTAAAGTTTGGCTATAAATATTTGTTTCTCTTCGAATCAATTCAGTAGTTCTTAGACACATCGAATCGTCAGCATTTTCCTTTAGCGCCGTGTTTAAAAAGCTTTTATTCTCTTTGTGCTAACTGCTTAACCGCGTTTCACTACCGTAAAAGTCAACACCCCAGCAAATACTTGCAGAAAAAACGTCTAGCACTTTCATTTGTGTCTAAATTTCAGAAACATTTTCGTCACTATTGCCAGTCTCTCTGTATCGGCCATAGTCTGATATTTTGCTGTCCGAATTGCAAAACTCTTCAACTGCTTTTAGTGTCCCGTTTCCTAATCTAATTCCCTTAGCATTGCCCGATTAAGTACGGCTACATTTCCCTACTCCTGTTTTACTTTTCCCTCTTTTCGAGTCACTGTCCACGCCGTCGAACTGCTCTTTCGAGTCCTTTGCCGTCTCTGACAGAATTACAGTCTCATCGTGATGCCTCCAAGATTATATTTCTTCTCCCTGAAGTTTAATTCTCTTTTTCAAAGCAGGCGACACCTACATACATTTTTCATCTCAAAACGAGCTTTAGAAAGGCGAATACATGCCAAATTCGTTAGGATCTTGTCCAGGTCAGCAATGCGGGGTCGCTGCGCTGCTCCTGAACATCACGTACGTGAATATGGCCTCGATTTTGAGTGTCTGGCAATATTTTTCATTTTGCTTCCACTCGATACGGCTTCCGAGGCTACACGTAGATACCTGCGAACAGAAGCAACTCATTGACTGTTGCGCAGTGGACCGGATGTGAAGTACGCCGAGGAGGCGCTCGGAGGGCACGCGTGCCCAGCCGTGACGTCGGTCGCGTAATGCAGCCTGACGCAGTCAGCAGGCGGCGCTTCCTGCAATGCCCAACCAGTGCTGCGTTTCTTCTAAAGAAGCGTTAACTTTTAGCTTTTTTCCGATCTCAGCCTGCACAAACTGATTTCTGTTCCATTCTCTGTGACGTATTATAGCATTATTGCTTGTGAACACGTTTGCCCGTTCCATACACATCTCCCCTTTGCTGTAAATCCAGTAACGCGGACGAGATAGCGAATTACTGAATTCTAGTAGTATTTTACTTCAATGACCACCAAAAATAAAATTCTGTTATTAAAATTTATTTTCAGCCTCAGTAAGTAAAGTACCGGTAATTCTTGCGTCCGTGATTTAAGACTTCTAATGCTAAAGTGTTGAGGACGTTCCATACGTTACGCAGAAGCGAAGCAACTAGCATCTTTTATTTTGTGAAAGAAGACGCTTTCATTAGACACGGAAAACAAGTTCGGATTGAGACAGCCGAGGAATAACATTGGCCGTGCCCTTTCAAAGGAACCATCCTAGCATTTGCCATAAGGGGAATCACGGAAAACGTGAATTTGTACGGTTGGCCGGGGTTTGAGCCGCTGGCCTCGCTAATGAGAGTCCAGTTCGCCAGACACCTCGCTTCTCATTTATCTTCATTTCAAATTTTCTCTTATTCGACATTACTTACGTAGTATTAAAGTCACATTGCTGTATGCGCGTGGTTTTTTTAACACCAAAATGCACTTGTGTTTTTCGGTAAGTGTTTAGCACCAGTTTTCTTACATCATTCCGGATGCTCTCGTTATGTAGTCCTAATTTCATCTAGTCCTCATTGCGTGTTTCAGTGATATGTTCCAATTCGCTTTAACCTTCAAAATCCCCTTTTCGAGTTGTTCAGTTGGAAATATGATTTTCGCGATGTATGCTGCAAACGCCGTGTTGCTAATGATTCAAACGAGACTTCGGGTGGCGATCTCTGAAGTAAAACCAGATTTAGTGATGGAACAAGGGGAGTGCACTACAAAAGGTATCTAGCAATCCACCACCCTGAAGATTATTTTTCTTAATGCGAACCATGGAACACATTGAGTGAGTGAGTGAGTGAACGACTGAACGAACAGCGCCCGAACGTCAATGACGCCGTATGAAAATCTTTGTGTTCTAAATATTTTTTTGTATTGTCATGTTTGCAAAAATTGCCTTCACCTTTTTTACATTAACCCCACCTAATCTCAGGCGTGCTATGAATATTCCACTTAATTTAATGTCGAAGCGATTGCCGTGCAGTAAAATTGAGACCATAGTTGGTTTGCCGTTCGGAAAGATGCTCCTGTTCTGACTTGCTAGAGGAGTTGATTACAAGTAAGCGTTTGCTTTCCTGGATCTTTTAAAGACCGGAACAGTAGCGCTCCTTTATTCCTGAGCTCGTTTGGCGCCAAGGGTGGCGTGCGTTGCCCAGCAACCATCGGCCTGGCGGCTAGCCCAGATCAATGCCGTGTCGCGCAGCTGATGACGTAACTCGTGCGTCACCACTTCCGGTGTCGTCTGGCGGCCGGTCGCGAGCAAAAGCTATGCTTCTCGGAACATAAACACAACGACTGGTTCCAACTCATTTTGTGTTGTACCGAAAATCTGCAGCGGCGCTGTAACCGGAAACACTTGTCAGCCACAAATCGCTAACTGATCGATGTGGCGAACTTTGTCTCGGGAACTTGACGTTGACCTTGCTATATGGGACTTCCGCTGCTGTGTACTAATTACTGAAATACTTGAACAGCTTTCAAAGTGAGTTTTAGTTGGAAGCAGCCAGCCAGCTCGTCGTGGAATTGTGAGCCAGAGCCGAGGTGGCAGAAATTTATCTGTCTAGTATATCGCCCAATGTATTTATCATCCTTTGCTGAGTTCCCTGCAGTGGTCGATTCATATTGGCACAGTATATTTAATTCTACCCAATGTTGCTAAAATTATCATCAGTTTAAGGGAGTATCTGCTTTATGTGAGGTCACTATTGTAGGCGAATCCTTATCAGATTTGCATTCATGGCAGTTGAAATCTTAAATAAAACTGTAATTTTTCTTTAATTAGCTTTCAGCTACTGAAACTCTCATTTGTGCCCTGTATAGATGGCTTTGTAGTATACTAGTATGAAACGTGTAAAAAATAAATACTCTCTTGTGCCTTCATATTCTTAGGGCCCCAGAATTACTGTAGTGTGATATGTGTGTTAGATAATTCTTGCTGCTTCACACCCTTTTATATAGAAACAATGTATTTTTCATTTATTACACTTGTATAAGTAATTATTATTGTGCAGTAGCAAGAAACCTACATGTTTGTATCTGTGACAGTTAGAGTAAATAGTGTTTACAGTGTCCTTTTGTTAGCCATTGAAATTTTTAACTCCAGCCTGTAATCTTCTGTTTTACCAGTTTACCAAATTGCATAATTCTTTAAATTGATCTATACTGAAATATATACTAATCTGGCCTTTTTCAGGAAAAAGGTACATCACTGCCAGCACAGCGATTAAACAAGCATCCGTCCCGAGGTCTCCTGAGGCACATATTACAGCAAGTGTATAACCAAGCTGTCACTGATCCAGAGAAGCTAAACCAGTATGAACCTTTCTCACCAGAGGTACACAGACATGTTGTGTTTGTTTCCTGCACTCATACTTATCTTGAACAGCCGCTAGCTGAATCTGGTATATTATGTAGCGTGCAACTTACGACAAATTCCGTGTTGCATTTGATTTTGCAAAGTGTGCAGCATGTCATTTTTCTTCTTCATTGTTGTATAAAATTGACTGAAACTGGTGTTATATGAACTGTTGTCTAGAGTGAGCTTGTAGACATAAGTCCAGATAAACAGAATTGTATGTTTACATAATTACCAGAGACCAGACATAACACCACGTTAATGACAAACACTGTCCATAATCAAGTGAGAACATACTGTTCTTACCACTTTCCATTTGACAGTCATAAAGACAAAGATCTGTGTGTTTCTTATACATTTACATTTGAAAGATAATTTTATTTTGGCATTCTACTGTATTTTACTGCTGGTGTCCTCACTTGCCTCCTGTCACCAGGTTGGTAGATCTTTACCTTCTAATGAAAAGTAAAGATAACCGTACTTTGCTGGTATTTATTTTTATTTTATTTATTCTATTATAAATGGGTTTGTGCAATGCCCCATACAACCACACAGAACATGAGGCGAAATTAAATACCGTATGAGATCATAGAACATGAGCACTGTGAAATTTTAAAAATTGATATTTGAGCACTTTGTTATGAGTATCTCAATTTCGTAAAGTTTTGCCAAATAATGACCACCGGAAGTAAAAATTTGCTTTTTAAAGTGTTGTTTGTAACTGAGTAAATTTTGCAGCTTATGAAAACACAGTTTATTCACTTGCATTGGAGGGCACAAGAAGAAGTTAGAAAACTTATACTCACTATTGTTTAACCACCTAGTGCCTTTCACCTGTGAATTCTGGAACTTTGGCAATTATGTTGTAGAACTGCCTATCAGACCTCATACACCTCTTCTAGTATTCACATTTGAGAGAGAACTCTTGCATTATCACAATCATCATATTTTCAACATGGCACAGAAATTGCTGTGCTTTCTGCTGTACTTTTTGAAGGGATACGGAAAGCATCTAATTAAAATTGGTCAAATGGAATAATTAGAATTGGTTATTTCTTACTGGAATCAAAAACAGCAACCAACAACACTTGATTCATTATTCAGAATGGAATCATTAATGGTTCATGTACAAACAGTTCTCCACGTACATTTAAATTGGAATACAAATTTTGGTAGTATTTGTCTCGAGTGTAGTGACAGTTAGGTGATACACTACAGGCAAGAAGTGAATAGAAGATTTTGAAATGCTGGTGATTAGACTGTTAGATCAGATAAATAATGAAAAGGTACTACATCTAACTGGGGAGAAGAGAAATTTGGGGCACAACATAACTAAAAGCAATGATCAGTTGATAGAATACATCTGGAGGCATCAAGTAATGGTCAGTGTGGTAATAGAAATTGTAGAGGGAGACCGAGGCGTAAGTAGAATAAGCAGGTTAAAGCATTCACATCACTTCACAAAGATGAGGGGACTTGCATGGAGAGCTGCAGTGGTTCAAGCGTCTGAAAGCAGACGGAGCTTCCATTTTGTTTTTCCAGTTCATGATATCAGTTCCAACCTTGAACAAATTGAATACAACATTGTTGTTGCATTGTGTTCAGTGTAAATGGGGAATTTTGCAGCTAAAGTAGTAGAAAATAAGTGCACGGAATGATATGTTTTCATAATATGAAGAGCTGTAGATATAAAGCACCTTTATTGCAATACTTTAAAGATTTATCTTGGACCTACAGTCAGTTGCATTCATATTTCAAATGTAATGTATATTTTTACCCTTTGTTGTGTGGACTTAAAAAAAATTGTTCATCAGCATAAATGTGTTTGCAGGTTTACGGTGAAACATCGTATGATCTTGTATGCCAAATGATTGACCAAATAGAAATCACAAAGGATGATGTATTTGTTGACCTGGGATCAGGAGTTGGTCAAGTGGTTTTGCAGATGGCAGCAGCAACACCTTGCAAAATATGTTTTGGCGTTGAAAGAGCTGAAATTCCATCGATGTATGCCGAGGTAAATTCAATTTTAATTTGTTAAAGAAGTTGAGTTATTCAATTAGTGATATAGTTTTGACCAAATAACAAAATTATATATACTGACTGTACAAAATGAAATGAGTTCAGAATGTAACATCTTGTTACCCTTTGTTGATTTTCTAGTTACTAAAATGTATTGGTAAACAACCAAACTACTATGAGTATCAACGGTACGTTTATACGTGTTCTAATCACAACTTTCTTTTTAATGTTCACTAGGCTATGAACGTACACTTCCGTAAATGGATGCGTTGGTATGGGAAGAAATATGGAGAGTATCGCCTTATAAAAGGAGATTTCCTGAATGACGAACATCGTGAAAAGATTATCAGTGCAACCATTGTGTTTGTCAACAACTTTGCATTTGGACCAACAGTAGATCACATGTTAAAAGAACGGTTTGCAGATCTGAAAGATGGAGCCCGAATAGTGTCATCGAAATCATTTTGTCCTCTGAACTTCCGCATAACTGATAGGAATCTTAGTGGTAAGATTACTGTTCTGTGTGCATTACAGTACACTTTATTTATACTGAAATAAGAATATATGGTTTGCAGATAATAAGTATTTTGCTGTGTTCAAAATTATTACTTGCTGTTCTGATGATAAATGTATTTTGTTTTGCAGCAAAGTGTGGATCTCTTAAAAATCTTGAGAATGGTAGGCCATTTTCCGTAGATTTCTGTATTTCAGCTGTTTTGCAGTACAGTTTGAGATTTTTTATGCAGTTTTAATTGCTTTACAAAGTGTCTTTAATTTGTAAGAGAAGCAGCATTTTGTCATCATTCCAAATACCAAACTACTACTACTACTACTACTACCACCATCCTTTGTAGCCCATGGCTGGGTCTGCTTGCAACATAAGCCTCTCCATCTTTTCCTGTCCTTCCACCACATTTCCCTCGCTAGTCTTCTCCTCTCTTCTCCGCTCTATAGATTGATGCATCTCTCTTTCTTTCTTCAGGTATATCCACTGGTACTGTCATTTTGTGAGCCTGTCGTGTTGTGCCGCTGACTTCCATTGGTTTAACGTGTCCATTCCATCATAATCTTATCCTTTTTATTGACTCCTGCATGGGCTTCTCTTTCATTATTTCTCTCTCTGCCTCATTCTTAACTTTATTAATTCTAGTCGGTCATACCCTGTTCCTTTGAAATTCCCTTTTGCAGGTCTGTATCTTGCTTACCTGCAGTTTCTTTCATTACTCACAGTAGTGTGAGTGAGTATTGGATCGTAATATGCTTATTATAACACTTTTGTGTTCTAGTGGTTCTCCTTGTCCTGAAATAGGCTTCTTACACTCTGTACAAATAAGTGTGCTTGCCTTCCCCTTTCACTGACCTCTTTATCATATCTTCAACTGTCTTTTCTTAAGCTCTCAAAATAGTTCTCACTTTCTTTAGTATTTGACCTGTAATACTTACATACTCTCTTCTTCTTCCTTATATACTCTCGTCGTATTCCTAGCGGCCACCATCGCTTCACGTGTCTTTGTATTAAATTTCGATCTATGCCGTCCCACTACTTCCTCCCGTACCTTTAGCTTTTCTTATTCCTCTCCTCCTCCATTTCCCCACACCATTTAATCACCAACAAACACAATTTATTTCACATGTTCGTCTATAATTGTGATGAAAAGTAGAGGGGATAGTTCTGTTCTAACCAGTCTGCCTTCTCTCCTCCAACTTTTACACAACTCTCACCTCTGCGATACATTCCTTTATTCCTCTCATAGCCGTCTTTAGAGTTCAGTATACAGAGTATACAGGAACAACATTAGAAAATTCTTATCTTGTTCATAGTGTTTCTTGGAGCAGCCCTACTACTACTACCACCACCACCACCACCACCTACTGCACACTCTTTTCTAGGATCTTCTCAAATACGCTGGCAGTATGATACATTTGACACATCAAAGTAATTCTTCTACAATTTTTGCAAAGTTTCCTTCTAAAAAATTAGTACTGTGGTTATCTTTTTCCAGTCTTTCGGTGTTCTTTCTTTTCATAAGGTTCTCGTGACATTATGGAACCACTGTCTATGTACTTACTTCATCCAGTTGAGGTGCTTTTCCTTCTTTCATATTCTTTATTACTTCATCCATTTCTGTCCACGTTATGTCTGTCTCGGCATTGCCTACATCCCCAGGCACCTAATTTTCCTCATCCGTATTTCCATTGGGGTTTAGCAATTCTTAAAAATAGTTCTTCCACATCTCCTCGAATTGCTTTCCCTTTTTTGTGTTCGCTCCGACACTTTCCGTCGTGCCTCTCTTTGCCTTAACCGATCCGTAGAGGACCTTTTTATTGTCCTCACACATGTCTTCCCCTATTGTTGCCCACTCTTCCATCCATTTCCTCTTCTCCTTTACTAACTCTCAGCCACAATCTTCTTCTCAATTTATTCCTTTATTGATTTGTGTTTTCTCTCTTGAAACCATGCCCAGAATTCCTTGGTTTTCCTCCTTTACTGTATCATTCTACGGGGTGTATAAGACCCGGGAGATCCGGGAATAACCTGGGAATTTTTTCATCCGGGAGAAAACCAGGAAAAACCTGGGAATTTTTCATTGTTTTAGATTTCAGTTAAATTTTTGTGCTTTTGACTGGTAAGAACCAATACTCTAACAAAGGACATTACTGTATCCCGCTATTGCAGAATAATACTGCAGCAACAAAACATGAACGAGAGAGAGAAAAAAGGAAAAAAAAAAAAAAAAAGAAAAAGAAAAGAAAACTTAAGTTGCAAACGAAATGCGCCGTATATAACGACAAAACACAGTGCTCACACAAGCGTCTGCCAACAGCAAAGTGTGTCAAAGGTGTTAGGAAGACTATGCAATGCTTTGTAACAACAAATTGCCTCCAATGAGTGTGACGTGACAACTGTTTAAATTAGATTCGTTTGAGCAGCTGCGGGCGGGCTCTTGCGCATGCGCAGTTGACTCGCGTATTAGTAGTACCTTCTCCCGCTTCTAGTTACAGAAGTGTGGCTGGGCGCCACTACTTAATATTGCCCCGATTCAGAAATAAAGTATATCTGGCACTGATGCCTGGAGCAGTCTGAGTTGTGGTGGGGAGGTGGGTCGTCTCCACATGACCTGTGTTTACGTTCAGTGATTTTTGCTGTTTCCTCTTCGTTTATTGCTCTCACGTTAA
Organism: Schistocerca cancellata; assembly: GCF_023864275.1. Taxonomy (NCBI): domain Eukaryota; kingdom Metazoa; phylum Arthropoda; class Insecta; order Orthoptera; family Acrididae; genus Schistocerca; species Schistocerca cancellata. Next base: position 834,244,971 of record NC_064630.1, read on the forward strand.
ATGACAACAAACGGATTCTTGTGGCCTGGAGTTATCAAATGAATTGAAATACTTTCGCATAATTATGGAAGGCTAAAATATATTATTAGTTCTAGATTTTATTTCCACTTTTCCGACAGTCAAACATTAATCACCTTGCAGAACAATGAAGTTTTTTTTTTGTCGGTTTTCTAAAGAGATTTGGGTTTCATTAATCTTTTCTGCTTTATTTGAAACGAAATGTTTAATTTCACACTATTGGCTAGTTTCAACTATTCGCTGCATTTCAAGTGCACGCATGTCATAATAAAGAACCAAACGAGATAATACAGTACTGGTACTCCAAGAAAATTTACATACAAACCTGGACACATGAATGTGCATTTTAAGCCGAATTAAGCATTTTAGTATGTTTCACGAAATTCCAATGCTCTTGAAGTATCCTCTGTTGTCTTGTTTCTTTTATGACACAATGTAAGATCTTTTAATGTTTTACATGTATGAACATAGGGGCTTCTTGCATCGTCATAGCTGGGCAAGTGCGGTGATGCCTATTATCTGGCGCTCTTCCAACTCCTGAAACGAACCTATTTCTAACAGGTCGCAGGAAAATATTGCGAAAGGAGGTTTGAAATGCGTTACATTCAAACCAAATTTCCTTTTACGCAAGATGAACTGTGTGTGGAGAATGTACGATGAATTTCTTAAATCACAAAGCATTTGACTCTTATTTAAAAATCAGTTCTTTGAGGATGACCATTTAGAAGAATTTCGAGCCCAGAAGATCAGACATTTACGTCGTTATGAAAAATTTTACTGGCAAATTTGTGTGATGTATCTTAAAGTATAACAAGCGCAAAAAAGATCAACGTTATATGTGGACGCTTAGCTTCTCTTCCAGCTTACTGATCTTTGAGACCAATATTATATGTGAATGCTATGTATATTATAAACCATTAACTTTTCTTATTTGTATGTTCGCGTTACTTAAAGAGTGATCTTGCTATTGGCTGACTACATCACGTGTCCTGTGGTGTCCTCAGCTGGCGAGATCATGTGACATGAGCTATGAGTGCCTTACAATAGCGCATCGCAATCTCGATTTTGAATGCTTCAGAAATGCTGCACATCAAAGGTCTTTCCAAACGCAAGTTGTTTATGTCTTTCCTTATCACCCAGAATCTGGCAAACCATGTCTCGCTTATCAGCAGAGGAGAGAGAGTTGATTTGGTTTCTTGGCAGCTCCCAAAACGTATCTCTCCACCCAATCACTGGGAAGTAGGCTACATCACGAGCTTAGTGGCGAATCCTGTTTACAAAACACATTCCAGCCAGTTTTACTCTTCAGTTTATTTCTTTCGATGTCAGTACTTCGACAACACTACGTGCACAAGTCATCAGCTGGTTCTACAATTTAATTTGTACAATCATCTTTTTGGTTAGTTGAATGTGCATTATTTTTGTATTTTTACAAACAAATTTTCAAGACTTCTTAAACTTGCTCTATTCAAGTCTTCCATCGGTTCTCGAAGTTAACATGCCCTGAAGGCTAACGTGGGAGTAGTGTCACTTTTAAACTGAAAAATGATGCTGGTGTGTTCAGTAATGCACGTGCATCTTGCTCTTTCCAGGTTTAGGGATCTGAAGACACCCTCCGACTGCTGAGAATAGTTTTGTGATACGGGACCACCTTGCCCGACTTCCATGTACGTGCCGTGTCCACTTACATACTCTGCAGACAACTGTGAAGTACACAGCAGAGGACAATCGACACAATGCCTCGTGTAGTGTTTCTGCCTGTTCCCTTCGTGTATGGAGCACTGAAAGAATGACTGCTCAAATACTTCTGCTGCTTACTTGACCTAAGGCTGAGCATAAGTGATCATTCAGTTTCATATTGCTGAAAATAGTTACATCCACATATTTGTATGAGTTCAGTAATTCCAACTGTGACTCATTGATATTGCCACCATAATATACCATTTTTCTGCAATTTGAGAAGTGCATTATTTTACATTTCTGTAAATACATCAAGTTGCCAGTCTTTGTAGCACATTGAAATCCCGTCATCTGAAGAAAATAAGTCGGAGGTCACTATTAATATTGTCTGCCACATCGTTAATATACAGCATTAACATCAATCACAGTAAACTTACATGGGGCACACCTTGATTTCCACCAGACGTAACATACTGTGTCCTGCCCACTCAGTCACTAATTTTGTCGGATACTCTATAACATGATACATACTTTTAATTATAAACATTGGTGTCGTACCGAATCGAAAAAGTTTTGGAAGTAAATTGTACGCCATCACTCACTACTTGGAAATGGACTGTTGTGACTGTCCACATATATGGCCAGCTTAGTTCTTTGAGAGACTTAGATCTATTTTGCAGTGTGGTTGCTAGTAATTGTAATGAATAATTTATGGAGAGAAGAGTGATAGCTGTAGTTTTTTTAATTGTCTTCTTTTGTAAAGAAAGCTTACTGTACTGTTTTAATTTTGAGGATTGTTCTTTTTGAGACATTACGTAAATGAACATGCAGTTCCGTTCGGATTTCTTTTCCTTGTGGTTTAATAATTTGCAATGAGACAGAAAGGAATTAAAGATGTTAGTTACCAGTCAAATTGAAAATTTCTGCTGGACTAGGATTCGAGCCCAGGTCTTCTGCGTAGTAAGCGAGAGGAATGAGTCTGATGAGCAGGAACACTAAGACAGTAGTGTGTGCTACAAGTTCAGAATTTGGGTCTGCTTGCTAGGATAGTTGTGCAGTTGCAGTGACATGTCCAAATGGCATAGTGGTCACCGCGTCTCTTAGAGTTAAGTGGGAGACCTCGGCTGGAATTCCGGTCTGGCATAAATTTTCTGCTTGCCCCATTGATATAAATCAATGCCCATTGACAGCTAATGCCTTTAATTCTGTTGTGCCTGCTTTGTAGTGGCTGCAGGATCAAACGGTGTCTGTTCTTTTGGACATGTATGTGTTTTTACTCACACAAATGAATAAAGAAATTTTCAAGTGTGTGTAAAATTTTCACCCTGTTTTTAGTTACTGTGGCATTTAAAGTTCCGAGCGATAATAGTCGGTGCCTACCAAACATAAGTTTCGATTTTGATTTATTGCCCCCTTTGTCCTATATAAATATTTTGTAATACAATTGGATTGACAAAAAAACCTACTGGCTAAGTGGCAGCAGAGGAAAACACGCATCGACCTCTGGCAGACAGGTTGAAGGGGAAGGAAAAGGAATGAAGGATGAGGGATGAAGGAAAAGGACTGGTAAGGCTTAGGAAATGGGGAGAATTCAGTCAAGTCATCCAGAACCCTAGGTCAGGGGAGGCTTAGTGGGCAGCTGTGACCCTACGGATGTATCTCCGTCTCGGATGATTACCAGCCTGCAGGCGGGATAGACCAGAGATCTTGATTTGATTTATCCACTTGTTAATTGCTCTCCCCCTTGATCTCATATGCTTGAACTTTCTTTACACAAGTATTTTCTCTGTCTCTTCTCACAATATGGCAAGAGAACAAGAGAATCTTTTGGTAGACACTGGAGGTGCCAAGTTGCTTGATAATGGACACATTTGTTCCGCTTTCGGTCCATTTTATGTGCACCATCCTGTGTCAGCATGAGAGCTCAAATGTATTGACATGCTGCTTGTCTCTGGCTGCAAGGGTCAGTGTCTGACAACGATAAAAGAAGACTGAAAAGAAGAGTGTTTCGACAGGCTGGTATCTTGTGCTGTATATTATCACTCTGTTATGCTTGTTCTCGGTGAGCTACTTCGCAGCCACCCACCCTAGCATGATCCATCTTCTAATCTCATCTTTGCAGCTCCATGTGTTACAGATGATTGACCCACGATAAAGCAATTATCGTGAGTGTGGAATTGCTGAGACTGACGTCTAATACGTGTGGTAGACTGTCCTTTACTTCTATTAGTAGCTCAGCAAGTTCATATTCACTGCTGGCCAAAATGGGGGGGATTAATAATCCTTCCTAATTATATTTGTAATAAATTCTCAGGATTGATATTTCTGATTTCCTACCAATGAGTTTGGTATTTTGTAGCAGTGTTTCTATTTTACTCTGCATATCAGTAGTCTGTGATCACTTTTGGAAAATGAATTAAGACCGTCTCATCCTGTATAATCTTTTTGTTGCTTAATAAAAATATAACAAATTTAATTTTTAGTTTAATGTTGTTTTCCTCTGTAAAAATTTTCAGTTTAATTTTGTTTTTCTCTGTAAAGAATGCATTAAAGGGCAGATGTGTTGTTACTCTTGGTAAGTTATTAGTCAGTCTGCCCCACATTGTACCAAAAGTGTGTCTGAATAAATAATTTTAACTCTCTCATTAAAAATGTTTCATTATCATTTTGTTCTGGGATTTACTGCCATGTGTCAGTTTCTGCAAATTTTCATCATATCGGCACATTGGTGCATAGATATGAATAATTTCCAGGGAATAACTTTCATTCATTTTTAAAACACATCTCGTTATTCTGCACGAGGATGCTCCACTGTCTGAAACTGTTTTTAGTTTTTTGTTTACAGTGTGGATTAAACAAGGATTTCCTCCTTGCTCTGTTGTGTCCACCGCTCATGGTGTAGCAGCTAGCATTGCTGCCACTGGATCACGGGGTCCCGGGTTCAATTCCTTGCTGGGTTGGGGATTTTCTCTGCCTGGGGACTGGGTGTTTGTGTTATCATCATCATTTGTGACAGTGGCTAGATTGGACTGTGTAAAAACTGGACTGTGTAAACATTGGGACATTGTATGGCTGCTGATGATTGAGTGCCCCACAATCCAATAATAATAATAATCGTAGTAGTAGTAGTAGTAGTAGTAGTAGTAGTAGTAGTAGTCACTCTGTTGTTCTGTAAGACAACACAATACATGACTCTTAGTTAGCCGGCCACAGTGGCCTTGCAGTTCTAGGCGCTCAGTCCGGAACCGCGCGACTGCTATGGTCGCAGGTTCGAATCCTGCCTCGGGCATGGATGTGTGTGATGTCCTTAGGTTAGTTAGGTTTAAGTAGTTCTAAGTTCTAGGGGACTGATGACCACAGATGTTAAGTCCCATAGTGCTCAGAAACATTTTTGAACTCTAAGTTACTTTTTTTATTTGTTTGTTTGTTGAGATGCATTATCTTCACTGAGATTTAATGAAGGGCTGTTCTTCATTTCTTAGCTGTCACATTCTGCAGCTTTAATTATTGAAAAGAAATGATATGCTGGCATTGGTACACAGCCAATTTTCTTTCCCATACTTGACTAATGGGATATGCTGCCTCATTTCTTATGATCCCTCCATCACCAGGCCTTGATTTCTACAAATACATAATTTAATTACAAGAAAGAGCATTTGTTCAACTTCTTTGGACTTTATATGACCTCCCTACTTTAGTTTTTCATTGTTGCTGCACTCCTGCTGTTCAGAAATTGGCTTCCTCTTGTCAGTTAGCAGTGTGTGATGATGGTGACACTGCAAATGAGTTCACATATTGTTAAAATTTGTAGAATGTTTTTGATAAGTGCTTCCTGACAATGGTTCTGAACCCCAGTCCTGTATAATTTCGTATAATCTATTTTGATGGTTGCATGGACTAAGCACTTTGGAGATGGCCACTTAGAAGGATATTGGGCCTAGGAAACAAGTCATTTATGCCATTTTTAAAGTCTTTCTGTCACATATGTATTTGAATAATACCAGAGAAGGAAAGTTGCTACTCACCATATAGCGGAGATGCTAAGTCGCGATAGGCACAACAAAAAGATTCACACAATTATCGCTTTCGGCCATTAAGACCTTTGTCAGCAGTGTACACACACACACACACACACACACACACACACACACACACACACACACAAATGCAACTTGCACACACGTTTGCAGTCTCAGAAAACTGGTCTACTGCTGACAAAGGCCTTAATGCCCGAAAGCTATAATTGTGTGAATCTTTTTGTTGTGCCTATCGCGACTCAGCATCTCCGTTATATAGTGTGTAGCAACTTTCCTTCTCTGATATTTTTACATTCCATTCTGGATTTTACATATGTATTTGATGTATCTTAAAGAGTAATACATACCAAAAAAGGGCCAAACTTAAAGCTTTTTTTTTCCATATTTACTTTAGTTCTTTGATAGACTATAAATTTTAAAATAACAATGACAGAAAGTGTATTGGTCCTCCCAAAAAAAGTGTGGCCTGAATTATTGAGTAATTTCTTCCCCTTGCACTTCCAAAATTTCTTGCTCACTCAACAAATGTGATGTATCGTGTGGTAAAATTACAGCAAACTATGAAACCTAACAAGTGGACACACACAGTTATGTGAGTGTGATTGTATTGACTCAGTCACTCGCAACAGCAGTTATATTCGCTAATGGTTCTTTCGAAATAATTCTAGAAGTTGACAACAAAAGGTAATAACAGTCAAGGCGCAGGTTGCAAGATGGCCATACATCACACGTTGAGAAAATCGCAACCTGATCAGTACTCGGGTGTGCTCTTTTTAATACAAACTTGTAGTCCGAACTATGTTCTGGCTTGGTATCCAAAGTATTAAAAGTGTAAAACATTATATTTGAAGTTTTTTGAGGACTGTTTCTAAAAAATGCTTCGGCTTTACTTACAGTTTGCCTGGTGCAGGTGTTGAAGAGATTCAAAGCATTTGTAGTTTCTGTTACAATGGTACCCAGATTTTTGTTTTCTCCTTATGGGCATCTTGTTAATTTATTCATCAGTGTTATTATTAAAGTGTTTTTGCATCTCTTTTGCGTGTGGTTGTAGTTAAGATTAAAAACTATCACATATGTCTGAGGCCAGTGGTGTCAGTAGCTGTAGGGTAAACTGATTGATAAACCTTATAAATCTTGTGAAGCATACATTCTACAGATGAAGTATTTCTGGTCGCATTCTCATACAATGTGATGCAAGCTCTTAATGATTTAAGGGCTGAAACTGAATTGTGTGTGAATGTTTGTTTTCTTCAAGTTCATTCATATATAAACAATGTAGGAAAAGATATTGCTATTTACTATAAAGGCAACATATTGAGTTGCAAACAGGTGCAATTAGAAGACACTTGCACAAAGCTTTTGGCTACAGCCTTCATTAGCAAAAGAGAAATGCACACCATTCATATACACAAGCAAGCACACCTCACGCACACGACAGTCGACTCCGGCAGCTCTGGATTGAGCGTCCTTTAATTGTGCCTGTCTGTTACTTAATGTGTCTTCTTTACGGTAAGCAGCAATCTATCTTATTCTACGTTGTTGATATTCCTACGTGGAGTTTCCACTGTTTCATTTATATGTAAATTGTTCCTCTCTACAAGTAGTGACGTAGAAATACTTCTTTGTATGATTATAGTTTACGTTTTCTGCATGCCCTCCAACCAGCGGTATTCAACACAAGCTACAGGGAAATTGTTTTAAGTAGTGAATTAAGTTATAGGCAGAGGTTTCTTTATTGTGGTTTGTGCATTAAAACTTATTATTACTTATTGTTTTTCTTCTTCCAATTTTGCATTGTTAGTCATTTCTGTACAAAATTACACCGTTTTAGTGGTACATTCCTCTTTCATTAAAATTGTAGTTCCTTTAAACAATAGTTTTTCCAGTGAAAGAAGAATCATTTTTATGGAGTGTAAGAAAAATGTGTGTAGGAATTGATTAAATCAGATCTGCAGAGTTCACTGTTTGGATGGTGGAGGATGTGAAATGCACTTTGGAACATTTTTAGTCAGTCAAAATCACCAGTGATACCTTAAATTACTTTCTATAGTGAAACATTTTCTTCAGAAAAAATAGTAACCAATGCATTCTGTCACTCAGAGAGAGAGAGAGAGAGAGAGAGAGAGAGAGAGAGAGAGAGAGAGAGAGAGAGGAGAGAGAGAGAGTTGAAACTGAAAGTAGGTGATGGCTAAGGTGATTGTGAATCATGGAATATATATTGCAAAGAAAGTAAAATGGTGCTTTTATTATTACTCATACCTTTGAAATGATGTTATCAGATCCTTCGCAGGCAAAGTTATGCAAAAATATTTAGAAAACTGAAGTATAAAGAGGCAAACATTGAACTAGTGTGAACAAATGTCTGCAACAGTTTGCAGAATTGGTACATGCAGTCACGGGGATGCATATGAAATCCTGGAAACTTGATTTCAGTGCATTGCCGGCTTCCATTGAGTCCCTCACCAGTAATTTGTAATGAAAGTTTGATCAAATATATGAGTAAGTGTATATATCTCAACAGGTGAAACCGTTCTCCCTATGGTGAGTTTTCTTCCAAAGGAAGTTTTTTGGCACTTATGCTGCACAGAAGTATAATGGAGGTATTGTTCAGAATAACCACCCAGTCAGATTATGCAGCGGACTTGAACTATTTGTGACAGTATTATTCTATAAACAAAGCTTCTATATTGTCACCTACCAACGACTGCTCGTATTATTTTGGTTTACCATTATTCTCCTTACTTAATCATTTGTCGATAAATCCCGGCGAGATGAGCTTAATAGACCACAGAGATTCCACGCACTGTTCTATCCCAGACGGGCCATTCAGGTTAGGTCTAATGTAGCTACATTACCATAAGACTTCACAATTTGCAACACTTTTAGATGCAGTAAGATTAGATTGTAGTTACATTACATCTTTTTATAAGGTGTTATGTCATTTATTGATCAGTCTTCTCATGTTCTGAAAATGTCGTAGTTGGTTGTCTCCTAATTGCCTTATTACGATTTTAGTTGACAACATTTATCCAGCTGCTAATGCAGAACATTGGATCCATTGTCCATGCTGTGAAAATATCTCAACGTTATCAGTATGACAACCCAACCCCCTCTCCCTCCCCTATTCGTTTACTCTACTTTTCCACTGGATAATATTCTTGGTGCTGATTGTGATTGGATCTTGTTTGTGTTTTGGAAGCTCATTTTCTTCAGCAACTTTTCATTATTAATTATATGGCCCACTTGTTGGGTTTGACTTGTCACTTGTTTTCTAAATTTTACAGAAGTGCAGATTGTGCAGGGGACGTTTGCCCAGCCTTTCCACGTTTTGTGCCTTTCGATCTTTGCACCATTTTTTCTTGCAACAATACTATGCCCAAAACCCAACTGGAGAAGCAACGTCATCCTCCGGCACACCTTACCAGAAAGGGCCCCTCAGGACTCTTACTTTCCAGGACAAGTAGTAGTCCTCCAAAAAGAGGGATATTCTGGTGGTCCCCCATGAACGGCCTCTGTAACTGAGGCAGCGTTTGTGATGGTCCCTGCAGCCCCAGACACCCCCCCCCCCCCCCTTGCCACCATAGCACCCTGTTTTGGAGATGTGTGTGTTTATGGTGTATCATCACAACCATTGGCAGCAGGTGACCCTGTCTCCTATTTTCCTTCACTCCCCACAGAATAGTGATAGGTGATCGTCCAGTGAAACTGTAACAATTTTTCCGTCATTGGCTGAGTCGTGTCGTCTTCTGTGCATTACCCCTGTTGGTTTGAGTCACTCTCCAGGAAACACCTCTACTCTCTGTGACTAGTGGGACTATTTTAAGAATCACACTATGAAAGAACATAGAGTGATGTTTAAACGTACATTTTGTATTCTATTGACAGCAAACATGTGTCACTCATTATGACTTCGGAGGCAGTGGCTGTTTGTGTGATGACATCTCAGGAATTTACCATCTGCAATGTGTATCCTCCTCATGATGATGAAGTGTTCCAGAACGTGTTGGCTGCACTGTTTTCTCAGCTCCTCCGCCCTTCCTAATTTTGGATGACTTGAATGCGTGTTACCCTTGATGGGGTGGAACGACAACCACTGACTGTGGTAAAACTGTTGAAAATTTGATCACAGAGCTCAATCATTGCCCCTTGAATATTAATGTTTTGACATACTTCCGTGTGGCATGTGGGTCTTATTCAGCAATTGATCTTTCCGTTTGCAACCCATGTCTTCTATCCATCTATTGGAGACTCCACGATGACTGGTGCGACACTGATTATTTTCCTATCATTTGGACGCTCCTGTAGCATCACTCGTCTGGGTGTCCACCCAGTCATGCTTTCTCCACTGCTGTCGCCTTTCACACCCTGCCACATGGAGATATCAGTGTGGTTGTTTAGAGCACAACTGCTGCCATTCTGTTGGCAGCTGACTCAGCGATCCCCACTTCCTTGGGATCCCCTGTCGGAGGATGTGTGGAGCCTCGAAATTACTGTTGTCGTTAGAGATTGCAGACAAGCTGTCCAACACCACAAGTGACATCCATCGATGGAGCACCTCATTACCTTTTAAACAGCTCTGTGCCCAGGTCAACCACTGCATAAAAGACAGAAATGAGAATGTTGGGACCAGTATGTTGCTACTATTGGACCATGTACCCCTCTTTTGCATATTTGGGTGAAGATCAATGCCTCTGTGGACACCAGTACCCCATGGGTGAATCTCATATCTCTGGGAATGGTGATATTTACACTTTTCCAAATGCTATTGCCGAACATTTTGCTTTCCATTATACTCGAGCCTCTGTGTCTGAGAATTATCAGCAGGTAGCGTAACTTCCTTTACCACATACCACATGTTGCCTGGAACCTTACAGTGCTCCGTGCAGTGAGTGGGAATTCCTCAGTGCCCTAGCCCATTGTCGCAAAATTGGATCCAGTGGCAGGCTGCATCCACAGCAGAATGTTCAAACACACATCAGTTTATTGCCAACACCACATCCTTGCCATTTCCAACCATATGTGGAGCGAAGGCGAGCTCTTGTGTCAGTGGCGAGGAGACATGATTGTCCCAGTATTGAAACTGGGTCAACACCCTCTTGATATGGGCAGCTATCACCCAATTAGCCTCACTAATGTTCTCTGCAAGTTGCTTGAATGTATGGTGATCTAATGGCTGTGTTGGTACCTTAGGTCTCGCAATCTTTGGGCTCAATCCCAGGCCGATTTTCTGCTGTTGACAGTTTAGTCTGCTGTTTAGTCAGCTTCTGACTGGTATCAACGTCTTATCACTGTTTTCTTTGACTTTGACTATGAGGTTTCGCCACATCCTTGTTAACCTATGTGGGGCCTCCGGGGCCAACCCCAGTGTTCGTCTGGAACTTCTTGTCCCACCATTCTTTCCAGGTTCAGGTTGGTGCTTCCCACAGTACTCCCTGTCTACAAGAGAATGGGGTCCCACAAGACTGTATTGAGTGTGCCTCTTTTTATAGTGGCTGTGGGGGCTGCAGTGTCGCCCTCCCTGTATTCTGATGAATTCTGCATGTACTATTGCTCCTTAACTGTGGGTGTTGCTGAATACTGATGGCAGGGTGCAGCTGCCTGTCACCGTCTTACTGTCCGTCCCCAACAACTACTCTAGCTTGATGATCAAATGCTTAATGTGGTGGAGTCTTGTCATTTTTTAGGATCAGTCTTCGATCCCCGGTTGGCGCTCCTTCCTCATCTTCGACAACTTTACACTTTGTGGTATAGGCTCAACTGCAGCCACCTCAGCTGGGGTGCGGACTGCTCTACACTTTTGCAACTCTACAAAGCTCCGATCCTGTCGTGTTTCAATTATGGGAGCCTTGTGTACAGCTCAGCATTGTGGCTGCTGGACCCATACACCGTTGTGGAATCAGCCTTGTGACAGATGCATTTTGGACCAGCCTCGTGAATAACCTACTCGCATAGGCTTGATGTACCTCCCCTACAGATCAGGTGCCAACAATTGCTGATCAACTGTGCAATACATATTTGCTGCTCCCCTGAACATCTGAACTTCCGTGTACTTTTTCCCGGTAAGGAGATATACCTCCCACAACAGAGGCCGAGGTCTGGTGTCACAATCTCAGTTTGCATGTAAAATCTCTGCTCTTAACTCAGTCTTTCCCACCTTTGTTCATACACCAGAGAGTCATTCTTGAGTAACCTTCTGGCTTTCGACCAGGGCTACCTTTTGACACCCGTCAGTTGTGACTGTTCAGAACCTCCTGTATACCTCTACAATGCTGGGTGGCCGATTGTCTTTATATGGACCTCTAATCGTGTTGGTTTTCCAGGGAATTAATGTTCTAACCAGTTGGCCAAGCTAGCTATTTGGATGCCAAATTTGGTAATGGGGGTACTGGAACTGAACCTGTGGTTCTCTCTATGCCGACAGTTGTCGGAGTCTTGGAATGCCGATTGGGGTGCCGTGGTTTCTCCAAGTAGACTGAAAATCGTACAGGAGGCCATGGCAGTCTTCCCTTCACGCTTCTCACAGGGAATCTACTGTCCTTCATCAGTTCCATGCTGACCGCACTCGACTGACCCCAGGCCACACCCTTCGGCATGAGGATCCTCCCCACTGTTGGTGTGGTGCCCGTGTCACGGAGTGCGTCATCCTACAGGCTGCCCTGATTTGGCTTTCTTACAGTGAAACCTTAAACTTGCTGATACACTGCCTTTGGTGGCGTTTGTGAACGAAGCTGAAGCAGCTGATTGTGTTTTACATTGTATGCGTGAAAGTGGTTTTTACTCCTCTCTTTGACATACGGCACTTAGCCCTGTTGTCTGCTTGAGAGATTGGTGGGATACCCCGTGGCTTGCTCTGACTAGAGGGGCACGTGGCTGCTGTTGCTCTGTGGTCTGCCTAGCTCGTGCCCTTCCCATCTTTTTAATTCTTCTTTTTCTTTTACGTGTGTCATCCTTTGACATGCTTGTCATTATTCTCTTTCCTGAGATTTTATCTTGTCTGTGTAGCTAGTTTTCTTTTGGTAATAGAGGGTGTGGAAGCACTGTTCAGAGATCAGAGGGTATGTATCTGGTCACAGGTACCTCCACTTTCTGGGTGGGGCAACTCTCTCACTTTCACCTGTTTACTTCTCTTCACTTCTACTTGCTTCTTTCTATATTTTGGTTTTCTAGATTTTTGGATACAGTCGAGTCCATCAGAATTTACCTTCGTGTCTTTCCTCTCTGGGGCTATTCACAACTTCACACACAAACAATTAAGGATCCAGTGACCTTGCAGTTTGGTCCCTATAACCCCATCGATCCATCCGTCCGTCCTTATCACTGTCATCTGTTGGGACCCAAATTCAGATTTGCTCTGTACTGCTGAAAATTAATTCACCGCACCACTTTCACTGTGTGGAACAAAACATTGGTTTTCGTATGACTTGTTTTGTTGCTTCTTAACATATTCACCATGTGTGGGTAGATATATTGGAATTTGTAGCTGTAATCATCAGTAAGTAACAGAGCAATAAAGAGACTGTACTTGGCCCTTACTGATTAGATTACCACTGATTGGGAAGCACTAGAGATGTGTGTGTACTTGGGCTCCTGGCTTGAAGAATGAGTTAATAGTGAAATACCCCATCATAGCATTCTGAAATATTTCATACTGAAAAAGCAGTTGCACAAAATGAGTTGAATACCACTGGTCAAACTCGTGGCTTGTGTTATTCAGATTGATCTTATGCACCTGTTTAATGACACACTGTGCTTTTTCCTTTTACAGGTATTATGGGCAAGTGTAAGCTAATATTGTTTCAGCTGTGAAGAAGATGTACAAAATTAGACTTCTGTGGAAAACGTTTTCAAATGGCATTAGTTGCCTGTAGAAACTCCTTTGCAGGAGGAGAAGAGAGCTTTTACACTTTTGTGACATAAATAGGAACAAGGTTATTATAAAATATGACATCTAGAGCCATTGAAAGGGAGGAGTGGAAGTTGAATCTGCACGAATCAAAAAATCTGTTTTTACATCAGTTAATAGTAGAAATGATCATACATTGTTAAGTCGTTGATTACTTTTATTTTTCCATAAACGTTATCGTAAGGTGATAGTGGCAGTGAGCCCTTATAAGATTTTTAAAAGACTGTTCGCTTGCACGAATTTCGATATTTAGCTGATACCTGTTAACTTCATATTAGATTATTTTCTAATTGTAACTACTTTCTTTAACTCACATGAGAAAAAATTATCATTACAAGCTGACATTGGGAAGAAGGTAAATGTATGAAGTTTGAACAATGCATATGATGTAACTTTTAAGTATGTCTTGGTGAAGATATAAACTAACAGCTTATCATTGTACTTAAATTTATCAAAATATAAGGTGATAGAAGTGTGATTATGTTGTGTAGCAGATTCGGTCTGTGGTAAAAGAGAAAAATGTGAAATGCTAAGAGGTTGCTTAGAGGTGAACATGTCATGTCATGTTATGGTTCTGGATGAAAGGAAAAAGAAGATATGTCCTAAAGGGAATGAAGGAGTGAAATAATGATTTCTGAAGATAAAGGTATTGAAAATAAAGAACATGAAGCAGAAATTGGAGGAGGAATAACTGGTAAAAGGAAAGCCTAGAGAAATAATGGGTAACAAAGATTAGTGTAATATAGAGACATATTAAAAATTTAAGAAAGTTGTAAATGTTGATAAAAGCACTTCCGCTAATCTCTGATTTGGAAGTTGAATCCTTCTGTATCACTGTATCATATACCAGTGACTTTGTAGAATCTACAATGTGTGGTGCTCCATTGTTGTGTGTTTGAATTTTTTGTTATTTTCTCATTCTGAGATGATTGATGGCATAGTATCTTTTACAATGTTTCCCATCTTTATCTTTATGCCATATGTGCAGGAACCTTGGAAGTAACTCGTATATAAGATATGGCAATAATCTTCCATGGCTGCCTTGTGTCTGTAGGTTTAACTCACTCATAAATTTTGTCTTTATTAGGAACAAAGATCTGTCAAAGAATTTGCAGCATCTTTAAATTGTCAGCTATTATCTTTCTGTTTGAGGGTTAAGTGTACTAACAGTTTACAATATTACTTGTTTACTTAGTACTTCGTTTGTTCCTGTATTGTGTTCTGTAAATACTGCCATGGAGGAGAACCTCTTGGAATATGGAAACAGTCACTTAATGGTTTTTAACTTTTAATGTCACAACCTCCATTCCCGTGTCTTTGCCCATTCCTTTCTGGGGTCTTGTTTTGTAGGAGGAATTCAGAATATTTTTAAAAAAGCCATTTATAGGGTGATTAAAATCTTTTCTTTCTTGGTATATTTTTGTAGCACTTAGCTTTCTCCTCAGACAACTATTGCATGAACTAGATTAAGGTAACAGGATCATGCTTACAGAATGTGTGCAATATTTTAAAAAATACGGTTGGTAACTGTTTTATGCATTTCATTTGTCATAATCACTAGACCATGTCTAATGTCTGTTTCCAGAATATTCTTTGTGGATTTCCAGATAAAGTATCATGTAATTAGTTAGCCATATATGATTCTACTGTATTCTGGCTCATTGGCCAAACAACTTCATTTTTGAATAACTTCCTCGTAATAGCTTCAGCAGGGAAATGGGATGATGTCAAATGCTCCTTTGTGTAAAGTGTTCGGGTTCGACATGTTATCTCTACAGCTTGTAGGTTGGTAATGAAAATCCTTGGCTTCAGTATTCAAAACATGGCTAATGTCATCTGACACATAATAAAAGCAAGGTCAACGACATTTTCTTAGTCTTTGTCTCCTTCTTGTTTACGATTTTTGTTGAATGTTAGAGCAAACTGAAATAACTGAGTTTATTCTTTATTCACAGATATAGGAACGATAATGCACGTGTCAGAAATGACTCCCCTCCGTGGATCTGTTTCGTGGACCAACAAACCTGTTTCATATTATTTACACATAATAGACAGAGCAAAGGTATGTACTAATCTCTGTTTCGGTAAACTAAAGTCATTATATTTATTTATGTTGCACTTGAATCCAAATCATCACAAATCAGACAATATTATTGTTAAACAACACAAAAGAAGAAGCACAAAATGTTTGGGATAGTGATACGGGCCCTTTTCGCAAGAAGCTGTTTCCTATAACCAGTCTTGGGTGTACATAGCCCAGGTCCTACCAATGGTAGCTGAAATGATATTAGAGGAAAAAATTCTAAACAAAAAATTGTGAACTTCAGGGACCACAAAGCCAAATATGACATTAGTGTTTGTTGCAGAGGAGGCATTAGGTTTTCTGCGAATGTGTTGATCTGATGTCTGGAAGAGCTTTACCTCTGGAAAAGTGTTTCAAAAGCACGTTTCAGGTATGTTTGGGATATTATCTGATAAGTGACAGATGTTTCATTGACCTTTCAGTGTTTCCCATTTGTTTGTGGAAGACAAAATGTTAAGTTGTATGTAACAATTATGTTCACATTTAAGACAGAGTGAAATTTGAAGAGATTTTGAAGTGTGACAGTTTTAAACATATAGAGTATGGCTCATTTATGAACTGCAGAGAAGGGTTCAGCAAAAACTTTTTGCTCTAACTGAGTGGACTTACTTCAGCAGTAATGGAGAACACAAGTGGCAGTAGTCTCAAATACGAGGGCCGTTCAGAAAGTAACCTCCGGTTGATTTAAAAAAATACACCAAGTTAAATAAAAATATTTTAATATATACATCTTACAACTACATCTTTGCACTATTTTTCTACATAGTCTCCATAGCGATTGAGGCACTTATCGTATCTCTTCACAAGCTTTGAAATTCCTTCTGCATAAAAATCAACCGCTTGTGCCTGGAGCCAGCCTGTGACCGCATCTTTGAGCTCTTCGTCGTCATCAAACCGCTGTGACCCGAGCCATTTCTTCAAATGCATGAAGAGGTGATAATCACTTGGCGCCAGATCTGGGCTGTAAGGTGGATGTTTGATAACGTCCCACTTGAAGGACTCAAGAAGGGCCGTTGTTCTGCGAGCAGAGTGAGGACGGGCGTTATCGTGCAAAAAAACGATACCGGAAGTCAGCATACCACGGTGTTTGTTCTGTATAGCCCGTCGTAACTTTTTTATTGTTTCACAGTACACGTCTTGATTAATGGTCGTACCACGTTCCATGAATTCAACCAACAACACCCCTTTGGCATCCCAAAACACCGTTGCCATCAGTTTTCTGGCAGAAAAATCTTGCGAGGCTTTTCTTGGTTTGGTAGGCGAATTTGAATGTGCCCACATCTTTGATTGTTCTTTTGTCTCAGGGTTCACGTACTTAATCCAGGTTTCGTCACCGGTCACGATTCTGTTTAACAATGGTTCTCCTTCGTCCTCATAACGTGACAGAAAGTCTAATGCAGAGGCCATTCTTTGAGTTTTGTGGTGGTCGGTAAGAATTTTGGGCACCCATCGTGCACAGAACTTACGGTAACCCAATCTTGCTGTAACTATCTCGTACAAGAGAGTCTTAGAAATCTGTGGAAAACCAGTAGACAACTCCGACATTGAGAAACGTCGATTTTCACGAACTTTTGCATCAACTGTCTGAACGAGTTCGTCAGTCACCAATGATGGTCTACCACTCCTCTCTTCATCATGAACGTTTTCTCGTCCACTTTTAAATAAACGTACCCATTCACGGACAACTCCTTCCTCATAACTCTGGGTCCGTACACGGCACAAAGGTCACGATGAATAGCTGCTGCAGAATATCGTTTGGCTGTAAAAAACCTTATGACAGCACGCACTTCACATTTGGCGGGGTTTTCTATTGCAGCACACATTTCAAACTGCCACAAAAACTAAACTAGCGCAGGTACGACGTTCACTCGACCACGGCTTGATGCCGACTGACCTGTTGAGTGCGTGAACGCACAGATGGCGTCGCTACTCCCCCCACAACCCGCACTGTGACCGATCGGAGGTTACTTTCTGAACCGCCCTCGTATAAGCCTGAAAAATTAGAGATATTGAGGAAGAAAATTAGTAACCTATTGTTGTCACTAATCTCTGAAAGAACTGCAATAGAATCTTTCAGGTACGCCTTGTTAAAGATTAATAAGAATTTTTACAAATATCGATCTAAGATTTTCTTCTCTTGTGGTGGTCATATCTCCCTTATGTAAGCTTCAGATTTAATTCTAAGCTATTTAATTCTAATTCAGCCCTTTCTAACTCCTTTGAATAGCCAGGTACAGAATGGTCCCACTTAAACAATGAAACTTCCTTTGTCAAAATAGTAACCAGTACTTGATTTACAACTGCACACTAATGACAAACAGTGGACAGTAGGCAGAAACAATAAAACTGCGATGTAACTACATTTAACAAAACTCCGCTCAGAGGGCAAAGCAGTGTCGCACATGGCTGATGGCAAGCAAATTGGTGCATCCTGTGTGGAAGCTCCCTTTTGACTCTGTTAAGTGACCAGTGATGAAATACTCGACAAGCTACACGAGCTGAAGACAAAGTTCTTCATCTCTCATTTGAAAGGATACATATGTTTCAGTGCAAAACGAATTGCTTCAGCTCTCTGCAGGTGGATGTGTGCCCTCCTGTGTGATATGGCCTTTACAGTTGCAGCCTCCTGCCTGTCCAGGGATTGCACTCCTGATGCCTGCACTGTAAGCTCACCATGTATGTCAAATGCCTTTTCTCATACTTGGGGCAGTAGGTAGGGTGGCACCCGAGGGAAGAGCTTCTCATTCCAGTGCACATTCTGTGGAGTTACTGACAGGAAATCTTCATTACTTCCGTGATACGCTCACAACTGACAGTGTGATGCACAGTTTGGCGTGGAGCTCGAAGTTTCAGTCTGCATTGGACAGCTTGTTCCACTTGTGGAGTGCATCTTTGCATCTGGTGTGACCCATTTGGTTTTGACTCGCAGCAGTCTGTGGTGGTAGATGAGATCGACTAGGCAGCTTAGCGCATGCGTGGATGGTATGCAGGTGCACATCCATTACTGCTTCTAAGTGCCCTTTCCATTCTTTGAGAGGTTTATACCTGTGGTAACTGTGTCATTAGCATTGTGCAGATTAGGATGTTGTGATTATAGAATTTTAATGTTTAAATGTGGCACCCTATGCGTGGGTAGATTAAGATTCCTGGAGATCCGTTAACAGCGGAAGCTCATGAACTCGGGTACATCTGATAACACCAGATGATATGCATGTGGTAGTATTCAGTTGGGTGTTCGGTGTTCATCCAGACAAGAGTTCTGAATATTGAACTTGAGTTCTCCAAATGAAAGAATGAAGACCAAATGACAGTTGCTGAGAAACCCCTAGTACAAGATCGTTTCCAAAGGCAAATTTAAATTTCTCGGTGGGTGTTCCAAATACCTGTAGTTCGTGAATGTTTTCATGCAGATAAACATAAATAAACGTGAAAATATGATGTCTGGAGCTGGCTGGACACAGTATGTGGTATAGCTGTATTCCCAACATCATTCTAATCATATGGAGATACGGTGTAAATATGTATTTCTGCTAACATACAGGAAATAATTATTGTGTACGTGGAATGGAAAATCTGTACAGGCTGCTAAAATAGAAGACTCAGAAAATGAAAATTGTGTGTTGTGTTGTATGTGGGTTACCCAAAAAGTAATGCACTGCATTTTTTTTTCTCAGCCGAAAATAATGCTACGAATGCGAAATGTTACGTATGTATTATTTGAAGTCTCCTGAGTGAGTGTGCCAAGTTTGTCACTTCTGACAGATAGCATAGTTGCAGGACAGTTTCAAAATGATATCTGCAGGTGATGTACGTTACAAGCAACGCGCTGTCATTGAATTTATCACTGCAGAGAAAGAAACTGTGGAGACTATTCACAAATGCATGTGCAAAGTCTATGGAGCATCTGCTGTCAACAGAAGTACAGTTACTCGCTGGGCACGGATGGTGAGGTCATCAGAAAGCGGTTCGTTGGAGCTCCACGATTTGCAGTGGTCAGCGAGATCATGCACGGCTGTCACACCTGATGTGTTGCAGTGTGCTGAAGTTGTCATTCACTAGGACAGATGAAACGATGCCATTTGCAGAAGACATTTTGAGGATGATGAGGAGGTGATTCACACAGTGAAGCACTGGCTCTGCCACCAGGACAAGGATTGGTACTGACGGCACACACGCCCTTGTTTTGCGCTGGAGGAAGGCTATAGAGTGGGATGGAGATGATGTGGAAAAATAGGGTGTGTAGATAAAACACCAATCTTTTGTGTATGTGTAGCTCTCATTACGTTCAGTAAATAATTTTTGAAGAAAAAAATGCGGTGCATTACTTTCTGGGCAACCCGTGTGTGTGTGTGTGTGTGTGTGTGTGTGTGTGTGTGTGTGTGTGTGTGTGTGTGTAGGGGGGGGGGGGATGATACTTAATTCTGAGGATTTTTTATTACGTATTTTTGTTTGAAAAAATCTGTATGTACTAATAATGTACTTTTGTTCTAGCTTGAGCGCTATTTCCAAGGGTTGAAGAATCCAAAATTAAAAGTAAGTATTGTTACAGTAATGCAAATTTCAGTTGAGGAAACATTAAATGAAAATGAGATAAAGTATAAACTTGCTTCATCTGATTGGGATATGGCACACAGCTCGACGCAAGGACTTTTGGGAAAGGTGCTGAGGTGGTCAAGTAACTTGTGAGAATGGTGTGTAAGGTCTAGGTTGGACTTGTGAAAGATGGAGGGAAAAGAAGAGGACCTTTGTGGAATAGTGTGTGGCAGTCACACACAGCGATTTTTTGTTGTTGTGGTAAGTCCAGTCAGAGGGGTAGTTATTGCCAAGGAGGCATTCAAGAAGAATACATGGAACTGTTTTGGCCAGGCCAATAGTGGAGTGTTTGAATAGTTTGCAGTCGGGCTGGCCAGAGACAAAATGCAGTAAAAGATGAATTGGAAGGGGAAGGGGGAAACAGTAATGGAAATAACTTGAGAAAGAAGGGATTGTTGCAGTAATAGATTGAATAAGATCAGTTGTTAATAGTAGCTGGCCACACATGAGCATATTGTAGCACTGGGCCACAGGTATTCCACACGAATTCTGCAAAACTGGCAGGCCCCACTTGTGCATTTGTAGAAATGTGACCTGCTGGCTGTTACCCACAGTTCTTGGAACTAGCAATCCTGCCACCCTAACTGGGCACACGTGTGGATGTCTCCACCAGGCCACATTTAGAATGTCCACAAGTCTTCGTGTGGTTTTTACGTGGCGGCAAGTTCTGGTTGCAACAAGTATAGGATGCAGTGGAACAATGATCCCAATGGAAAAACTTGTGCAGTTGTACCACCAAATACGTTGTTTCTGGACACATGAGCATTACACAAACAAGCATGAAAAATAGGATGTATAAAGAGATGATTGAAATATTTCTAAAATATATATATATTGCAAATACAAGAAAATAAGTATTTTATCACGAATTGTGCTTAGTTTGATGGAAATAAATAATCATCGTTGGTCTGTAATGAAACATATTTACAGTTCTAAACCTGAAATCACTTTGTTACAAAAAATGTTGATTTTACTTACAGTATTTTATTTCCTATAGTCATTCAGTCAGGAAATGCAGTCTGCTTGCATATTGATTTACACCAATAAATGTTGTTGTTGTTGTTGTATTGGTCTTCAGTCCTGAGACTGGTTTGATGCAGCTCTCCATGCTACTCTACCCTGTGCAAGCTTCTTCATCTCCCAGTACCTACTGCAACCTACATCCTTTTGAATCTGCTTGGTGTATTCATCTCTTGGTCTCCCTCTAGGATTTTTACCCTCCACGCTGCCCTCCAATACTAAATTTGTGATCCCTTGATGCCTCAGAACATGTCCTACCAACCGATCCCTTCTTCTAGTCAAGTTGTGCCACAAACTTCTCTTCTCCCCAATCCTATTCAACACCTCCTCATTAGTTATGTGATCTACCCATCTAATCTTCAGCATTCTTCTGTAGCACCACATTTCGAAAGCTACTATTCTCTTCTTGTCTAAACTATTTATCGTCCATGTTTCGCTTCCATACATGGCTACACTCCATACAAATACTTTCAGAAACGACTTCCTGACACTTAAATCTATACTCAGTGTTAACAAATTTCTGTTCTTCAGAAACGCTTTCCTTGCCATTGCCAGTCTACATTTTATATCCTCTCTACTTCGACCATCATCAGTTATTTTGCTCCCCAAATAGCAAAACTCCTAATCTAATACCCTCAACATCACCCGACTTAATTCGACTACATTCCATTATCCTCGTTTTGCTTTTGTTGATGTTCACCTTATATCCTCCTTTCAAGACAATGTCCATTCCGTTCAATTGCTCTTCCAAGTCCTTTGCTGTCTCTGACAGAATTACAATGTCATCGGCGAACCTCAAAGTTTTTATTTCTTCTCCATGGATTTTTAATACCTACTCCGAAATTTTCTTTTGTTTGCTTCACTGCTTGCTCAATATACAGATTGAATAACATCAGAGTGTGGCTACAACCCTGTCTCCCTCCCTTCCCAACCACTGCTTCCCTTTCATGCCCCTCAACTCTTATAACTGCCATTTGGTTTCCATACAAATTGTAAATAGCCTTTCGCTCCATATATTTTACCCCTGCCACCTTCAGAATTTGAAAGAGAGTATTCGTTCTGCAAAACAATGTACAGTCTTGGACATAAAAGCTGACCACCGGCCGGCCACCACAGAGACTCTGACCACCGGCCGGCCACCACAGAGACTGTCCAAGTCCACTTAAGGTGGCCAATAAACTGGCTGCCCCTGACAACTCCTAGTCTGGTCATCTGCACAATCAATCATCTGTGGAAGTGTCAGGAGGAAGTGTTGTCTACTTCAGAGATGTCGGATTGTGTGAGCCCGTGGTCTAGTGGTAATAGTCGTGCATTCTAACCTTATAGTCGCCTGTTCGCGTCCAACTGTATTATTATTATTATTATTATTATTATTATATATTTTTAACACATTTCGGCCCTCATCTAAAGTTAGGAGTCTGATTGAACGTCGAAGATAATTCACTTCACATTCTACCCACCAGCAATAACAAGTACTTCCAGAAACAATTCCGCAGTACAGCTTGTGGCTGCATCGCAATGAGAACAGCTTATGCTCAAGCGTTTCCTTGCACTACAGTGGCTACTTGCCACCGGCCAGACGCCACCCACCGCCTGAAATCGAGCGCCGGTGAACGTGGCGCGATGCTGTCAGTGTATGTATCAACTGTCATTTTCGAATTTGAAGTTCTAGTTATCATCTTGCAGTTAAGCATTGGATTTTGCATTCTTGAAACACATGAACTACGGTTAAGTGTTGTAAAATTGAGTTGCAAGTGGGAAAATGCGTAACATCTGCAACACCTTATTTACTTTTGGCAAAACAGAGAGGTGAATGCAGAAGAGGCAGCTAGAAATATTTGAACTGTGTGTGGAGCGAGTGCTTTTTGGAAAATACGCCAGAAAAAGATAGTCTTGTTTCAACAAAGATCATTCTGGCATGAATGATTTTCCACTTTAAGGAAGTCTCAACTAGTAATATATGTGATGGATTACCATTTAATCATCATGCGACATTTGCACACAACAGGCACAGTTCAGAACTCTGGTTTAGGAGTACTGCATGCTCTAATTCGAAACAACAAAAATCAACCGAGTGACTATTATTGAACGTCATTAGGTCGCTCATTGAGCATTCCTATGCAGTACTGTTACTGGTCACGAGTTATAATGCCTTTATCGTTAACTTCCTAAGAAGAAATGAAAGGCTGAGGCCCACCAAAAGATGTAAACTCGAGCAAAGAGTAGTGTGAACATAATATTTTACATCTGAGAGTTCCAAAAGTGTGTTTTGTACTACGAATTCTGCCCCAAGGGTGTGTGCATCACAGCTGGAATTTCTTGCCAACAACTGAGACACCTTTCGGTCTCAGTGTAAGAAAATTGTCCGACAAAACTACATCACGTGTGCTACTGCATGATAAAGCACTCTGTTGATTTGCGAAACAAAACTATCCAGGAGATTGATAGGAAAGACATCTCTCAGGCACTTGTATTGATAGAGAAGACCTCTCTCAAGCTCTTGTCCCTCTCATCATATACTCGTAAAATTTTACATTTCCTGCTCTTGATCAATCAACCATCAAGGCAATTCATTTCTAGACGAACATGATCTTCAAACTACACTGACTTAATGACATCGTTAGAACTATTAGGTTTCTGTGGGAATAGAATTTGTAAACTACTTTAGGACTGTAAGCGTAGGCTTCCGCAGCCATTGTCATCTTCAATAAAATTCTTCAGGATATCAGACCGCATCGTCATAATTTAAAATGTGCCAACGTTTCGGCCAGCGTTGCAGCTAGCCTTCATCAGGGCCTTACGTTAAACTGCTAAATGAAATACACTTGGTTCCATAAATAGCTGCACGAGAAAACCGTGTCGTTACATGATTGGCTGTAAAAGGGGGGAGGAGGAGGGGTGAAAGGTATGCATTATTGGTGTTTCCTTTATTATCTGTCATTGGCTGAAATAGCTGTTTTCTATTGGTCTTTGTATTAATCCACCCCATTGGAGGAGACGGACGAATAGCGAACAGGTGATAGCTGTGACGTCACACTGTTTACATGCTGTCCAGAAACCGGCTGCGGCGTGCCATTGCTTTGCGTGCTTGCGACCACTACTGCGGCTCTCCGCGTGTCTGCATGGGCCGCCACGGCTCTGCCGCCACTCCGTAGCCCTGCTATAGCAGGCAGCCAAGACCTCGGAAGCTTGTACCCGTCCTCTCTATTCATGTTGGCGGGTCTTTTGGCTATTTCTATCACCTCTCTAATCTTTCTTTTGAAAGCGAGAGGCTGCTTCGCCAGGACGCGGGCTTCTTGAAAAAATATTGGTTTCCCGCACTCGTCTTGGTGTTCTGCCACTGCTGACTTGGTGTGTTGTTTCAGGCGGATATATCTTTCATGTTCCGAGAGTCTTGTGCTAATCGGACGTCCCGTCTCACCTATGTAGACTAATCCACACGCACAACCAATTTCATACACGCCAGCTGTGTGTAGTTTGTCAACTGCATCCTTGGTAGAACCGAGCATGTCTGATATTTTGTTACTGCTTCGGAAAATTGGTTTGATGTCGGCTTTTCGTAGGATTTTGCCAATACGTTCGGTGACCCCTTGTACATATGGTAACACAGCAATACTCTGTGCCTCCTTCTCCTCTTCCCTATTAGTCTTCTCCCTTGTCGACATGGTGCTGTCTATCATCTGCTTCCCATAGCCATTAGTTCCGAAGATGGACCTGAGGCGTTCAAGTTCTGTCTTCAGATGTTCTTCGTCGCTTATCCTGTACGCTCTCTTCGTTAGCGTATGCAGGGCGGACTTCTTCTGCGTGGGGTGATAGTGGGAGGAGGCGTGAAGCTACCTGTCCGTACTGGTTGGTTTCCTGTACACTTTGTGGCCAAGTTTACCATCAGGTTTTCGATAAACTTCCACGTCGAGAAAAGGCAGCACCCCATTCTTCTCTGTGTCAATTGTAAACTGAATTTTCCTATGCTGTTGGTTAAGGTGCTTGTGTAATTTCTGTAGCTCCTCTTCTCCGTGGGGCCAAATGACGAAAGTGTCATCGACATAGCGAAGCCAACAATTTGGACGTAATGGTGCGGACTGGAGGGCTGTTTCCTCAAATGCCTCCATGAAGATTTCTGCTGCGATGGGCGATAGGGGTGAGCCCATAGCTACACCGTCAGTTTGTTCATAAAATTGACCTCTCCACTTGAAATAGGTGGTCGTCAGACAGTGACGCACAAGCTCACATATATCAGGTGCCACGCGTTCTTCTAGGATGTTCACAGTATCTGACACTGGGACATTCGTGAATAGGGATTTAACGTCGAAACTAATCATCAGATCTTGGTCCGTAACACGCATTTCCTTTAGGAGAGACACGAAGTGAGTGGAATCCTTAACGTAGGACTCGGTTTGATGCACTAGGTGTCGGAGCCTAGGTGCCAGTTCTTTCGCTAGGTAGTAAGTCGGCGAATATATATTGTTTACTATGGGCCTTAAGGGGAAGTCGGTTTTGTGTACCTTCGGTACACCATATATCCTTGGTGCCTGTGTCACTTGTGGGAAGAATCTTCTGGCCTTGTTGAAGTTGTTTCTAGAGTGCTTGAGCAGTGCCTGCGTCGTTTTGATCACCTTGGCCGTCGGATCTCCCTGAAGTTTCTTGTAGATAGGTTCTGCGAGAATATCTTCCATTCGTTTGTTGTATTCAGTTGTGTCCAAGACTACAGTGGCGTTGCCCTTATCTGCCTGTACCACTACTAAGTGGGGGTTTTCCCTGAGTTCCTTGATGGCATGGTATTCCTCATCGTTGATGTTTTGCTTCGGTGGCTTTGCTTTATTCAGAACTCTGACCGTTTCCTGCCGGATCTTCTCCGCCTCGGCCTGTGGCAGATGACATACCGAAGCCTCTACGGATTCTATGATATCTTCTTTTGGAACTCGCTTAGGTGCGACTGCGAAATTCATCCCCTTGGCCAGAATTGCTGTGGTTGCTTCGCTCAAAGTGTTGCTGGAGAGGTTGACCACTGTCCGTCGCCTATCCAGAAGAGGAGCTACAGAAATTCCACAAGCACCTTAACCAACAGCATAGGAAAATTCAGTTTACAATCGACGCAGAGAAGAATGGGGTGCTGCCTTTTCTCGACGTGGAAGTTTATCGAAAACCTGATGGTAAACTTGGCCACAAAGTGTACAGGAAACCAACCAGTACGGACAGGTACCTTCACGCCTCCTCCCACCATCACCCCACGCAGAAGAAGTCCGCCCTGCATACGCTAACGAAGAGAGCGTACAGGATAAGCGACGAAGAACATCTGAAGACAGAACTTGAACGCCTCAGGTCCATCTTCGGAACTAATGGCTATGGGAAGCAGACGATAGACAGCACCATGTCGACAAGGGAGAAGACTAATAGGGAAGAGGAGAAGGAGGCACAGAGTATTGCTGTGTTACCATATGTACAAGGGGTCACCGAACGTATTGGCAAAATCCTACGAAAAGCCGACATCAAACCAATTTTCCGAAGCAGTAACAAAATATCAGACATGCTCGGTTCTACCAAGGATGCAGTTGACAAACTACACACAGCTGGCGTGTATGAAATTGGTTGTGCGTGTGGATTAGCCTACATAATTGAGACGGGACGTCCGATTAGCACAAGACTCTCGGAACATGAAAGATATATCCACCTGAAACAACACACCAAGTCAGCAGTGGCGGAACACCAAGACGAGTGCGGGAAACCAATATTTTTTCAAGAAGCCCGCGTCCTGGCGAAACAGCCTCTCGCTTTCAAAAGAAAGATTAGAGAGGTGATAGAAATAGCCAAAAGACCCGCCAACATGAATAGAGAGGACGGGTACAAGCTTCCGAGGTCTTGGCTGCCTGCTATAGCAGGGCTACGGAGTGGCGGCAGAGCCGTGGCGGCCCATGCAGACACGCGGAGAGCCGCAGTAGTGGTCGCGAGCACGCAAAGCAATGGCACGCCGCAGCCGGTTTCTGGACAGCATGTAAACAGTGTGACGTCACAGCTATCACCTGTTCGCTATTCGTCTGTCTCCTCCAATGGGGTGGATTAATACAAAGACCAATAGAAAACAGCTATTTCAGCCAATGACAGATAATAAAGGAAACACCAATAAAGCATACCTTTCACCCCTCCTCCTCCTCCCTTTTACAGCCAATCAAGTAACGACACGGTTTTCTCGTGCAGCTATTTATGGAACCAAGTGTGTTTCATTTAGCAGTTTAACGTAAGGCCCTGATGAAGGCTAGCTGCAACGCTGGCCGAAACGTTGGCGCATTTTAAATTATGACGATGCGGTCTGATACCCTGAAGAATTTTATTGAAGATACTTTAGGACTGTCAGATAGTTTTAGATATCGTGAAAGAAAATCCTGCTGCTGATTAATTTCTTTTTGATGATTACTACTGCGTTCAGTAAACTAATTGAAAACGCAATTGTAATATTCACTGTACTAATACAAAGTAAATTCAGCCTTCTAGAGTAACATCACAATGGCAGTCCATCTTAATAAAGCATAAAGTATCTGTAAGACGATTGAGCCTATTTTAACACGAATTAGTAGGATATTACTGACTTTTGACTTTTAAAATGTCTGTATTTACTTCATGTCCTGTATCATTCGCAGGTATTATGAAAATGTGGCAATTCATAGATAAAATTATGTATTCACAACAAAAAAAAATATGTCGGAAGAAAACAAAAGTGGCATTAGGAAATTTGCCTTACTGTAAAGTTTTCGCTTTGACTCTAAGGGGAACTAAAAGTAGCAAGATGAATTTTGCACAAGCGTTGTCTTAAGATTCCCTTATTAAGTTTGTATCTGCCTGCTTGTAGCTCTGTCACAAAAGAATTAAATATCTGGCTTTCAGCGAGTCTCGAAAGGCGAACAAAGGCAGCGTGCACCTGACAGGCAAGCATGTTACGTAGGAGCTAGCGAACAGTTGGGGTGTGTTTGATGTACTTATTGGCTCAGTAGCCGCGATGGCAGATAAATCGAAACATAAGAGAAAAGAGTAGTTGTATTTCCAGTGTGGAACGGCTTTCATTGACTCAAAAGGATTAACTGATATCCTTATGTCCCATCTCAAGAGAAAATCACTCACATTATTCAATTGAAATGACACGATAATATCAAGTGAATTAACAGGATGGTTCTGTGCCATCAAGGAAGTAACTCGTTGGTAACAGAGTTGCCAAACATAATCTGTGCTGTTGCCAAGTTTCAGTTATACTGTCATGAAGGATACCAGCTGATGTGTTCTGTTAGCGACTTTGGAAGTGACTATAGCTTCGTCTCAAAGTTGCATGTGGAAAGGCCCGCAATATCCTCATTATATGTCAACGAGCCTTATTCACATTTCTGTACCGCGCTTGTGGTATGCAGCAAAGATGGGAATTGTAGATAGGTGCTGCAGAGATTGGCTGCTGTGTCCCTATAGTGCCCAACTTCGGAGGTTCGAGTTCTCCCTCCGGCATGGGTGTGCGTGTTGTGCATAGCGTAAGTTAGTGTAAGTTAGATTATGTAGTGTGTAAGCTTAGGGACCGATAACCTAAGCAGCTTGGTCCCATAAGATCTTACCACAAATTTACAAAATTTTAAATCCAAAATACTGCATCTCGGTTCTTACAACAGTACAATACTGGTTAGATGTAACTGAAGAGAGACTCCAATTCGGATTGTGGTTAAGAGTGAATCACAAGCCCATGGCTACGAACAATTGGGATCGGAAACTTAATAATGTCATCAGAGCCTTGTTGAAGAACCATGACATGCGATCGTTAGACCGACTGCAGAAAGTTCAGTTTATAAATACATACATACTTAGCAAAATTTATCATGTCACAGGAGTCTTACCGATACTGCAGGTCACCGCACATAAAATACTGGCTGCA
The DNA here is from genome assembly GCF_023864275.1 of Schistocerca cancellata. Classification (NCBI taxonomy): domain Eukaryota; kingdom Metazoa; phylum Arthropoda; class Insecta; order Orthoptera; family Acrididae; genus Schistocerca; species Schistocerca cancellata. Next base: position 834,274,205 of record NC_064630.1, read on the forward strand.
GCGTGTTGGTATGTGTGGAAACAAAATATCTTCAAAGCATCCTTCCACATGGCGACTTTGCAGAGGCAAAACGGAGGACTTGGAATTAAAGACGTTAAATCTAGATGTGATGCACTGTTTCCAATTCGTGCTTTTAAACTAATACATGCCACTAAGACAGGAATCACGAAACTTCTGTTCCTCTCATTAGATCCTGGGGATAGGAACGCTCCTGTTAATGTAGCACATTTAGATGTCAGCCTAGATTACGTCTGAAAGTACTATGTCGATTGGAGCTATATAAGACTTCCACCAGCACAAGTCAACACTAGAACCGTGTAAGATTATATTACCAGACATCGTCTTAACAACCCAATTCAGGTAAATTAACCTACTAAAAACTGGATGAATGTCTGGAAAAATATCAACAATAAAATTCTACCAACTGGAGTCAGTGCCGTATGGTACGACGTTGTAAACGAAACTATACCCACAGCAGAATGATTATGGAAAATCAAATCGAGACCATCTCCATACTGTGACAAATGTCGCCTTGTAGAAACTGTAGTGCACATGTTCTTATGTGAAAATAGAATCAGAATTTGGAACTGTACTAGGAAGAAATATGCACTTACCAACAGAACCTCGAAAGTCATATACTGATAACTGAAGCTTTACAACCCGACTGGAAATGTTACCCATCCGCAAACAATAACAGTTATTCATGGCTTCTGGGACGGTTCGTGTTATACGTTTTAACAAACAAAAATTCGAACTTAGAAGAGTACATGTTTTAAGTTGCAGAAGAACATTTAAAGTTCAAGAAGAATAAAAAATATAAGGAATGGTTTCAAATTTTTTTATCTATTGCTTTATGTGGGCTACAAAGAGGTGGACAGTTTTATTTATTAGAGGCAGAATACTATTCTTTCACTTTTTTATTCCTGGAATCGTTTTTTTATGTTGATTCTAAAGTGAGATCCGTTCTAATTTGGCAAAACCCCTCCGGCTTCGAAATTTCTTTCATTTGTTGAAAAATATATGGCTTCCTTACAGACCTCATATGCATTCAGTGCATAATAATTTAAATGTGAACGTGTTTCTAAAATAATGTTTGTTATGTATTTTTCCGTGACCCTTTTGCCTGTTATGAGTTATATTCTACAAGGAATGCACACCATTGGAAGTGGCAATCTGTAATTTATTTTACCTTAATTACTACTTCAGTTTTGTTCTACAATTTAAGGCATATATGGGAGCAAACATGGAATACATGGGAATAATGCAGCTACTCAGTGACAGGTATGCCAGCCGGTGTGGCAGAGTGGTTCTAGGCGCTTCAGTTTGGAACCGCGCAACCACTACGGTCGCAGGTTCAAATTCTGCCTTGAGCATGGATGTGTGTGATGTCCTTAGGTTAGTTAGGATTAAGTAGTTCTAAATTCTAGGGGACTGATGACCTCAGATGTTAGCCCCATAGTGCTCAGAGCCATTTGAACCAATGACAGGTATGGGGGAGGCATTGTGGCCAGGCTTCGGATCTTCGACCCCTGCCCTCTTTGCCTCTGAAAGTCTTCTTAAAAAAAAAAAAAACACAAATAGTGCAGTGGTCAGCACGTCTGCCTAGTAAGCAGTGTGGAAGTCTGGTATTTAAGATGCAATTGTTTTTTGAGGCAATAGAGGTAATTTGTGAACATTTGTCTTGCCATCAGTGTAACGGGAGTTCAATGGCATCCGACCCTTAGTCATTGCTTTGTGATGGTGCTAACCCACGTCATATACATGCGAATCAGATTGTAGCGCATATTTAGTCAAATAATGAATGGTCAGTATACAAGTATTTACGAACAGTAGAAGCAGGATTGCTGCAAACTGATCACTTAATCAAGTGCAACATAGAGTACCTGTGTAATGAGTCATTCCAGTTGCATAGCTGAGGGTAATATTTGTTAAGCAATTCACTGCAGAATTAATGTAATACCAGCACGATGATCTCTGTAGTCATACTGTATCATTAGCAGCTCGCGAATTGAGTACTATGTTCGTTATATCGGATTACTCAAGCTGATGCCAAATAAAGAGAAGCGACAACGCCATCACACTATTTTCACTTAAGTAGGTAGTCAGCGCTAAATTATGTGCGCCACCATTAACGTTACTGTAAGCAGTTTGACAACAAAACCACCACAACTACTGACAACCTGTACCATTATCACCACACATTTGTAACTTGCAGTGATTACAAGTTGCTGATGTTTGTCAAGAATAACAGAAAGCGCCTCACGAATGTGAAGTTCCATTTGCATTATGTCTAGGACGGAGAGAATCCTAAATAACAGTAATAGGTTACCCAACAAAGAGAAGAGTCCACGTATTGTCTCAAGTTCTTGCAGTTTGGTGTTAATGCAGTTCCTGATGGCTTCTCAATAATGGGTCCTTTTGGCTATCAGAATACTAATATGGGAATTATCAAAGTGTAATTGCTAGAACGCTCAACTACCTTAATAACACCTCATTCTGAATTGAATACGACTTGTAAAGCAACGTTAATTTGATGTTTCCGTCTATCTCCTGATGTCTGAAGTGCACTCACAGTTGTGTTGCCTGCCGCATGGTTTCTGTGAAGTGTTGTGGCAGCTGGCAGTCATGGCTGAATACAGACATGTGCAAATATCCTCGTTGCTCTAGGGGAACTCATCTTCGTTGCATTTTTCCGTACTGTAATTAGCACAGTAACAGAAGGCTTATTCTGCTGAAGAACTTGATGCCTGCAAGTCCTTAAATAAGAATCTTTGAGTGGTAGTAATGCATGAAAGGAAACATACTGTCGGACAAAAGAATGGACAGCTTTCTGCTTTTTGCATTTCCAATAGCGCCTACTATAGGAATCTGGTGTCATATTATGCTCCAGAACCCTAAACTGTTTGTTTATTTTTTTACTTCATACAAACGCTATGATATGAGAAGAGGAAATGACTTGTATGCTTCTCAGGAACTTTAGTTTTTCGTCTTAATTTTCTCACTTCATACTAAAACAAGGGTGTTAGTATGAGAAGAGGAAACGAAATATACGCTTCCAAGACATAATATTTACTTGTGTGCTACTACTGTGTACATGAAAGCTCTGCAGTTAATTTTTGTATGTTGGATAAATTTTGATATCACCTCACATTCCTTTGTGAGAAGGTTCCTATTTCCTTGGGATTCAAATAGAGTGGACATTTCATCACTGGTTAATATTCTGATGACTAATGACATGATACCCGTTCCAATTCCTCCATGACACCGGTGAGTAGAGTCTCACGTTTGTTTCTATAAAAACATGCAGGCAGTGATATCTCCTCAGTGCAGTCAGAGCCAAGGTGATTTCTTTCTGTTTATGGCAAAGCATCTGCTACAGTGTCCATGCTCAGTCAACATAAACAAATCGCAGCAGCATTGGGCACTGTTAATTGCTGCACTTGTCGCGAGCCCCGACAACAAGAGCGCAATGTCTCTGCTAACGATACTATGGAGTTAATACATCTTTCTTTCTTAACATATTATGCAGGACGTGGGTTGGATAAAAATTCAGTTTGTAACTTCCCATCGCATTAAAATACTTAGCCATATTTGATGCAACATTTATTGTTGGTTGTCTTTCTAATGTTAATAGTATTGATTCACATTGTGCGTGAACACACACACAGTAAACGGACTAGTATGCTAAAGAGCTGCAACAAAACAAAGCTTGACCGATTATGATATAATTGTCCAAATGGGTTTTGTGGACAAGTATAGTTTTACTAACCAACACACCCACCATTATTACGTAAGATTTCTCGAAGGCGTAGGGGCATTGATTTCATTAAGTCGTCGATAGTGTAGTGTGATGGTTTACTTCCCACCATATGTTTTCTGTATTCATCCAAAGGTCACTTGCATTTGTAGGTCCACATGGCATTGACTTTGTTACCTCTACCCTCATATTCTCTATCTGGTTGATGTTCGGCGATAGTGGAACAAATGGCTCAGCTTTATCCCTTTTTGGCCCTGAAACCAATCTTGCACTGCTGTCATCTGACGGATGGGGCTCTGCTCCTGTAAATAAACTGTTATCTTGCTACTTCATATATTTATATTTAAATTACGTATTTGTAAGAAGCACATTGTATTAGTATTTTCCATAGTGTTTAAGAATTCAGGCCCTGTCATAGATAAGTGATCTAGATTCAACAGCCCGATTATGAATGTGGTTTACCCAGTCTGTCATATGATGAGAGCCGTAGTCTGATATCCACATAAAGACTGACTGGATGAATCCGATTAGAACGATCTGGTATCAAAATCAAATTACAGAAATCAGATAATTTGAACGTCTCTATTGCAACAATGCTGCGCAAATAAGTTCCTATGATGGAGTAACGGGTAGGAACTGTCCAAGAAAAAGTGAGGAATATGTCTACTAGCAGCAATGTAACGTAATTATAACCCATATTTATGTGATGGAAATACTGAATTGAACAATACACATCTATTTCAGTGGTGGGAAGATACACAATATCGGATTTGCTGATGACCTATAATACTAACAATAATAGATGCAGATGTGACATATCAAGCTAAAACTAAACAAAGGTTGCTACACTATGCATACATTGATTACCAAAAAGCTTTTGATAGTGTACCCCACTCATGGTTACTACAAATATAGGAAATATACAAAGTAGATCCTAAATTGATACAGTTCCTAAACATAGTAATGGAAAAACTGGAAAACCACACTTAATATCCAAACAAATTCAAATAATATCACATCACAGCCAATACAGATTAAGCGTGGAATATACCAAGGAGATTCATTAAGTCCTTTCTGGTTCTGCCTTGCTCTGAACCCACTATCCAACATGCTAAGTGATACAAATTATGGATATAATATTACTGGAACATACCCACACAAAATCACACATTTGCTATACATGGATGATCTAAAACTACTGGCAGCAACAAATCAGCAGCTCAACCAGTTACTAAAGATAACAGAAGTATTCAGCAATGATGTAAATATGGCTTTTGGAACAGACAAGTGTAAGAAAAATAGCATAGTCAAGGGAAAACACACTAAACAAGAAGATTACATATTGGATAACCACAGCGACTGCATAGAAGCATGGAAAAAACAGATGACTATAAATATCTTGGATACAAACAAAAAATAGGAATAGATAATACAAATATTAAAGAAGAACTAAAAGAAAAATATAGACAAAGACTAACAAAAATACTGAAAACAGAATTGACAACAAGAAACAAGACAAAAGCTATAAATACTTATGCTATACCAATATTGACCTGCTCATTTGGAGTAGTGAAATGGAGTAACACAGACCTAGAAGCACTCAATACACTTACATGATCACAATGCCACAAATATAGAATACATCACATACATTCAGCAATAGAAAGATTCTCATTAAGCAGAAAGGAAGGAGGAAGGGGATTTATCAACATAAAAAACCTACATTATGGACAGGTAGACAATTTAAGAAAATGCTTTATAGAACGAGCAGAAACCAGCAAAATACACAAAGCAATCACTCATATAAATACATCGGCTACACCATTGCAATTTCATAACGACTTCTACAACCCTTTAGATGGCAAGCACCCTTATCATCTAACACAGCCACACATCGATCAAGACGCATCCAACACATGGCTAAGAAAAGGCAATATATACAGTGAGACGGAAGGATTCATGACTGCAATACAGAATCAAACAATAAACACCAGATATTACAGCAAGCATATTATTAAAGATCTCGATACCACAACAGTGCAGACTTTGCAAACAACAAATAGAAACAGTAGATCACATCACAAGCGGATGTACAATACTGGCAAATACAGAATACCCCAGAAGACATGACAATGTAGCAAAAATAATACATCAACAGCTTGCCATAAAACATAAACTAATAAAACAACACGTCCCCACGTACGAGTATGCACCACAAAATGTACTGGAGAATGATGAATACAAATTATACTGGAACAGAACCATTATAACAGATAAAACACCACCACATAACAAACCTGACATCATACTCACCAATAAAAAGAAGAAATTAACACAACTAATCAAAATATCCATACCCAATACAACAAATATACAGAAGAAAACAGAAGAAAAAATTGAAAAACACATCCAACTGGCTGAGGAAGTCAAGGACATGTGACATCAGGATAAAGTTGATATTATACCAATTATACTATCAACTACAGAAGTCATACCACATAATATCCACCAGTACATCAATGCAATACAGCTACATCCAAACGTATATGTACAACTACAGAAATCTGTAATTATTGATACATGTTCAATTACCCAAAAGTTCCTAAATGCAATGTAACATGTACCGTACAGTTAAAAGGAAATCACGCTTGATCAAGGTCCGCGTCACTTTCCATTTCTAACAAGACATAATGTCTGAGAAAGGAAAGAAATATAATAATAATCCCATGTGATGGATAGGGGAAAGCCTCCCACATGTGGGTGGTACCGAGGAAATAAAATACTTGGGGTGAACCAAATACTAACACAATCCTGAACAGCTACTCAACCCGTTGAACCCGAAATCCAGACACGTCTAAGTGAAAATCACCGGTACTCTGGTCACCCTCTGTTAGCTCGATGAGCTTGGCTGAGAATATTTGCTTCCAAAGGCATCAACACACACTAGTCCTGTCCAGTCCTGGTATCACCCAGACCAAACCAATGAAACACAAGCAAACATGAACTGTCCAAGCAAAGTCAACTTTACCCCAGGTGGTACACAACCTGCCCGTCGACAGGCGGCAGCTAGATTTTCAGGTTGTGGGGAGTCCAGGCTAGCACGGCAGAGAATATCGGAGATCTCTGGTAAATTTCCCTACAAGCAGAAAACATGCATTTGAAAACTAAACATCGATACACTGATCCAAACACGAAAAGTAAATAAACTCACATAAGAAATTGACTGACAAAAAATTTTCATCCTTGCTCTTCTAGAACCATGACTGACAGAATTGGGGCAGAATTCATAGCACAAAACACACTTTTGGAGCTCTCAGATGTAAAATATTATGTTCACACTACTCTTTGCTCGAGTTTACATCTTTTGGTGGGCCTCAGCCTTTCATTTCTCCTTAGGAAGTTAACGATAAAGGCATGATAACTCGTCACCAGTAACAGTACTGCATAGGAATGCTCAACGAGCGACCTAATGACGTTCAATAATAGTCACTCGGTTGATTTTTGTTGTTTCGAATTAGAGCATGCAGTACTCCTAAACCAGAGTTCTGAACTTTGCCTGTTGAATGCAAATGTCGCATGATGATTAAATGGTAATCCATCACATATATTACTAGTTGAGACTTTCTTAAAGTGGAAAATCATTCATGCCAGAATGATCTTTGTTGAAACAAGAATATCTTTTTCTGGCGTATTTTCCAAAAAGCACTCGCTCCACACACAGTTCAAATATTTCTGGCTGCCTCTTCTGCATTCACCTCTCTGTTTTGCCAAAAATATACCTAAAAACAAAGATGATGTGACTTACCAAATGAAAGTGCTGGCAGGTCGACAGACACACAAACGAACACAAACATACACACAAAATTCAAGCTTTCACAACAAACTGTTGCCTCATCAGGAAAGAGGGAAGGAGAGGGAAAGACGAAAGGATGTGGGTTTTAAGGGAGAGGGCAAGGAGTCATTCCAGTCCCGGGAGCGGAAAGACTTACCTTAACCGCTCCCGGGACTGGAATGACTCCTTACCCTCTCCCTTAAAACCCACATCCTTTCGTCTTTCCCTCTCCTTCCCTCTTTCCTGGTGAGGCAACAGTTTGTTGTGAAAGCTTGAATTTTGTGTGTATGTTTGTGTTCGTTTGTGTGTCTGTCGACCTGCCAGCACTTTCATTTGGTAAGTCACATCATCTTTGTTTTTAGGTATATTAGAATATGTTCAGTAATTTCAGAAAAGACCTAAAAAAGAGCAGGCCTTAGAAGTGGTGAAAGAGGGGGGGGGGGGGGGTGTTGAATGTCTCAACACTGTGGCGAATGGCCATAAAAGTTTATTTTACTATGTGGATTAATGTATGTTACAAAGGATCAATAATGCCCTCTTTCTAGCACACCAAACCATAATGATTCTCAGAGGAATGACCACAGTTAGGATTGAGACCCATAAGTCTTGAATGTTGCATGTTGCCAATCCATTTTTTGACCCATTTTAATAAGTTTTTTTTTCTTTTGACGAATAAGAGTGCATTGTGCCTTAACTGCTGGGAACTGCCACAATTTACTTCCTGCTATTGTTCATATTAATTTCGTGTTGTTGTTAGAAACAAGTTTCAAAATCCAAGATGTACCACAGTAAAATAATATATTAAAAATGTCTACACTGTACTGTTTACTTTTGGAGAGACTAAGGGAATTTGTTCCTTAGGCCTCTGGCCTATCTAGCATGCACAGCAATCCTGGGTCCTCAGATAAATCATAAAAATCTGCCGATTTATGTCACACGTGAAGGGATTCTCCCTCTGGGTATATTTGTGGCACTACCACCAATGGGTGGGGCCTGCATGTTAGTGGATAAGGCTGGGCATGAGATGGGTGGGCTGGATCGATGAAAAATGTCTGTGGGCTGGCTTGTGGTTCTGGACCGTTGCAGAGACTTGCTCATGTGTTGCCAGGTAACATGGAAGAGAGCAGCTTGGAATTTGTACAATAGGAAAAGAGGGAGAAGTGATCACATTTGAAGATAACTCAGTAGAATTCCCGATACTTGCATTTGTGATCAAATGAGTAGGATCTGACAGCATGAATCATATTAAAGTTATGCAGTATATATCAAGAAGAGAAAGTAAGCTTCTAAATGTGAAAATAAACAAAAGTGAAAAGTACACAAGAAACAGAATTTGAAGATGAAATAAATACTTTGCCTGAGAGGGCAATTAATTGCTGTACCCTTGGAGGGATACAGGTATATATTACAGTGTCTGTTTTCATACACACATTCTTGCGCTCATCCATGCTGTGCTTCAATCAGCTGTATGTGATTTCTTTAAATGCATTCATTTAAATCGCAGAAAGATGATTTTGCGTTATTGTAGCCTTAGGAGTAGCTATTCTCACTTTTATAATCTTTTTGAATATCTCTAAAGTAAAATTCTGTGACAGTCGCATTAATTCTTAACTACAGTGGATGTTGACAAGAACACAATTACTATGGAGAGGTCTCTCAGACGACCTTTTTATTTTTTTATACACACTGAAGAGCCAAAGAACTGGTACACCAGCCTAACATGGTGTAGGGCCCGCACAAGCAGGCAGAAGTGCTGCAGCATGACACGACATGGACTCGACTAATGTCTGAAGTAGTACTAAAGGGAATTGAGACCCTGAATCCTGCAGGGCTGTCCATAAATCCATAAGAGTACGACGGAGTGGAGATCTCTTCTGAACAGAATGTTGCACCCAAGATATGCTCAATAACGATCATGTCTGGGGAGTTTGGAGGCCAGTGGAAGTGTTTAAATTCAGAAGGGTGTCCCTGGAGCCACTCTGTAGCAATTATGGATGTGTGGGGTGTTGCATTGTCCTACTGGAATTTCCAAGTCCGTCGGAATGCACTATGGACACAAATGGATGCAGGTGATCAGATAGGATTCTTACGTATCTGTCACCTGCCCGATTTGTATGTAGATGTATCGGGGGTCCCATACCACTCCAGCTGCACACGTCCCACACCATTACAGAGCCTCCATCAGCTTGAACAGTTCCCTGCTGACAAGCAGGATCCGTGTATTCATGAGGTTGTCTGCATACGTGTACGTGTCCGTCTGCTCGATACAATTTGAAATGAGGCTCATCCGACCAAGCAATATTCTTGTAGTCATTAACAGCCCAATGTCTGTGTTGGCAGGCCCTAGTGAGACGTAAACCTTTGTGTTGTGCAGTCATGCTCTGCATGTTTACATATCTCTGTATTTGAATACGCATCAGTGCATAAAACCACTGTTTTGGTGAATATATATTTTCATGACTTCCTGTTGTTTGTTACACTTCCTGGAAACAGACTTTACAGAGATTTGCATTTTTAAACAATGCGCCTTTCAAAATACTTTTAAAACTAAAGTGCAGCAAAATTTGCAGTTTTTTATTGTATGTATTACTAAAATAACAGCACCTAGTTACCTCTCTGTTCATTCACACATTATCATCACGGAGATAGTATTAGAGATTCCCAACGTAACTGTGTGGGGAAACACATTTCAGTTAGGACAGTTTGTATTTGGAATCAGCTTTGAGTTCACTGCTCATCGTTTCAGCAATTATTCCACCCCTAAATTGTATAAAGGAAGAAACTTTGCCAAACTTTTGTTTTAAAAGTCAAGAAGCAAGTAATTACCTTGTGTATTTTTTTTAGGTCCTGAATCAGATATTAACTGCTTTCAGCCTGCATGCATTTCAGATAGACCCTTCTACAATTCTCTAACCAAATCAGAACACCGCACCGTTGACACGGATATCTTGTTTTCCACTTCAAACAAGGATAACAAAAGGCTGATGTTCTTCATTTTTCAAAATGCTATTTCTGTGTTTGAGGCTCATATCTCCAAAACAGAAAGTTTTCTCAGGGTTTTTCAGAATCTGTTGCAGCCCGGGCAGCTGCAAGATAATGTTCAGTTGCCTTGTTCTTAAATTAGTGCCTTCTGTTTTCTCCATTGAAAACTTCTTTCCCTCTACTTGGAAGAAATATGCTATCCATCATAATCACCTGTCGTATCTTCGTTACTTTCAGTTTCCTTCTCCAGATTAGTAATTGTGATCACTAAATCCTCAAAATCAGGGTCATTATCACTGTTATTGAAGTCTTCATCTGAGAATTCACTGGGGTGTTCTTGAACACCTACATCCATCTCACAGAGAAAATACTGCGTAGAAGGTCTAGTTTTCCTCACCATGGAGAAATGGTAACATTCAACAAAAACATGACCTACAAACAATACGGTACATCTGTGAGACTTCTCAAGGCCCAAAAATAAGAAACAAATTGCAACAACAATGCCAGGTTTCTGGCATGTGTAGCTTGCCATCCAATAGGAAGATATACAGAAGAGTCTGCTTCGCCTCACAGGGGTGTGTGGAATATCGTGAGACAAAAACTGTATTGGCCTGAGAGACCATCCATAGTAGTTACAGGTTAATAACTTGAGGTTTTGCTGTTGTAATACTTTTTTGCTATTTGGATAACCGAGTAAGTTACATTTATTTAATAGGACTGTCTCAATCTGCTGCTTTGTGACTGTGCAATGTGCAGTTGAATCTATCAACTGAGTCGCAGTTATCAGTGCACATTCTCATGATCTGAAACAAAATTGTTTTCCACATTTCATGGAGATCATGTTTGCAGGGTGGAGGTACGGCAGCAGGCGGTGAAGAAGAGAACACACCACCTCGTACGTCGAGAGATCGTGCAAGGCGTGATCTCAGTAAACAACTGAATCTGGACACCAGTTCCAACAGCTCTCGTGACAGTGACGACAGTTCTGCACTGGTAACAAGTCGTGTGGTCACTGGACCAACAACTAGGCGTGCATGGAGTGACTGGTGTAGCAGTAAGGGCAAGAGTAGTCAGAGTGAGGAGGAGAACAACAACAGCAGTAGCAACAATGGTAAGATAATGATATCTGTTAGATTTATTGTGTTCGTGACAATTTGATTACGTGATAAAATTTATGTTGCATTGCAAAACCTGGAATGGAAGTTAAGAAAGTGGTGAGCAGTAAGAGGTCCACAACAGTAGATGAATATTACATCCCTTACCGGAGTATGCATGAGGGCCCCCCCCTCCAACTTTCCTCTCCCCCCCTCCATTGGTGTGGTACAGAATTCACCATTATTGTAATAGTATCTTGAGAGATCCTTGCAGGTTTGTTTCTTGTTGAATTAGGGAGCTCTGCTCATTGGTGAGAATTGCTGTGAAAATATTACAGTAAAGATCTTCCGAGTAAGTGTGGAGGACGGATGCTACAGAGAAAGGTCAGATTGCACAACGTAAGTTGGTGAGAGGTGTCTGCGTTCATGTAGTGATCACTCGGTGATAAAAGGAATCATTTATGGTATTACTCATCACTCATTATAACAACAAAAACAATCAATTTTTGACAAAATAGTTTGATTGGATAGATAAAAAAAATCCACTCACCAAGTGATGGCAGAGCACACATGTAACAGAAGGTTATAATTAAGCAAGCTTTCAGAGCCAATGGATCCTTCTTCAGACAGAAGGGTTGAAAGGGAAAGAAGAGCGGTGAAGGAAAAGGACGGGAGACGTCTATGAAACGGGGTAATTTTTGGAAAAGCTAACCAAAGCTAACCAGAATCTCGGGTCAGAGGAGACTTACTGTACGGGATGAGAGGGAAAGACTAATTGTTGGGGACCGCATCAAATGAGATTTGAAAACCTGAGAGCTTAAAAATGGAAGACAGGGTAACATGCAAGACAGAGATTACTGCTTAAACATTGTGCTTGAGTTAGTAGGTAAGTGCATTTACATAAGAGAGGTAGGAGGGGCAGAGTGAAATAGACAGGTCAGAAAATGAGATACGTAGAAAACTAAAACAGAGTGAAGAAAAAGTAGTTACTGTGAAGAAATGCTGAGACAGAAGACCTTAATGTAAATTAAGGCCAGGTGGGTGGCAAGATCCAAGGACCTGTTGTAGCACTAGTTGCCACCTGCAGAGTTCTGAGAAGCTGGTGTCTGGGGGAAGAATCCAGTTGGCGCACGTCGTGAAACAGGCTCATGATTGTCATGTTGTACAGCATGCTCTGCAACAGGATATTGCTTGTTGCTAGTATGCCTATGCCCATTCATCCTAATTGATAATTTACATGACAGCTGGTATATGATGTGACGTTTCACAGGTGGCTCTCCCTTTGATACTGTATGTTTTGCCAGTTACAGAGCTGGTGTACGAGGTGTGATTGGAAAGTTTTAAGAATGGATCCGCTACTGCTTACTGGTTTGGCGGGCAGGTACACTGAGGGTGGGGAGTGAGTCATTGCCTTGTCCTTGAAAGCCCTCTGACAGGAAAATGAGTTTCCTTTATTCAGTTCATTGTGGCAGCTGGTTGAGTGTGGGTCTGTTAAGGCTTGTCACTGGATTCTGTCTGCATGAAGATGGACGTAAAAACGGAGCAACGAGTTTGTGGGAAAGTTTGTTTTAAAATTGGAAAATCATCTTCTGAGACTTACAAACTATTAAAAACAGCTTTAGGATGTAATCGTATGAGCCAGTCAAATGTTTTTGTCTGGTTCAACAGATTTAAAAATGGCCACAAATTATTTAAAGATGAACCATGGTCCAGCCATCCTTCCACCTCAAAAATGTTGTGAAACATCACTACTTAGTGTGCTCTGATTGTAGACTTACAATTAGGGAAATTGCTGATGAACAGAATTTAAGTTTCTATGCAGTTCAGTCAATTTTAACTGAAGATATGAACACACGTCGAGTGTCTGCAAAATTCATTCCAAAAGTGTTATCTAGTGACCAGAGACAATACTGACTTGAAGTGTGCGAAGAACTGATTAATTGGACTAAAAATGACCCAGATTTGTTAAATAGGGTACTTACAGGTGACGAATCATGGGTATATGGATATGATCCCGAAACCAAAGTGCAGTCTTCGCAGTGGGAGACCAAAAAAAGCACGACAAAGTCTGTCTTAAGGTGAAGACAATGTTGGTGATCTTTTTGATTCTACAGGTATTGTGCATCATTAATTTACCCCTGGGGGACAGACAATTAACCAGGAATACTACAAATGTGTCCTTGAGTGTTTGCTCAAAAAGACGCGGAAGAAAAGGCCTGCATTGTGGAAATTGGGTGCTACACCATGACAGTGCTCCAGCTCATCGTGCCTTCTCCATCGTTGAATTTTTGATCAAATTCAAAATTTCTATGTTTCCACAACCGCCATATTCCCCTGATTTGGCCCCTGCGGGCTTCTACCTATTGAAATTTGCACTGAAAGGGAAGCGATTTGACTCAATTGAAGACATCCAGGCAAATACGGAAACCATCCGTAACACACTTCAGGAAAAAAATTTCCAGGAATGTTTCCAAAAGTGGGAACACCGTTCGAGTCAGTGTGTTCAGTTAGAAGGGGACTATTTTGAAGGAGATGCATGTAAATACCATCATTATGCAATTACAAGCCCATTCTTAAAACTTTCCAATTACACCTCGTAGGTGTTGGTAGTAGGGTGCATAGGGCAAGTTTTGCATTGGGGATGATCACAGGGGTAGGAGCCATGTGGTGAGGAGGTGGATGAAGAAGGAGCATAGGGTCTGACAAGAATATTGCAGAGCTTGGGATGGCAACAAAATGTTATTCTAGGTGTGGTGAGCAAAATCTTAGACATGGTGAATCTCATTTCAGGGCACGATTTCAGGAAATTGTGACTTTGTTGAAGTAGTTGATTAATACATTCCAGACCAGGATAATACTGAGTGACCAGTGGTGTGCTCCAAAGTTGTTTTTTGGAGGGATCAGCAGTACTAGGATTGGATATACTGGTCCAGGGAATGTGCTTTTGAACTAGGTGGTGAAGTAATTATGTCCAGTGAAGGCTGAGGTGAGAGTGGTGATATATTGCTGTAAAGAGTCTGCATCCGAACAAGTATGTTTGCCTTGAATACCAAGGCTGTATGGGAGGGAATGTTTGACATGGAAAGGATGGCAATCCACCCAATCCGTGCACCCCACCTTTTACCAATCATCCTGGCTGTCCTGTAATTGCTGGCTTCAAAGCACTCACTGAATGAATATTTGCCTTAGTTGATTAGCACCTGCAACCCATAGTACAAAGACTTCCCTCCTGTATCAATGATACTAACCATTTCCTGATCATCTGAAATCTTTGCCTGTCCCACTCCCACCACACACCATACTTGCACCATTCATGCCACCTCCCTCTATACCAGGGGTTCCCAACAAAATTTTCTCGAGGACCCCCTCATTGGTACCTTGTCATATCACAGTATCAAGTACCTAAAAATGCCAAATTAAGAGTCTTTTTATACGTTTTCTATTTTTGATACTTAGAAAAAACATTGACATTTCCATTATTTAAAAAATATTGAGCTTAAAACTTTTTCAATTGAGCCATCATTGATTATTGCTCAAAATATTTGTCTTCAAATCTAGGTGTTTAGTATAACAAACTCCTTAAAAAATTGAGTATGAACTGAAAATTTCAATAAATTAACAGTGGCCGATTGTTGTCTGAAATGCGAGTGTCTGTATAAAGTGACTGTCGGTTGTCAGCTGGAAAGATGCAGCGTGCGCAGTCCAACGGCATACAGCAGAACTATTTGCCTCTATCTAATTCTTGTTTTGTGTTAGTGTGCTAGTGTCAGTTGGCTCTAGGAAGACGCTAGATGCAGAAGTTGGCATTCGCTTGAGCTCTGCTCATGCAGGAAGTGGCCAAAACAAAAAATCTGTTATCATACGAAATATATTTAATATATTCTTTATTCTAATAGCATCTTGCAAACCCCTCTGGCATAGCTCGCGGACCTCTGGGGTCCTAGGACCACCTGTTGGGAACCACTACTCTATACGAACATCCCCGACACACATGGCCTGTCTGCTGCTGGACATTTCTTCAGTCAGCAGCCACCTGATTCCAAAAGTATGACATCCTTCCTACTCATCCAAATCAACATTATACTTACCAACTACTCCTTCACCTTTGAGGGGCAGACATACAAACAGATCAGAGGCATGGTCATGGAAACCAGGATGGCTCCATCCTGTGCCAACCTTTTCATGGATCAGTTGGAGAGGGCTTTCCTGGGATCCATAAGCCTTCAGCCACTGGTTTGTTTTAGATACATTGATGACATCTTTATCATATGGACTGATGGTGAGGCAGACCTGTTAAAATCCTTGGAATCACTAAATACCTTCTCCCAAATAAACTTCACATGGTTCTATCCCAAATCCTGTGCCACTTTACTTGATGTTGATCTCGTCCTCACCAAAGGTCAGCTACACATTTCTATCGACATTAAACCTATACTAACAACAACAGTACTTATATTTTGACAGTCGCCATCCTTTCCATGTCATACGTTCTTTTCCATACAACCTTGGCATTCAAGACAAACATATTTGTTCAGATGCAGGCTCTGTACAGCAATACACCACCTTTCTCACCTCTACCTTCACTGGATGTGATTATGCCACCAGCCTATTTCAAAAGCAGGTTTCCCCAGCCAAGACATCAAATTCTGGTACTTCTGATCCCTCCAAAGAACAGCTTATCTTTGTCCAAATGTATTAACCAGCTACTTCGACAAGCTCACGATTTCGTAAAATTGTGCCCTGAAATGAGATTCATTCCGTCTTAGAATTTGCCCACCACGCATAGAATAGCTTTTTGTTACTCTCCCAACTTCTTCAGTATCCTTGTCAGACCCTATGCTTCTTCTGCACCCATCTCACTATACTATGAGTCCTATCCCTGTGACTGTCCCTGCTGCAAGACTTGTCCTATGCACTCCCCCACCACCACTTATAACAGCCCTGTAACTGGCGAAATGTATGCAATCAAAGGGAGAGCCACATGTGAAAAGACGCATCGTATACCATCTGTTCTGTAAACACTGTCCAGCCTTTTACATCAGTGTGACTACCACCAAATTACCAATTAGGATGAATGGGTATAGGCAGAGGGTGTATACTACCAACACGCAATATCCTGTCGCAGAGCATGCTCTACAACATGACAGTCATGACCTTGGAGCCTGTTTCACGCATGCACCATCTGCATTATTCTCCCAGAAATGTTTCTCAGAACTCTGTGATGGTAACTAGCTCTACAACATGTCCATGGTTCTCACTGACCATCTGTTCTTAATTTATGTTAATGTCTTCCATCTCAGCATATCTTCACAGTAACTACCCCTGTCTTCACTTCATTTTAGTTTTCTGCACCTTTCATTGTCTTACCATCTATTTTTCACTGCCCCCTCCCACCTGTGTTACATACAATGCATTAACTATTAACTCGTGCACGATGTTCAAGCAGTAATCTCTGTCTTGCATATTACCTTCTCTTCCACCTTCAAGATGTTGGACTTCCGTATCTCATCCGATGCAGTCCCCAACAATCAGTCTTTCCTTCTCATCCCGTCCGGTAAGTCTCCCCTGACCTGTGATTTTGGGTGACTTGCCCAAAATCTACCACTTCTCCTAGACATCTCCAGTCCTTTTCCTTCACCCCTCTTCATTCCCCTTCATCCCTACTGCCTGAAGGAGGAGCCACTGGCTCCGAAAGCTTGTTTAATTGTAACCTTCTTGTGTTCTGCCACCACCTGGTGAGTAGATTTTTTATCTATCCAATTAAATTATTTAATGTGTCATTTTGTAATAAATTAGGCATATTAACTGTACATGCATTTATAAAATGAAGTCTGCCAAATGTTGTGCATTGTACAGTTTGAGTTGTGAAAGGCTATTGATAGACTTTGTAAGGTAAAGTGGAAGTATCCAAGATTAGGAAATAGTTTAACTCTTAAGAGTGCTGTGAACGAGTTAACTCGACACGCCCTGCCGCTCCCCAGTGCTGAGAACATGTTTAAATGCAGACTCTGGGTTTTCCTTAAGCACTGTGGACGTCTACTCTTAAATTGTGAATAAAATTTTGATAGCTTGTCTATATTTCTTACACAGCAGGTGTATGAGCTAAAGTCAGGAGTACACAAAGTTTATGAAATGCATTTTTAGCTCTACAAACCTTTAAATATTTAGTGCAATGCTTTACTTAATTTGAAGAAATTCAGTTGAACAAGATTAAGATGTGCAGACATCAGATTTTTTCACCAAATAGTTTTCTTAAAATAGGATAAGTATTTCCTAACAGCCAGAATGCCGTCTCGCAGCGCAGGTAGCAGCATTAAGTAAGCAGCATAGCACTCAGCAGCATAGCACTCAGCAGTGCAGGGAACACGTCTGTAGCTGTTAAAGTGTTAATGTCGACAGAAAATAATTTATTAGTCATGTCTTTCCTTTCTAGTTATTGTTCTTAAAGAAAATCTGATATTGTTGCACAGTGATGTAAGCTATTTCAAATGAATGTCGTTTTCAATAAAGTGTCAACCGAGGATAGTGTATGTAACAACTGAAGTATGTTTGAAGTATGTTTGTCAGAATAAATTGGCTGTGCAGTATTGGCCATAAGAGTAGATGCCACTAGACAACTGTGCACGAGTGCCTGTATACCCGCATCCAGTGTGTCCATTCTATGGAAGCCACCTCTAGTCATAGATGGAATAATGCACTAAAAAGTGGCAGGAAATAATAGTGGGTACAGTGAAAGCTATGACAGATCCTGATCAGTGAGTGCTCTTTTTGTTCTAATAATTTAGCACAGATACAAATTGTAATAGGTAAAACTTAATTGCAAGGAATAAGAATCATTCCTACATCGTTCATACAGCAAATATGTTTTCTCCTAAAGATTAACATACCAGAGTATCATCAGCACTATATTCCAGAATACACAGAAGAGTCACTTACAGTAGTAACTTTAGCCATGTACTTGACCTCTGCCGTATAGATAATGAAGTGTTGTCAAGAGGTCACATTGTGCATTTACTAAAAAGTTTAGACCATAGTGAGAAATATTTAACAAAATGAATGTTATTTGTTTCTTTCTTTCTTCCCGGAGGTAAAGCAAAGGCTCGGCATCCCAAAAAGTTGAGAAGAAAACTCACAAGAGTTGGAAAGCAGCAGCCGCCACCACCACAGCAGATAGTAAATATTCCGCCTCCGAGAGCCCAGACGAAACGAGGAGCTAGAGGCCGGGTGAAGAAAGGGAAATCCAAGAAGGCAATAAAAATAAATGGGCTCGACTTGTTACACAGTCAGACATTACTCAGTACGTCACCACAGGGTAAGTCCTCAGTGAATGAATGATGAACAGCCATTAGTGACTGGTAAAAACTAAGAGTTTGCAAAAAAATACAGAAAAACAATTGAGAAAAATAGTTCTATTTACTCTATGTAATTTCATATTGTGATATATTAATGTGTATAAATAGATGAACGAAAGCAGCTACAGTGAAAAGTTTCCCCTAGGTCAGAGGTGGGCAACAGTTTCAGTATGAAGGCCTTTTTGGGAAGAGGTTTTAAAATGATTGCATACATTAGTTAACTTTGCATTTTAAGTAAGGTAGAACTTGTTGCGTAAAAATTGTTACTGTCTTGGTGGACTGCATAAACGGCCATTTGTGGACCACACCTGTGGGCCGCTCTTTGCCCACACTGGCCCTAGGTCAGTACTAAATGAGAAGTATTTCTCTCTGTCTGCTTCAAAATGCACTGAAGAACTTTAACTGTAGTGTCAAATTCGAGAGAAGGGTTTCTGCATCTCAAGGTTCTTACAGATATTGTGCTTTGTGTATTCTTAATTTACCACTGATCTTTGGTTGTAACATAATACAAAAAATGGTTTGACAGCTATTGGCAAGAAGTTGCCCCCAGCTCCAGGTTGCGTGGATCAACAGCTCACCAGTCTTTCCTTGAACACAAGCAGTGTTCATGAAGAGCTTGACATTCCCCCAGCACCTGCTGAGACACCTTATGCTCTGCAAATTCTATTGGACCTCTATCGTGCCCAGTTCCTGCAGATGGTGGACATGATGAAGAATCCTGCTTTCCGTGATAGTGTTGAACTTCAAATTGAAACTGAAAAGGTACATTTAGTTAATTTTGTTTTAAATAAGTGTTAAAATTATTGTCAGCCATTAACTTTCGAACTTACAGAAATGAAAAGTCCTTGCTGTGATATAAATTGTAAAACTAAAAACAAAACTTTGCCATATAGCTTAAGTTTCAAATGGATGATTAGCATGGAAATGAGCCAGAAAACATAGCTAGTGCCTGCCGACCACTTAATTTTTACTCCCTTTTGTTATGTAATTTTCATACACACCAATCTTTGAAATGAAATTACTTCTTGTCACAGTTAAGTTAGTTTTTACTTCAATAGAACTTATTTCTTCTACATGATGACCTCACAGCGCTGCAGATGCAGATGCTTAAATTTGAAGTTTCAAACTTTAATGATGTTTATCATTATCACAAATTAAATGAATTTTGAAATTTTCTGTATTTCTTCAGTGACTATCCATAGTTTATCACTCCATGTGTGGCATATCAGTTGTGTTGTTGCTATTTTGTGTGCTAATGTATTTCCACGTTTTTAAATGTTGAGTAAAGTTGTATCTTGGGACAGCAATTGCCTTTCTGTATTGAAATTATTTATTATCTTGCATTACAGTAACAAATTTATTGATTAGATGAATTTAATGTAAAATAATGGTGTTACAATGCACTGGACTTGCATTTAGGAGGAACAGGGATCAAATCCATGGTTGCACTGAGGTTTAAGTTTTCCTGAAGTACTGGGGGGAAATGCTGAACATATGTGTTTCGTTTGTATCTTAGCATTAAGCCATAAGCTTGCATTTTTTATTTTATTTATTTATTTTTTAAATGGTCCCCATGGTTACTAAACTGCTTAATGCATGAAATTAGTTTTAGAAGCTGTGTATATACAGTGCTTACATGCCACTTGAGGAAATCAGCACAGTGAGCAGTTATGGGGTAGGATGCTCTGTCCTATATTTAACCTCTTCTATAACTTTGAGGTTCGCTGATGACATCGTAATTCTGTCAGAGACAGCAAAGGGCCTGGAAGAGCAGTTGAACAGAATGGACAGTGCCTTGAAAGGAGGATATAAGATGAACATTAAGCAAAACGAGGATAATGGTATGTAGTCGAAGTTAGTAAAGGAGTTTTGCTATTTGGGAAGCAAAATAACTGTTGATCGTCGAAGTAGAGAGGATATAAAGTGTAGGCTGGCAATGGCAAGGAAAACGTTTCTGAAGAAGAGAAATTTGTTAACATTGAGTATAGATTTAAGTGTCAGGAAGTAGTTTTTAAAAGTATTTGTATGGAGTGTAACCATGTATGGAAGTGAAACATGGACGATAAATAGTTTGGACAAGAAGAAAATAGAAGCTTTCAAAATGTGGTGCTACAGAAGTATGCTAAAGATTAGGTGGGTAGATCACATCACTAATGAGGAAGTACTGAATAGAATTGGTGGCACAAATTGACTAGAAGAAGGGATCGGTTGGTAGGACATCTTCTGAAGCATCAAGGGATCACCAATTTAGTATTGGAGGGCAGCGTGGAGGGTAAAAATCGTAGAGGGAGACCAAGAGATGAAAACACTAAATAGATTCAGAAGGATGTAGGTTGCAGTAGGTACTAGGAGATGAAGCAGCTTGCACAGGATAGAGTAGCATGGAGAGCTGCATCAAATCAGTCTCTGGACTGAAGACCACAACAACAATATGAGGTCTTAGGAAAAATTTTGTCTTTCAGAATGGCAGTTTTCATTGTGTAGTGACACTTCACAGATGGTGAATGTAGAGCACTGAACAGTCTTGTATCTTTAAACATCACCACTGGAGTGTAGTGGCAGACGAAGTGATGCAATACTGTAAGAGATGATACTATATTCAGGGTGTATACCACCCGGGACAAACCAGAGATCCTGGAAAAACCTGGGAATTTTTTCATCCAGCAGAAAACCGGGAAAAACCTGGCAATTTTTTAGAATTCTGGGAATTTTTCATTGTTCTAGTTTTCTGTTAAATTTTTGTAATTTTGCCTGGTATGAGCCCATACTCTAACTAAGGAGATTACTGTATCCTGCTACTGCAGAATGATACTTCAACAATAAAACATAAATGAGAGAAAAAAGTGAAAATAACTTAAATTGCAAAGGAAATGCGCCATATGCAACGACGACACACAGTGCTCGTGCAAGCAACTCCCAACAGCAAAATGTGTCACAGGCTTTAGGAAGACTATACAATGCTTCATAACAACAAATTTCCTCTGGTGAGCTTGAAGTCACAACTGTTTACATTGGATTCGTTTTAGTAATTACGAGCGGGCTCATGCGCATGCGCAGTTTATTCGCATTTAAGTAGTAGATTCTCCCATTTCTGGCTACAGGAATGTGGCTGTTGGCTGTGCAAGCATCTAGATGCTACCGGGAAAAGGGGACGCAAAATTCATATTCTTGAGGGAAAACAAAAAAAAAAGACTTGTTTCACATAGCTCCTAGCATCCAGCGCACATTGGTCTATCGATTATTCATATGATTTTGAAACCCATCCCTGTTAGTTTTTGACACATTTCATTGGTTTCTGAATGGGAGTAGAATGAAATTTTCACTCTACAGCGGAGTGTGTGCTGATATGAAACTTCGTGGCAGATTAAAACTGTGTGCCGGCCGAGACTCGAACTCGGGACCTTTGCCTTTCGCGGGCAAGTGCTCTACCACTGATCTACCCAAGCACGACTCACGCCCCGTGCTCACAGCTTTACTTCTGCCAGTACATCGTCTCCTACCTTCCAAACTTTACAGAAGCTCTCCTGCGAACCTTGCAGAACTAGCACTCCTGAAAGAAAGGATATTGCGGAGACATGGCTTAGCCACAGCCTGGGGGTTGTTTCTAGAATGAAATTTTCACTCTGTAGCGGAGTGTGCGCTGATATGAAACTTTCTGGCAGATTAAAACTGTGTGCCGGACCGAGACTCGAACTTGGGACCTTTGCCTTTCGCGGGCAAGTGCTCCATTTCTGGAACTGTGAGTTACCTTTTCTATTTTTACCCTGTATGTTTGTGACGGAGCTACACTCACTTGTAAACAATCCATAGGTCTGAATAAATGTTCATGTGTCTGTTTCTCCGAGTGCATAACTCCAGAGAGAATATGCTTCTGCTATAGATAAAAAAAACTGTGATGGACAAGTTTTCGTAAAGTGCATAAAATTACTCTACAAAATAAACAGCAGCAATGCCAATATTGTATTAGGTACCAAAAGCTGGTTGAAACCAGACACAAAAAGCAGTGAAATTTTGAACGCTGATTGGACAATGCTTAGGAAGGATAGGACTGATGCTATGGGAGGTGGTGTGTTCATTGCAGATAAAAGCTGTTTAAATGCAGTTGAGATCGATACTGGGTTGCTCTGTGAAATTGTCTGGATAAAGCTGTCAATCAGACAAGGATTGACCATTGTATTAAGATGTTTTTATAGACCACCAGCATCTGCAGCAAACGTCGCAGAACGTTTCAGGGAAAGTCTTGAGTGCATAGGAAATAAATATCCAAATTATCCATTAGTTATAGGTGGAGACTTTAATCTGGCATCCATTGACTGGGAAAATTACACGTTTATCACGGGGGGCAGAAGCAAAGATTTGTGTGAAGTTATTGTAGGAGCGCTCTCAACGTACAACCTTGAGCAATTGGTTAGAAAACCAACTCGAGATGGGAACATATTAGATATCTTGGCGACAAACAGACCTGATCTTTTTGAGGAAGTTAATCTAGAAGAAGGTATTAGTGACCATACTGTTGTTGTGGCTTCTATGTCAGTGGAAGTTGCAAAAAAAAACAAAAGAAACAGCAGAGAGTTTTCTTTTTTGGAAAACAAATAAAATTAATGAATATCTTCATAGTCAGCTCCAAGCATTCACCATGGGACACAAAAATATTGAGCATCTTTGATTGGAATTTAAAGGTATTGTCCACCATGTGCTAGAGAAATTATGTACGTAACAAAAATATAGGGGCTGGAAAGGATCCATCTTGATACAACAAACATATTAGGAAGTTGCTGAGAAAGCAGAGAATTTTGCACAATCATTTTAAACGTAGTCCCTTCCCTGCTGTCAAACAGAAATTATGCAAAATGAAAGCAGCTGTCAGAAGGACAATGAGAGATTCTTTTAATGAATTTGAAAGCAATATTTTATCTGCAGATTCTAAAAATAACACACAAAGTTTTGGTCGTACGTGAAATGTATGAACACTACAAATAATTCAATACCTTCTCTTGCTGACTGTACAGGTAATATAACCGACGATGATAAACAGAAGGCTGAAATTGTAAACATAGCTTTCAAAAACTCGTTTACGGTAGAGGACTGCAGCACCATTCCCCCTTTCAATTATCGAACAAACACAAGGATGGCTGACATAGTGTTCAGTGTATCTGGGACTGTAAAACAGTTCAGATCCTTAGACACCAGGAAGGCATCTGGCCCAGACGGTATCCCCATAAAATTATATGTTGACTATGCTACAAATATAGCACCATTATTATCCATGTAACTTCTAATCCATCTTGATTGCAAAATGTTTATTCATATGACTGGTTTCGGTTCGTTAGAACAGTCTTCAGAGCTGATATTTCCATCCGTACTGTGGAACAACTATTAGCAAGATGGAGTGTATGCTGTGGACTGACATTAGTGTTCCTGCCCACCTCCAAAATAAGAAATATATTACGCTCTATTAAAGACATCATAGGTTGCAAGAGCTCCTGGCTTGTATGGTGTCCCTTGTGAATGTGGTAGTATTTACATAGGTCAAACCATTCGTCCTGTTGCTGAGCGTTGTGCAGAGCATTCACGGCACATCAAACTAAGGGAACTTGAGGCATGAGCCGTGGCTGAACATTGCCTAGAAAATGGGCATAAAATGCAATTTGGGAAAAAAAAGTTTTGGCTCAAACAGCATCATATTGGGATTCTGTTCTGAAGAAGCAGCCGAAATTAGAATAAACAGCGTGAACTTTATCAGAGATCGGGGGTGCACTTTCAGTAGGGGATGGGGGCAGGCTTTGGACATCAAGCAAAAGCAAACACAAACGCAGAGACTCGATGTCTATAGGGACGTGGGACTGGTAGTTTCAAGTGTGGTACCGTCTGACCTCGCTGTGTGACATCACTCGTTCTCGTGGTGGGGCGGAGCCACTAGAACCTGCCCAACTGCCTACCACACGTGTGTCACTCTGCCTCTCTCTGTTACATCTGTATAAGCAGAACAGTGTGCCAGCCCTGCAGCCAGTGATTTAAACTCCTGATGATGCTGGAGGAGACAGTTGTCTAAAGCTCAAGTGTTTTATTTGAAACGACATAGCTTGTAAGCCGATAAGGTTTTTTGGAAGCATACCGCCGCGAAAGACTGAGATGGCACATTAGTATGAACTGGGTGCTTTGTGTTCAACACTTTTGTTGGGTCAAATAGTTTTTTAAGTAACTAAATCAAAGTGTACACTTACAAAATATTGTCACCAGCTACTGTGACTTTAAGTATGTCATTAGAAGTTTCAATTTTTATTATAATTTTCTCATTTCTACTTGTAGGAACGTAACTTAAAGTTAATGAGCAGAGCTGCCCAATTGGAAAAACAGATCAAGGTTTTGATAGACGATAGTGTGGCGCTGCTGAAAGCACGAATGTGTGAGCTCGGCATAAATGCCAGTTCCCCGGGGGACCTGCTTGCCAAGGCAAAGGAAATTGTCCTGAGGCACAAAGAGCTGCAGGCAAAGGCCTCCAAACTTCAGGCACAGGTAAAGTTTTAGCAGAATTATCACCTGTTACTTTTAGTTTTACAATTATTGTGATGCTTTAGTTCAGTGACGTGTTTTGCAAATGACAAAATTGTATTTTCACGTAATCAAATATTCTTATACTACATGATTAGTTTTTTCTTTTTTCAAGTGGCACAAATAAGAGTAACGGCACAAATAAAATAAGAGTAAATTAAAACTTTGTGCAGCCAAAGAGGATATATCACATTTTCATTTACCCAGATAGCGGCGTCTACTGAATCTGGCACGAACCAAGTGTTGAAGGATCTTTCTTTATGTGGAGTTAATGGTGTGCGTTAATTAATATTTGCAGATGCCAAACTGCTGAGAAATATATGGCCCAATGGTAATCCATTCCACTAATGAAACCTTTATATTTTGAGAAGTGGAGGAGGACAAGCCTTCATAATATTTTCTTCTGTTTCTCAAGTTTGACACACACACACACACACACACACACACACACACACACACACACACAGTGTGGGATCTTGCCCCAGTTTCGTAATTTCGGTTCCCCACATTACTTACAACAAATTTTGGTTTTATGTCTTTCAAAACAACACTATAAATTTCCTTCCATAAACTTATCCTATCGAAGCTCGTATCCAGTGGCTGATAACATTGTCGTCAGTGGGATGTCAGACCTAATTCTTCTTCATTTTGCTAAATGAAAATTTAAGGTTTAGATGACTAGTATATTTATTTTACGTATTGGCAAACAACAGAAGTAATATTGACATTTTGATCAGCAAATTTTGAAGGCTGTGAAGTCCTCCTTAAGGTACAGGATGAAAGAACAAAGATTACAAGTTCCCTGTGTTATGATGATACACACATGGAAGAATTTCATTTTTTACAGTACTAACAAGTGTTTAGAAAATTAAGTATTATTATTTTTTATCAGTCTTGGAGGGGAAAAAAAAAGCACTAGTTTGACGAAGAGAATTCCAGTTGGCCCTCTGTCTGTTTACAGTATATTTACTACTGCAACCATTTTTGTATAGTTTGTGATACCGTAGAAAGCAATGTCTTTGAACTGAATCTTCCTGTATGTATTTAGTGACTGTAGTTTTATTTTGTTGAAAATTGCATCTTTTTCAGGTTTCGTCATTGGAACAAGACCAAGCAAAGTACATGAGCATGAGACAGCAAGAAATACTGGAAAAGTATCGTAAAGCTGGAATAATAAATGGTGCTAATCAAGGAAGTATAGATATATCTGTATTAACACAGGATTATATATTAAAGGAAATTTCCGCAACACTGACACACAGGAAGAAGCTACGCACAAAAGTATCGAGATTAGAAACGGAACTGACAGCTCTTCAAAAAGTGAGTGAAGACAGGAAACCTCAGCTGAGTCAGTTCTCATCAGGCTCGAGAATTCAAAACGGTACAGGTGTGTACGACGGTGCGAGCCCTGTGGCAGATGGCACTGCCTCACCCCGCCACTCGCTGCAAGCAACGGCCGTCTTGTCTGCTCACCACGGTCATTCTCCTGTGGCAAAAGCTCAGAGAAAGTCGAGAGAGAATCGTTCCCGCTCTCAAGATTGGCCAGATGTTCCAGATATCGGAAAGATTGAAGAAAATAACCCTGAGATACTGGCTCAGAAGATTTTGGAAACTGGAAGGCAGATAGAGGCTGGAAAGATCAGAGAAGTGCCGAAATTTAACGGAAGTCACATTCCCTCCTTACCCCAACCAGAAATGGGAACCTCAAATGGCGATTTAACTCGTGCCGTAAACAGGTTCAGAGAATACGGTGGCGCTCACGGCTATTCTAAACAGGAATCCCAGGTGGCGACCGCCAGAGGACAGCAGCGCAGCTGTGCGGTGCCGACAGACGCAAAGTCGGCTAAGCAACCGAGGCCTCAGAGTCGTCCCGAGCCGACAGGAGTTTCTGGCGGCCGCGGGCAGGAGCCCCCGAGGGTTGCAAATTTCGAAGACAGGCTGAAGAGTATCATCACCAGTGTTCTGAATGAGGACCAGCAAAATAGACAGCAGCAAACTTCCCACAACCTGCAAGTACCTGCTCCTCCACCTCCGAGTGGTTACTCGCATGTAACTAACGTGACAAATACAGTCGCGAATACGTTTGCCACAAGTGGAAGTTTCTGTACGAGTGGAAACACGAGCTCGCAGGCACTCGCTTGCGGTATCGTGAATAGTGACACTGGAAAGGTTAACCGTGATTTCAAAAAAGGTAGCTACGAAGGGGAGAGACAGTTCCGTAGGGAGTCTAGAGAAAAGTGTGGTAACCCAGGCGGTGCTCATCCGAGAAACGTCGCTGCTCTCCAGCAGCCCGACTACACCCAGGTGTCTCCTGCAAAACTGGCACTGCGGCGACATTTGTCCCAGGAGAAGCTAGCTGCCGCTTCTGCTCAACAGATACAGTCCCTGGGAAGTGGTGAGAAAGGGTTTGTAGCCACCAGAACCATCGGTGACCTCGTTAATGGCGAAATTGAAAGGACATTAGAAATATCTAACCAGAGCATTATAAATGCCGCTGTAGACATGAGCTCTATGGTCGTCGGCACGGCGTCTTCTGCGACGGTGGTGAATCAGAATATACCGAGGCCAGAGAGAGTGAATGTGAGAGTGACACGTGTCGTGGAAGAAAATGTTGTTAGAAGAGACGAAGACAGAGTTAGCACATGTGCCAACAGCTCTGGAAGCGTATCACCCCCTCGGCGCACGCCAGTCTATTCACCCATATCGAGACCTAGCAGTGCCGAAGGTGGTATTATCGTTCCTGGAAATCCGCCGACACCTGTGGGTAATCTGCAGCAACGGGCGCCGTCCTTGGAGGGTCTGGCGTACCCTCAGCACAGACCAAAGTCACCCTTAAATCGACACCCACACCACGGCCTCGCGACACTGGCTCACGTCGCGTACGACCATGTGAATAGTGGCTATGCACCGCAACCGACCTCCGTAGTGCCCCGTAGCTTTTCTCCGAGAACGACTGTCCTCTATCCACTGCCGTCATCTGGTTATCCCCAGAGATCTGCTCCTCACACTGTGTCTTCTGCTTCGTGTCGGTATGCCACATCTTGCACTGAAGCTAGCTTCTCCCCGGTCCAGCTACCTAGAGCTGACATTAAACCGTACCACGAGTCGTACTTCAGTGACACGAAACCGCCCATCATTGTGAGTGCAGCACTGGCTCAACAAGACCACAAGCCACCTGTGTCAGTGCAGTCTGAAGAGGCAGCTACGCCAAAACCGCACTACTCTGGGAGTGTCGACGATGGCTCATTTGCTCCTGTCGAGGGCCTGGCAGCCACACTACGTGCGAGGATACTTGGCGACAGAGAAACTGCTACACCCGAACATGTGCGACGTCCCGATTCCTTGAGTGTCAAGATAGAGGTGGAGGATTCCAGTAAAAGATCGGATTGTATGATGTATGAAAACAGGCAGCAAGTTCAACGAGTAGATGCATTGAAACCTGAACACGAATACGAGCAGGAGAATGAGTTGGAAGAGCAGAGGATTAGTGATCCGAGGTATGTAACAACCTTAAGTTCTGATGAGGCGAAGAAGATGAGAGTGCCTCACTCTAGTACAGCACAGTCGAATACAGCAATAATACAGAATGTTGCTTCCACTGTGGAAGTGAAAACTGAAGTAGTTGAGGGATCGACAAAGCCTCTGTCTGAAACTGAGGAGAGTTTTTTAAAATCGGGCAACATGAACAGCCAATATCACAGTAACAAACGTGCTTCACCAGTTATCCAGGGGCCTGTGCGGCATCACAAGAAACAACACTTATGTACTAACTCTGAAATACCTGCAGAAGGGGACAGTGGCATCTCCTCAGTGTCGAGTATCGGGCCGACTTTGGCAATTAATGCTGCCTCATCTCCTGAACTGAATTCGGGCATATCTACACCCTCCACTCCTTCGACATCTGCAGCAGGAGAACAAGGCTCGGAGAGAAGTAGCAGCAGATTGATAGAGGAGCGTGACGAAGGTTAGTTCTGTCAAGTATTAAGATCTCTTTTTTCATTCTGCTGTTCACTTAACTTTATGAGAAAGTGATTATTTTTCTTCCCATCTTTTTTCAGTGGCTTTGACACACTGTGCGTACCTATGCTGTAACATTTTTCATTTCCGTATCTTACTGAACTTGAAGTAAGATGTTATCTGAAGAGTGTTCATAAAAGAATGTCCCAGTTATAAATTTTAATAGTATGAGCTATAATCATTGTAGAGTGTTGGTTCAAGGTCACACTTAGAGTAATTCAAACATTGTTAGTTGCGTGCATGTGTGAGTACTGCTTTGCCGTTTTCCTGCTTGCAGTGCCACATACACAAAATGGCAACCCCTAAGCATAAAGCATTTTGTACTCTGCAGCTTACTAAGAGTAAAACTGTAATTCTCTCTCTCTCTCTCTCTCTCTCTCTCTCTCTCTCTCTCTCTCTCTCTCTCTCTCTCTCTCTCTGTGTGTGTGTGTGTGTGTGTGTGTGTGTGTGTGTGTGTGTGTGTCCTTCATAGTCATAAGAAGTCTGTTTGGGAAGCAAGTCTTAAACTTCAGTTGCCAAAGACGCCAGTGTGAAACGTCTGTAAATGACATGAAATCACTGCACAATTATGCCATCATTACCCCTACTCAATATAATTTTCAGCCTTGATAACTGTAAAAAAATGTTTTAAATATACATCTTAATGAATTTTGGCATCATCAGACTCTGTCAGATAAACACAACAAATGAGATGTAATATTTCTACCACAAATACAATAGTACATTGTATAGAACAAAACCAACATACCATATTTAAAACCTTGGTACTCGATATCTCATTAATTCATCTTCCATTCGTACCGTTTCTGGTGCTGTTTAGTAAGAAGGACCTTGTACAACAATCTGCGGCCATTATTTTTCTTGATAAATGCAGATGGACTTATCAGCTAAAACTCAAAATTGAGCATACAGTAATTTCAAAAAATAATGTGCTTAAGTGATGAATTGGAACTGTCCTACTAAAAATCACAGTAACATCTACAGATGGAACATACTATCATTTGATAAAAAATAGCACACAGTCATTTCATAGAAATAGCATAGTCATTTTGCAGAGCTCAATGTAACTTCATCTTACTGTAATTTTTGTAGCTGTATTGTGCCCTTTTTCATTTTTCATAATCCGAAAATATGAAACATAATGACTTTACTACTAAAATATATAGCACATGCATTAACAACTTAACACAGAAAGCAGTGTCAACTTAGGTTTTGTTGCTCTCTCACAGCTGTTGTGTTTACTTGTATTGGTGACATTGCAAAATGTGGCAATATCTGCCGCAGCCTGAGACCAAGGCACACATGATGGACTTCGGACAAGCACCATCCTCAGCCCAGCCCAGCCCACTCGCTACGCTTCTACACCAGTATGTCTTGGAATACATCAAAGCACCAGAA
This sequence comes from Schistocerca cancellata, assembly GCF_023864275.1. NCBI lineage: Eukaryota > Metazoa > Arthropoda > Insecta > Orthoptera > Acrididae > Schistocerca > Schistocerca cancellata. The sequence goes on from NC_064630.1 coordinate 834,305,189, forward strand.
TCATTTTGTTTGTTAAGCACACGCTGTGGCTCTCTTTTGCCATGAATAAAGATCTGTTTTTTCTAATACTTTTAGTGTGCCATCTTGGCAGTTTTTTTTATTATAATTGTATTGACCAACTAGGATCACGTTAACAACTTCAATTCCTCTTCTTCCTTTGTTGTTGTTTCATATTTTTTCAGTATTCCCTCATTTTCATCCCATGAAGTCTCTTCCTTTCTTCTGTCCATGTTGTTCCCTATTTTTTATTTCTTCTGCTTTGAAAGCCTTCCAAATTTAGTATTTTGTTTTTAAAACGGTTTCTTTCTGCTATTTCCGATTCTTTGATGATGTTTCTTTCAAGATCTTTTCTTACTTCTGTAATCCATGCTATTGTCGATTTCTTCTTCCAGTTTTTTTAAACCACCCAAATCCATGAATTTATTATGTTTTCTATGTATGTATTATCACAGGTGCCCTTTTTAGAGTCATTAGTTTTCTTTTTTCCTTTAACCTAATTGAACATCATCTTCGCTTCATTCACTTTATGTGTGGCCCTCATCCCTTGAGTGTTTATGCCAAGTTCTTTCTCGATTTCGTCATTTTTGAGTGTATTTGGGTGGCTGGAGGCGGCATTTATAATTGCATCTGTGTTTGTCAGTTTTCTGAACACTCAAAATAAATGTTTGACATCTGTATTGGTTGCTTTTAGATTAAGAAAGTTGATGCTATTCTCTTTCTCGAGCTCTTCAACAAATTTGATTTTTAAACGCATTTCGCTCATCGTTTTGGCTGTACTGCAAATGTCATCCTTAACACCATTATAGAGCAGAAAGATGTCAACAGTATCTTCTGCAGTAGATAATTTTGTCAAATATGTCTGGATCTGATCCTAAAACGCTGTCCTCTAGTTCGTTAATACAGATATCAGACAAAGTTTCTGCTCAACTGTTTTCTGTGGCTAACCCATCTTGCTGATTATACAATTTGTCATGAAATTTAAAATAGTTAAGACAGAGCTCATTCTAAAAGTTGCATGAGCTCAGCACACTCAGTGTAACTGATGTTCCTATGTGTGAGGAAATTTTTCTACACAACATCCTGCCTTTTCCTGATTAGTATGTTTCTATGCAAGTTTACTGTATCAAATGAGGCAAGAGTAGCACCTTTCAGAATCCCAGTATCTTTTACAAAGTCTGCAAAATTGTAACTGTTTTTCACGTCAAATGATCTTCCAAAAAGTATAAAATGCTTTAATTATCTTATTACATTCCATATTAATTTTATGATTAGGGAATTAGATATTATCTATTGGCCTGATCAGCAGATGATCTTTATATAGCTTAATTTGTGCTCTTAGTTCTTGAATAGCTGGATTTGTCATGACCAATTTCTTTCTATCTCTGTAGTCATTGAACTTGGCAGTTGGATTTAGTGAGCACACACACAGTTGGAAGAAGAGTGCTCTCGGTAACCATGTGAATACTGATAAACGTAAAATAGCCCATACCCAGGAAAATGTAGAAATTTCACAGAAAGCTACATGCTAAATGTATTGGAAGAATTCGAGATCTTTATTCACAGCAAAAGAGAACCACTGTGCTTGCTTGATGAACAAAATGAATTTAGATTAAAATGGTATTTTAACAATTTCCGAGACTGACTAGTGTAGCAATGTGATGAGTGGGGGTAGGCTGGGCCAAGGATGGTGCTTGCCTGAAGTCCATCACACATGCATCAGTCACGAAGCATGGAAGACCTAGCCACATTTTTCAGTGTCGACACAGCAGTTGTGAAATGGTGACGACCCCTAAGTTGCATTTCATGTTAGATGTTCATGCCAGTGTTGTATATATTAGTAACAAATGTGTTATATCCTCAGCTGATGAAAAGAAAAAGAGGTTGCAAAAGATCTTTACGTGAATTACAGTACAAATGAAGTAACTTTAAGCTCTGCTAAATGAGTGTGTGCTATTTCTATGAAATTCCTGTACGTAATTTTTTCATGAAAGACAGTATGTTCAGTTTGTAAACATTGCCTTGAATTTTAGTAGGATGGTTCAGTTGAATGTCCAGGTCCTTGACCACTGAACTAGTCATAATGGTCACTATGACAGCACTCTTCTTCACTGGCTTCCAAATTCACCTGATCACATGCCGTGTAATTTTCGGTTTTGGGTTTTATAAAAAATTGTATCCACGTTCTACCACTACACAGTGATGTGCCAGAATAGAGGCACATAACCAAAGATGCGATTGCTTCTGTTACTCCTCTGTTGTTGTAAAGTGTGGGAAGAATTGGATTTAGGGTTCTATATGTGCTGTGCAACTAAAGGTGCACATATTAACTTAGTAAGAAAAACTGGGTTGGTCTACCTCCAGTTTGGTGTAAGATCTGCTATAAATGGTCTAAATTAAACTGTTATGTTATATCATTGTAACTGGGATATTATTTTATGGTCACCCTGTATTTCTGTTCCTTCATGTGTAGCACTCCATTAACATAAAAAATAACTTTTGGCCTTTCCCCAACAGGCTGGGGAAAAAATGATGAAAGTGCATATGGGGTGGAGATAAGGATATGGGAGGTCACTCAGAAAGTTTGGTTTAGGGGACATCTAATCATAATGGTCACATTGCATCTAGTTTTCTTGAAATGTTTTAAATCCTTGATTATTTGCACAGTACATGTGGCAGCATTTGAAACCTGTTCCTTGTATTTCCTTCATAATAATGTACTTTTGGAAATACGGTTTTAGTCTTCGATGATCTTCTTAGATACAGCACTGTGCACGTTGTTCTGGTTTCAGTCACTGTTTAGTTGTCTGTGGTGGACCTGCGTAAATTTATCACTAGGTTTATTTGAATGATCGGCTAATATTAACATAGTACCTTTGTGAGATATACTTTCAGAAGATGAAAGAACTTCCTAGTCTGCCTTTGACTGTGTAATAACATCTACAGTTTTCTTTTACATCAAGGATTTAGGAAATGTAGATGTGTTGTGATCAAAATTCAGTTTGCTAAATTATTATTGATTTAGGTACCCATCTCCTGCCCCCCCCTCACATCTCCTGCCCCCCCCTCACATCTCCTGCCCCCCCTCACATCTCCTGCCCCCCCTCACATCTCCTGCCCCCCCCCCCCCCCCTGCCAACAGCTTGTATTTCACATTGAACCACATAAATGTAGCCCTCTCTCCACCAAAGGTCATTCTATTCACTGTGTGCCTTGTAGTGCAACTGGGTTCTCTATTGAAGGACTTAAATATGTAACACTTTAACAGTTAATCTGCATTTGCTTCCAACACCTAGAGATACAGATGATTCTCTAATTAATATAATCAGTAATATTCTAGAAGACAGCATGGAAATTAAATGATGCCAGATTGTTCAGTCAATTCATTGAGAATAACAAGATGCTTAAAGAGCAATGTGTGGCTCAGTGGCTTCATAGATACATGCCAGAGGTTCAGACTTTGATTGCCAGTCATTCTTTTGATTTTGTTCTGTGACTTATAGCTGCTTTTAACCTCTGCTAATGATTTGTTAGTGTGTGAAATGTCAAAACTCCACTGTACTCCCCCACCTCCACACACACACACACACACACACACACACACACACACACACACACACACACACACACACACACAAAACTGTAGGTCAATAGTAATGTTACTAAGTGCGTTCGACAATGATGTGTATAAGGAAGTGGTGTGGTCAGATGAACTTCGCCTTTTTTATCTCGAATACATGTGGAATTCCAAAGCAGCTTGTCAGGATCAGTACATTCTGTCATTATATTTGTTGGTGTCTGTGTTACTGTTTGGGTAACAATATCATGGTTTCTGTTGATCTTATTCCTACTCTAAGGATGCATAACAGCTAAGGATTATGAACCATTAAATTGAATAAGTGCATACTTTGATACAGCTGAGCTTTATTGAGGCTACTATCTTTGGATGTTTCGGTATGCCCTTTCACACTGACAGCTCTGTTCACGTTGTCATTTGAAGAGCATATAGTGGAACATGGACACTTTCAGTGGACTGTTTCATTATACTGTTGGAATAGAGCTGAATTTCTGTGCCCAGGTTTAGAGGATAGAATCCAGTGCAGCTTCCATGTCCCATAACTGATCACAGACCTAAGTGCTGCACTGCACCGTGAGTGGTTTTAAACTTTCTTGAAACAAATGAAATTTGTACACATCCAGTCTAAGATGAATCACAACTGTGATTCACAAGGTGATTCAGTGTTCTATGAATAATTTTCTTAAGGATGTTTCTGTTTGGAAGACTGCTTCTACCTCTGCCTCTTATCTCTACACAGAATGCTGTACATTTTTAGGGTCAAAGCTGTACAGGATTCTAAACAGAGTATTTATGAAATGTGGAACTCGTGGTCAGAAACAAGGATTTAGTTGTTTAGTGGCAATTGGTCAGAAACAAGGATTTAGTTGTTTAGCGACATAAATAGCTTACACCTTGTAGTAACAGCATACGCTCGTAACAACTGCACATAATGATGTTTACCAGTGTTGATGTAAAAAGTTTTGATGTGCTTTCCCAAATAACCCCCCAGTTGTTTGTTGTACAATGTGATACAGTATGGATCCAATCAACCATTTCCTTTTCTGTTTTAACTCTGATTTCGTGACATGACTTTGTGCAGTCTGGTAGGAAAATATCTACAGTAGTGATGCTGTTGTTGTGTTGCTCAAGGGGGAAAAGCTTCCCTTGCTATGCGAGTTTGAATGTGTCTGTTGTTCAGGTTTTGAGACATAAATATCAAAGTGGGTGGTGGACTGTCATACTGACACCACATTCTCTTTGGGACAAATGGTACAGTTTCCAACAATGTTGCAACCAATCTCGAATGAACACAAAGTAATGTACAACCCTCGAGCAAAAAAACTGCGTCCATTAGTGGGAAGGAAAATGCTGACCACACCAGCATACAAGAAAGGTAGCAGAAGTGAGGTATAAAAACACAAAACTGCTGTCCAGTATCTTGAAACCGTCTGTTGTGAAATATCGGAATATATTGATGTATCTAGAACTAAATGACCAAATGACTATCAGTCGTCATGAACTCTGAAAATGTTGGTCATGTGATATCCAGTACACCCTTTTCCTACATAAGATCCTAAAAGCCGCAAATAGAGGCAGAGTAAAAAGATACAGTATTTTGTAATTTCCATTTATTAGTGAAAGTCCAGTAGTATGAGTATCAAGTGAAATTGTGATTTCATGGTAAGTAGGACAGTGCATGTTGAAGTGGATTGAGAGCAATCAGCAAGTGTACAGGGAACATGACGTGCGTCACGTGGAAGTGTGCCGGGGGCCTTGCCATTTGTATTGTGTGTTAATGCCTGACAGACAATATTAACAGTAATTTCAGACATTTTGCAGATGATGCAATGATAGGTAATGAAGAACTATCTCAAAAAAGTCTAGAGTATTCAGTGACATGTTTATAAGATTTCAAAATGGAGCAAAGATTGGGAACATAAGAGTCAAATATGTAGAAGTCTAAGATTGGGCACTTCACAAACTGCGTAAAAGTACTATCCTGTGACTACAATATCTGAGACTGGTGTGGTGTACAGATTTTCACAAGTCTTGATATAAAATTGTGGGAGTTACAGACACAGTCATGGTTTCAAGAGGCATCAAACGTGAATAATATGAACTGTAAGGAAGTTTGTAGTATTGTTCTGTATAATCTGTTGACAGAAATTAAGTTTGGTTTCGAAAGCAGTTTACTCCATTGCCTGTACACATTGTGTGTGGTTTACGATGGAGGCGTAATTGTTGCTTATTGAGTAGTCTCTACACTGTATTCATCAAAGTATGCATTTCTTGAACATGTTCCCGGGTCGATACTGGTGAATTGTCTTCCATAGGATATGACAGCATCTCCTCAAAATCTTCCATGCAAACAATTCTTTGTCATGAACCTTAGGTTAATGTTGACTGAATGACTCATTTGCTGAGAAGTTTATATACACAGCAATAAAATTATTCCATGCAGATAACAGGTGGTTTGTAACTTCTCTAGGTAAATTTATTCTGATTCTCAGGCACTAGATCATGCTGCACCATACATTAGATGATCATCTGCAAGTTCGTACGCTCAATTTTGGTAACCACTCACAGATTGTAGACAATTGTAAAAGCCCCTGTTGTTACATTTCAGGGTAGTGCACCGATGTCCATCCAGCAGGCAGGCTACAAAACATAAAACAATTTACAGACATGTGGCTAAGATGCACTGTTTAAGACCTAGTACCAGGTGAAATTTTTATTACTGACTATTGTTGCATTATCTTGAATTACTCAGTTGAGGATTCCCTACTATCTGTGTACACAGGTATATGCAGGGTGAAAGTGGTTCCCTAGTAACTTTTCACTTTTCTAAATTTTACATGCTCTTTGGCCTATGCTACTTCACCGTTTTTATAAAAAAAATAGTAGTTAGAGGTTACACTGACCATCCAATAGTCCTCTAACTTACTGGCACTTTCCTCTTCAGTTATTTAATGATGATGGTTTTATGTAAATTTACTATCTTCTCATGTCTTAAAGGGTCTGTAAATCGCATAAAGTCAACCTTTTCACAGCATTAATGCCTCGTGGCATGGCCGTCGTGAAATTAGACATCTCGAGGTCGCATGTGCTGAGTGGAATCTACAGAGCATTGTGATTCACCCACCTCATAGCTTTTTAGCCACATTCACACAGCTGAATGTTCAATGTTTCTGTGTCATATTGTGTGTTCATGGTCGATTTCATTCTCACATATGACACGGGTTTGGTAGTGAGTGAAATGCATGAACAAGGGCCATGTAGTGCTGTTCCAGTCAATGTGCATAAAGGTCGAAAAGACATTAAAAAACAGTTGTATATTGTCGTATTGAATACATTGAAGTTTTTCACTGGCTTGGCCAACAATTATAAAACCAAGAAGGTTATAAATTTCGTGAAAGTTCATTAAATGACAGCAAAACATTTTGGTATTTTGGAATCAACTGCATTCTGTATTAACAGTGCAGTAACATCGGCAAAATCTCTAGATATGAGCACATGTTTCAATTATCCAAGAAAGGGATGTAAATGAAAACAAAAATCTATGAAATTGGATGATTCTGACAAAGTTAGTGTGTAGACCTGTACTTGGATACTAAGACTGAAGATAGTATCAAACAGCTAGAAAAAGATACAGTGATCTCGATGAAATAAAGTAATCTGGCTCAGAGACCTCTGTTCTTTGTCTTCTCTGTTTACCTAGTTTTTATTCAGAAACTGTAATGATCGATGAAAATTTTGAATGGAATGCAGAGACATTGCAACAGGAAGAAAGAGGTGTTGTGTATAGTTGTGTATATTTCATGTCGAGGACAATGGTCTCATAGTATACTTTGATAAAATGTGGATGTCACCAATTCATTTGAACAAATATATTTTGTTCGAATTTAATAGAAATATTGGCTTGAAAGTACCTGTATAGTGTATTATCAGCAATTTGGGGAGTGGGTGCAGTGATGATGGATCAGGAAGAGCTACAGATGAAAGAATTTCCAGAGGTAGGGGATATTATCAGTTATCATAAGGCAAGCTGTACACAGTGTCTTTTGCAAATGAAATGATTTAATATGTAACATGAAACAATGATTATTTCTCAGATGTTGCTCAAATTAATTTTATAGTTTTCTTAATAACTTTCTCACTGGAAGATTTTACAAGATGCAACAGAGTGCAAATTCATCTGCAGCAGCATTTTTTGTTACATTGATTGAACAGTTCACACCACTTACGGTACTTTATTTTTTTGTCTTGGAATTCTTATATGTTTCTGTGATAAAATATGTATCACACACTCAGAATGTTCATGTATCTTTTACAGTCCAAATATGTCAGTGGTTCTGTTTTTTGTTTTCAAAATTTCTTGTAATGTTAGTTTCCAATTTTTTTGTAGCAAGTGGCAAGAATTTTCTTTTGGGAAGTACTCCATCATACTCTAAATTAAAAATAGAGATGTCTAATATTTTTTAGGAATTTTTACTACCATTTTAAATTGTCACTAATTAGCAATGCTGTAAGATGAGATGGCCTCAAGATGACTATTTCCGTGATGACCACTGTAGTACCCAGTCCACTGCATTCAAAATGTGGCAGGCTTATTTTATTTTACTTTGCAGCTGGATGCCCTTCCTTTCACTGCAGTCGTCAGTTACCTGAGGAGGGAAAGTTGTGTATGCCCCTTTCTGTGAATTGTGTAACCTTTGCTCTGTGTATGATTGTTTCTGTGTTACTAAACAGCTAACACGGGATACGGTCACATGGCCACAGTTGCAGGTCGCCTACCTAATGGCTCCCAGAGTCAACAAAAAATTGATTTTCATTATTTTGTATAATTATAGAGTTATTTTAAAACTTAAAATCATGTCATAATCTAATCTGTAAGAGGTACAATCTTATGTTAAAGGGTTGACACCAAGAATGAAAGCATTTAGTCACTTCCTACAAACTCCACAAATAATTTCGAACCATTACAAAATTGTTTTCACTAACACACGACACAAAATCACGAAAGGCAAAAAAGCTTATCACTTACTGAATTTTCCCTGTTCATGCAGTAAAACTTCAGCATTGGCAAGACAGTTTATTACTTCTTTTCTACTCACAACACATTCAGCAGATGGTATCCACATGTACCTCTAATGAACATACAAAATTATTTCATTTTATGACACACAGCATGGGAGGTACGACGTTTTATAAATGTTGGATTGATTTATTAAAGAATCAAAGGTGGCAGGTTTACTAGTATTTAACTAAAGGCAGTACTTTTACACACTGGTGGAAGGTCTGTAAATGTATAACATGTCAGTAACATTCTTTTTGAAAGTACGTCCGTGTCTTTCCGCCTTACTTCAACTTATGCAGTTCAGGAGATAATAGTTTCATAAACAGAGATATCTGTGAAGAACTAGCATTCACGTAAAATGGAGTGCAAATTACCCAAATGACACTCATCCAGTTTTCGATAATGAGCACTTGACGACTGATGAAAAATTTTAAACATAATTTCAAACTTTTTCACAACTTTTCCTCGCTCGCATGATTAATGTCAAATGCACATTGACTCATTTCTAAAGTAATTAGGTATTAGAAGTTGTTTTATACTTGTGAGTCAGATTCTTTGATGAATCAGGGGTTAGCTGGTTTCAACTATTTGTGCATAGTTTTTTTTTTTCCTGAGTTGGAAATTGGGAGTAAGTGCAATATTTGCCTAAATGAGTGTAGGAAACCACAAAGAGGCTGGCCAATGCACCAGCCACAGTCTTTGATGTAGCTTACCTTCCTGTGTTGCATTATTAATATGAGCAACTAGACATCGGGTCTAGTAACTTCTTTAAGGTATTGAAATTTGTGAGCTTTCAGAGCTGGTGGCTCCTTCTTCTGTCAGAAGGGTTGAATGGGAAGTTAAGAGGGCTCAAGGAAAAGGACTGGTGAGGATTAGGAAATGGGCCTACTGATATGCAGTAGCTCTGTCTCATCCATTCTAGTTTATTTATTTGAGCTTTAATTACTACATGCTCTGTCAGGTTCTGAGCCAATTACTGGATCACTTACTTCTTCCACATCAAACTACTTAATAAAAGCAGCAGAGGAGCAAGTGACTGAGGGAAAGTAAAAAGCTTTGTACAACACGAGGTATTACATTCCATTGATGAAAGGAGAAAATATAAAAATACAGTAAATGAAGCAGGGAAATGAGATGAACACTTCTGAAACATGAGATTGAGATAAAGCAGAAAATGGCTACGCAGAGAAGGGTACAAACGCAAGGCTGTAGAAACATACATAACTAGGTGAAAGATGGTACCTGCAGGAAAATTAAGATGCCCTTGGAGAAAAGAGAAGGAGCTGTAAGATTACTGAGAGCTCACATGGCAAGCCAGTACTGAGGGAAGTAGTGAAAGCTGATAGGAGGTCTATACAAGGGAAATGAACTTTAAGGCAATGTTATACAAAGGTAAGAAGAAATAAAGGTGACAAAGGGGATGTGATACTGTGAGAATAATTTGATACAGCACTGAAAGTCACAAGTTGGAGTAGACAACATTTCATCAGAATTATTGAGATCCTTGGGAGACCCAACTGTGACAAAACCATTCCACCCATTTTACAAGATATGAGACAAGTGAAATACCATCAGACTTCAGGAAGAATTTAATAATTCCTATTCCAAGGAAGACATGTGGAGTCAGGAGTGAATATTATCCAACTATCAGTTTAATAGGTCATGGGTGCAAGAAATTGAATTGGGAGAAGCAGCCACTCGGGCAAAAGAGTACTTTTCGAGCGCACATGAGAGTTTTTTAGACTACGCGGTAGTTTGGGGTGCTCTGATGATCGCTCACCGGTCGATAAGCAGCAAGGGGAGTCAAGACATTCAGAATAAAGACCTTTCAGATGTCATAATTTTATTCGTAAACTGTCAGTTTTTGTGATAAAGTTCCTGCGTTTACTGCTCTCCAGCAAAGTTCTCGCATGCAAATTATTCTTGGGACTGAGAGCTGGCGGAAACCCAAAGTGGAAAGCTCTGAGATATTTAGTGACTCGTGGAATGTATATTGGTAAGATAGATTAGAGGCCGACAGAGGAGAGTGTTCATTGCAATTAACAAAAATATTGTCTCTATTGAGGCCCAAGTTGAGTGTGACAGTAAAGTTATCGGGTTGGCTATGACAAGTGTAGATGAAACCAAGTTATGTTTTTACCAGCCACCCAGTTCTGCTGTGACTATTCCAGAATCATTCAAAGTAAGTCTACAATCAATAACACTTAAATACCCAGCTCATGCAATACTAGTTGGCAGCGACCTTAACCTACAGAGTATAGACTCAGATGGCTATGGATTCATTGCAGGGGCTTCAGGCAGTCATGCGAAATACTTTTGAACCCATTTTCTGAAAGCTACCTTGAGCAGCGAGCTCGGCAGCCCACACGCAATGGAAATATCTCAGACCTTGTAGCTACAAATAGGCCAGACCTTATCAGTAATTTCAGTACAGAAACTGGGATTACCGATCATGATGTCGTAGCAACTATGGTTACGAAAGTTAATAAATCAGGCAAAAAGGCTAGGAACGTGTTTCTGCTAGATAGAGCAGAGATAAGCAGTTGTTAGCAACTCTCTTAGACAGTGAATTGACATCACTTAGTTCCAGTAAGATGGTGTTGAGGAATTATGGGCAAAGATTAAACAGATTGTAAATCGGGTCTGGAGAGTTATGTGCCTAGTAAGTGGATTAAGGGCAGAAAAGACCCACTATGGTTTAATAACAAAATTTGGAGGATGCTGAGGAAGCAGAGGCTGTTGCTTTCTCGGTTCAAAAGAGAACACACAAATCATGACAAGCAAAGGCTAGGAAAGATTCGTGCATCTGTGCAAAGATCTATGCACAAAGCATACAATTACTACCACTATCACGTCTTAGCAAAAGGTTTGGCAGAGAACTGGAGAAAACTGTGGTCTTACGTTAAATCACCGAGTGAGTCCAATGCTTCCATTCACTCCCTTGTTGACATGTCTGGTGCGGCAGTTGAAGATAGCAAAACGAAAGCTGAAGTTTTAAGTTTCATGTTCGAGAAATCTTTCACACAGGAGAATTGTACAAACATACTGTCATTTGACCATCAGACACTTGTGTATGGACAACACAGTAATAAGCATCCCTGGCAAGTAATAAGCATCCTTGCCATAGAGAAACAACTGAAAAAGATTTGAAAGAAAATAAATCAACAGGTCTGTATGGAATCCTAGTTCGATTTTACTCTGAGTACTCTACGGCATTGGTCCCTTACCTAGTTTGCATTTATTGCGAATCTCTTACCCTGCACATTGTCCCAAGCAATAGGAAAAAGTGCAGGTGACTCCAGTATATAAGAAGGGTAAAACGATGGACTTGCGAAATTACAGACCAATATTCCTAACTTCTGTCTACTGCAGAATCCTTGGACATATTCTCAGTTTGCAGTTTGAATATCATAAACTTTCTTGAGACTGAGAAGCTTATGGCCACGAATCAGTATTGTTTTAGAAAGCATCGCCAGTGCAAAAACTCAGCTTGCCCTTTTCTCACACGATATACTGCGAACTATGGGTGAAGGGCAACAGGCAGATACCATACTTCTAGATTTCCAGAAAGCATTTGACACAGTGCCCCATTGCAGGGTATAAATAAGGCTATGAGCATATGGAATAAGTTCTCAGATATGGAAATGGCGCAAAGAACCAGTACGTTGTCCTCAACAGCAAGTGTTCATCAGAGAGAGGAGTATCATACGGAGTTGCCCAGGGAAGCATGATACGACTGCTGTTGTCCTTCTTCTTCTTCTTCTTCTTCTTCTTCTTGCTTTACGGCCTCTGTAGGACTATGGGTAGCCCCTTTGTGGACTGCATTTTCCTCTTCTCTCAGAACCTCTTCATTCTTTCTCTTCTCCTCTCCCGCTCTTCTTCCGAGATCTTCAGTGTCCGTTTCTCCTGTCTGCGTCACCTGTGACACTCTAATCTTTTCCTGTATTCTTCTCTGTCATTGATCTCTGGCATATTGGTCGGTGTATATTTGTTCCTCCAATTTTCCTTTCCTTCGACCTTGATCCCCAAATTCCAACCAATCCTTCCGAAGTTCAACAACCCACTTGGTTCCTGCCTTTCCCCTTGTCTTCCTTGTTGTTTCCCACACTCTCTTCATCATTCTGTCCATACTCATCCTAACTACGTGTCCAGCAAACCTTGCCCTTTTGAGTCTGATTTCCCGGGATATTGTTCTCATGTTCTGGAACAATTCTTCCCTAGGTCTTCGCATCCACCTCTTGCCACCTCTTTTGGAACCTAGCATTTTTCTCACAAGGGAACCTCCCCGTCGCACCCCCCTCAGATTTAGTTATAAGTTAGCACAGTGGATAGGCCCTGAAAAACTGAACACAGATCAATTGAGAAAACAGGAAGAAGTTGTGTGGAACTATGAAAAAAATAAGCAAAATATACAAACTGAGTAGTCCATGCGCAAGATAGGCAACATCGAGAAGTACATGAGCTGAGGGGCACCACAGTCCCGTGGTTTGCGTGAGCAGCTGCGGAACGAGAGGTCCTCGTTCAAGTCCTCCCTCAAGTGAAAATTTTAATTTTTTTCTTTTCGCAAAGTTATGATCTGTCCGTTCGTTCATTGACGTCTCTGTTCACTGTAATAAGTTTAGTGTCTGTTTTTTGTGACCGCACTGCAAAACTGTGCGATTAGTACATGAAAGGACGTGCCTCTCCAATGGGAACCGAAAACATTTGATCGCAAGGTCATAGGTCAACCTATGCCTCTACAGGAAAATCCATCTGGTATATTCTATACGACACTGGTGACTGCATGTGCATCACATGACAGGAATATGTTGTCGACCCACCTAACTTGTACACTTGGCGAATGAGTAAAAAGATTCTTCTACCTTGCCCAATTTAGGTTTTCTTGTGGATGTGATAATCACTCCCAAAAAAGTGATGAAAACATAAGAGTTTGTCACATAAACTGCAACAAATGAATGCAACAGTTTCACAGTCGCACAGTTTTCCCTGTGCTCTGTCAAAACATAGGTTTTTAACGTTTTCATATTTTTCCGTGTGTAGACCGTCCAAATCCTGTATATGTCCAAGCAAATCTGAACATGTCCTGGAATTTTGGAGAGCAAAGTTAATTATCTGTGACTGCCTGATCTGTGACTGCCTGATCTTTGATAATTGTCGGAAAATAAAAAATTAAACTTTTTACTCGAGGGAAGACTTGAACCATGGACCTCTCGTTCAGCAGATGCTCACGCTAACCACGGGACCACAGTGCTCTTGAGCTCACACTCTCCTTGATGTTGCCTATTTTACGCATGGACTACTTAGTTTGTATATTTTGCTTATTTTTTTCATAGTTCCACACAACTTCTTCCTGTTTTCTCGATTGATCTGTGTTCAGTTTTTCAGGGCCTATCCACTGTGTCAACTTACAACTAAATCTGAGGGGGGTGTGATGGGGAGGTTCCCTTGTCAGTATTTTTCTCTCTTCTTTCTCCAGTTGTACTGCCCCATTTCTTCCTAGTGTCATTGTCTCAGCAGCATATAATACTGCATTCCTCACCGTTGCCTTGTAGTGGCTTATCTTTGCCTCTGTGGATATATTCTTTTTATTGTATATCTCTCGTCATGCAGAAGGCTGACCTCATCTTCTTTATCCTCTCTGTTATTCCCTCCTTGCTCATGTTCCTTTCTCTTATAAATTCTCCCAGGTATTTAAATTTGTCCACCATTTGCACAGTACCTTCCGGTGTTTCCCAGTCTGCAGTGGTGTTTAATGTCTTTGTCTTGTTATAGGCGATCCTCAGTCCCACCTTTCTGGCTACCTTGCTTAAGTTGTCGAGTTGTGCCTTTGTGTCTTCTTCCCTCTCACTTAATATTGCTATGTCGTCTGCAAAGGCTAGGCAATCCACTTGAGCCCTGTTGTCCTTTTTGTCCCCCTCATGGGTCCTTGGTATTCCCATTTCCTCGTTTATTGCTCTCCACTGCCTGATCACTTCGTCCAGTGCTATATTGAACAACAATGGTGACAATCCATCTCCCTGTTTAACACCAGTCTCGATCTGCTGTTGTCCTCTCTCTCTCTCTCTCTCTCTCTCTCTCTCTCTATATATATATATATATATATATATATATAGTTATAATAGAAGGAAACATTCCACGAAGGAAAAATATACCTAAAAACAAAGATGATGTGACTTACCAAATGAAAGTGCTGGCAGGTCGACAGACACACAAACGAACACAAACATACACACAAAATTCAAGCTTTCGCAACAAACTGTTGTCTCATCAGGAAAGAGGGAAGGAGAGGGAAAGATGAAAGGATGTGGGTTTTAAGGGATAGGGTAAGGAGTCATTCCAGTCCCGGGAGCGGAAAGACTTACCTTAGGGGGGAAAAAGGACGGGTATACACTCGCATACACACACACATCCATCCACACATATACAGACACAAGCAGTGCAACTTGACTAAAACAAGGGATCAGTTAATAGAACACATCTTAAAGAACAAAGAAAATGTGTGTCTGGTGGTGGGGCAGAGGGGGTGGGGTAAAACCTACAGAGGGAGACCAAAGGATTGTACAGTCAGCAGGTTCAGTTGAATTTAGATTGTAGTAGTTAATCAGAGATAAAGAGGCTTGCACAGGATAGACTAGTGTGGAGAGCTACATGGAACCACTCTTCAGACTGAAGATGGTAATGATGACAAAACTACTACTCCTCCATCCCATTGCAAGAAAACTATAGTCGAAGTTACGAAGGACGGCAGCTGAGTTTAAGCTTGTTCTGCGTACCTAAGCATGTACTCCTACAGCCAGTGAGCATTCGGTACGTTCTGAGCACTCTGCTGTGAATGTTGTAGCTAATGCGAGCATTAAACGTGACCGTAGTGAGTTGTTTAGTGAATTTAGATTCCGTTGATATCTTCAACTTTTGTAGCCCTGTCTTCCTCAGTTGCGTGTAATATTACGGTATATTGATAATTTTTACTTAGATTCCATTTGCTGCAAGTTATCACTGATAGTTGTGGTAAGTGATAAATTCTGCACGAGTAAGCAAGAGTTATAATTTGCAGGATACATGTTTTCTCCAGCACATTTGTGTACCACAACTGTCGCTTGGAATTGTAGACAGTGCAATTTGCATCCGCGACTCGACATGTGCGAACCGCCATCAACTGCCATCATTTGTGGATTGGACTATAGTCTCCACTAAACAAACTTTCAATGCAACCCTGTGTTATGTCTGCTATTCTTCTTGCACTTAAGAGGGTTGTCATTTGTCCCTCCCCCCCCCCCCTTTCTCTTTAGTTTTTGTATATTGTGAAACGTGTATAATCGCACCAACTGTTGTATATTTTTCGTTCTCATTATGCTTCTTTGTACTTTCTTTTGACATGCGTTATAGCTGTCATACTGTTGGCATCCCAGCTCATCCTGCGAATTGTTATTTTGTGTCTCATTGAAAACTGGAGTGTTTATAGTGCGTCATCTGTGGCTTGTTTGCTACCACCTTTGCTGTAGTTATGCTAGCCTTTCCAGAATCCTTTACTATTGTCTTTAAAATTAAATTATATAGCAGCCACAAGTCACATGCAGCTTCCATTCGCTGACATGTTTCACTTGACAGAAAAATATATGATGTGCTATACACAACCAGATTTATATGGTCCTTGACTACTGAATTTGTGCTGAGGCTCGTGTCTGTCAAGTGAAGTATGAAAAATAGCGGTTCTGCTATTGTACTGTTATTTTTAGAGGGTCACCTAACTGTGATCAATTGTTGGAAAGTTTTTCAGTTCTGAGATCCAAACGATGTCTGTATGTAAGAAGTC
Organism: Schistocerca cancellata; assembly: GCF_023864275.1. NCBI lineage: Eukaryota > Metazoa > Arthropoda > Insecta > Orthoptera > Acrididae > Schistocerca > Schistocerca cancellata. The sequence goes on from NC_064630.1 coordinate 834,321,635, forward strand.
ATTTATTTACTGAAAATCTTGACATTTACCTCATTTAAATAACATACAATAACTTCCCGAGTAAATGAATGTAAAGTATCATGTGTAGATTGAGAAATTGCTCCTGAGAAATTGCTCCAATGAAACGAGCACAAAATCGTATAGGATATTGAAACCACAAAGCTCTCTAGAAGTTCAGTTCAGTCGTAAATGTCATGCTAGCCCTGTGGAGATGTACCATAGGTTCATAAAGACTACTTGGGAAATGCTGCAAGCTTTGCTATTCTGTGCATCTTGCAGGTGCAAAGTAACCAAGTTGGAGACCCACAAAATAATACAATTAATCGGGCAACTTGAGTAGTATAACAAATCCCACAAATTGTGAGCTCCTCAGAAAGCGGACAGCAGAAATGCAGAATGCAAAACTAACTTAAAATTCAGCAAATGTGTGCAGACAGCTCCTGGTAAAGATGGCTCAAGTGGCAGCAGAAAAAGGCTGCCACAGATGTCCTCCAGAACACAAGTGCACTGGTCAGCTTCCTCGTGCAGAGTGCTTAAAATTCTTTCCTCTAAGCCTAAATCTCAACTTTTCCTAAAACTGTTCATGGAGAGGAGGACACGAAGCTGTTACCACAGTGACCAGTGAGAATTTCATTTAATGTAGTTGAATACTGGGGAACCCTGCAGAAATTTCCCATTCTCAGCTTACAGAATGTGTCTTAACACGCGAGAGGTCAGTATCACTTCCTAGCCACGTTCCACTCATCAGCCGAGCACTTTGCACCTAAACACAGTGGCAAGCAAGACTCAGTCGATCAGATAACGAGATTTGAAGGAAAAAGGCGACAAATTTTCTCACATTAGCCGAGTGGTGATGTGTTGGTCCATTCTCAGATCTGTGTAGTGGGAAGTGAATTCGTCACATGTCGTTATACTTTAGGGACTTGCAGGGGCTTAGCAGGAGCTGCCTTCCAAAGAGTGTGCCGTGTTCACTGCCAAAGTTAGGGGCTTATAGCAATTACTTCCTCTAACTGCAGTGCCGCAGGGATCCTCTTCCTTTTTCCAGAGCCTCTGTGACTGACCTTTGGTAGTTCAGGTAGACAACGGGACAGACACCTGGCCTGCTCATTGCTTAACAGGGTAATTGAAGCCTTCCTCCAGGATGCAGGTCTTGTGCTCTCTTCTAAAAGAGCCAAGAAATGAGCAGGAAAATAATCAAATATCACTTAGTGATACGCAACGATCACACTGAAAAACAAAAAGGAAAGTTACATGTGACTTGTGGCTGCCTAGTGATGCTTGCTAAATTATTTTCATTGTTGTACTCTACTTCACACGTGCTATACATCCAGCAATAATTTTGTGTATTGCAGAAGTTGTCAGACTTTCTTGGAGAAGGAAGGCCGGGTTGAATGTCCTGTTAATCAGTAGGTGGTCATATGAAACCATACCCACTTCTGAATGTTGTTTACTGTCTTTTATATTCATGGCATACTGAAATTTATACATTCCTTGTTTGATATTTTAGAAATACTTTTTCTTTTATGACTGTAAAGTGTGAACTATTCCACACACACACACACACACACCTTTTTTCATATTTCTTTCTCCTAACACACACAGTGTCCCCCCCCCCCCCCCCTCCTCCCTATGCGAAACATACAAAATTAGCAGATTACTATCCACCTTTGTATAAACTGTATTCTATCTTATATTTACTTGTGCACATCATCTTATGGAACATAAGTCTCTGATTATAGCATAAACAAACCCATCCAATAGTAGTGACAATTGGGTTTATTTCAGTGCTAAGAAACATTACTTCTGCGAATTCATTGGCAATAACAACGCAGTTACCCACCTGTCATTGTTATCGTTGTCGCCTCCTCCTCCTCCTCAAGCCTGAAAACAAATTAGCGTGCTCTTGAATTATTTTCCATTCAGAATTTACCATTTTTTTGGTAAATTAGTCATTCACAGGTTTCTTTCATTGCTTCGTGTATGTATCACATTACTTTATAGACCACCTTATTTCCATTATTAACTAGTTGTTTCTGATTCATTTATTCAACTATACAAATATGTAAAAAATCTTTTGAATGTTTCCATACAATTTTCTCTCTGTTAATTGCTACATTTTCCATTGTAAATGATGAAATGTCTACCACAGAAGACACCTCCCTACCTCTTGTCCCCTCCTGTTTTACTCCTTTTTCCTACTGTTGTTGTTATTCAGTTGCTTCTTCACATAAAATTTTCATTGTTTTTCCTCTAATACTTGGCCCGTTTGAGCTTTTCTTTTCTTTGACTTCTCCATACTTGTAATTTGTTTTGCTGTGTGCCTGCGTAGCTTCATTAAATAAGTGTTTGTATAATATTTATTTTCTGAGACTCTGAATGTGTTGCAACTTGGAAGTTAATACGGGGTACCACTCTTACCTAAGATGATAACAGTTTACGTTTTCAGTCTCTAGCATTATGATTTTTTTTTAGCTCTGCATCTATTTTTATTCAGCATCTTAATAATATGTAATAACTTGAAATTTAAAAATTGTTGAGGACACCACATTCCGTGTAACTTGTTTATTGTTTGATAAAATAGTCTAGTTCTTATGTGTTTTCTTCTGAAAATGTTTGTTAGCTACAGATGTTGCTCTTCATGATAAATTGTGTTAATGTGAAGCCTCTTGCAATTTCTGACACCATACCCAAATTGTCCCTTTCAATTTTTTCTTACTTTTACTAAAACCCCACATTACCACCATGTAGCGGAATTTGCCCCCGTATGTCAGAGTCTGTAAATAGATCTTATCTCTCTATCATAAAGTTATCATGTTGGTGCATAAATTTGAGTGAATTGCAGTTAATATCTTCTGTTTATTCTTAAAAGTCGTGTTTTTCTGTGCAATTCCTTCAGTATATGTGATACTATTGTAACTGACTCGATTACCTTAATGACCACATCTGAATAAGCTTCTTGCTCTATTCCCCTGTTATTAGCAGTTACCATACCTCTCTTAAAGAACACAGTGTTACTGTAGACGGTGCAGAGCTGGTGCCACATGGTCACTGCTGATGCAGATCCTGGCAGTGAATGATGAAGAGAGCTTTTGCAATAGTTCCAGTTGCCCAGTTTGTCTGTATATCAGTGTGGATTGTCGGGCGTTTCTACAGGGAACGGTGAACCTCTCAGCCATATAAGAATAGCAATTGTAGAAAAGATCGGAACTGACAAGGACCAGAAACAGGTGTTGGTCTTGGTCAGCAGTATTAGGTTTCGAAATTGGTAGAAATTGCCATCAATGGACAGAGGCCCATCTTCGTCAGTTTTCAAGTGAAAATTTAGAATGAAACTGCGTGCTGTGGATATTTGGAGTGAGGAACCCCACTGTTAGTGACTTCATTAAAATATAGCGTACCCGAGAAATTTGTTGACACCTTTCAGTTGATTGAGGGCCTTATCGAAATCAGAGGCGGTATTATTGTAATGTCTCCTAGATGTGACAATTCTTTCGCGCTCACACGTGTCTTCTTTTTCTTTTTTTTTTTTTTTCTTTTTTTTTTTTTCCCTCCTATGCTATATTGTTGCGTCGGTGAGCTCTACAGCGACATAAGCGGCACCCCTCCCTAGAGCACCTAATAGTCTTTAAATAGCTCCGTGCCCATGTTCGCCACCTTATCAGATGGCGGAAGCAGGAATGTTGGGAGAGGTACTTGTCAACCATTGGGTGCCATGTCATCTTCCCAAGTCTGGATGAAGATAAGATATCTTTTTGGGTACCAGACCCCAGCAGGTGTCCCTGGTGTTAATATCAATGGTGTGCTCTCTACCAATGAAGTGCAACTGCCGAGCACTTCACTGAGCACTATGCCCAAGCCTCTGCATCGTAGAGCTATCCGCCGGCCGTTCGCACCCTCAAACAGCGGATGGAAAGGAAGGTTCTCTCGTTCACTTCACACCACAGTGAACCCTATAATGCCCCATTTACAGAGTGGGAGCTCCTCAGCGCCCTCGCACATCACCCCGACACAGCTCCTGGGCCGCATCAGATCCACAGTGAGATGATTAAACGTCTCTCATCTGACTACAAGTAATATCTCCTTGTCATCTTCAACCGACCTGGTGCGATGGCGCCTTTCTATTGCACTGGCACGAGAGCACCCCCATTCCAGTCCTAAAACTTAGTAAAAATCTGCCTGATGTGGATAGCTATCGGCCCATCAGCCTCGACAACGTTCTTTGTAAGCTGCTGCAGCAGTTGGATTGGGTCCTGGAGTCGCATGGCCTACTGGCTCCATGTCAGGGTAGCTTCCGTCAGAGTTGCTCTACCACTGATAATCTTTTGTCCCTCGAGTCTGCCATCCAGACAGACTTTTCCAGATGCCAACATCTGGTTGCCATCTTTTTTGACTTACGTAAAGCATACGACACGACCTTGTGACATTATATCCTCACCACATTGTATGAGCGGGGTCTCTGGAGACCACTCCCGATTTTGATCTAAAACTTCCTGTCGCTCCGTACTTTGCGTGTCGAAGTTGATGCCTCCCATAGTTCCTCCCCGTATTCAGGAGATTGGCGTTCCACAGGGTTCCGTATTGAGTATATCTCTACTTTAGTGGCCAGCAACGGCTTAGCAGCAGCTGTAGGGCCGTCGGTCTCCCCTTCTCTGTATGCGGGTGACTTCTGCATTTCGTATTGCTCCTCAAGTACTGGTGTTGCTGAGCAGCACCTACAGGGAGCCATTCACAAGGCGCAGTCATGGGCTCTAGCTCACGGCTTCCAGTTTTCAGCTGCGAAGTTGCGTGTTGTGCACTTCTGTTGGCATAGTACCGTTCATCCGAGACCTGAACTTTATCTTAATGACGATTCACTCACTGTAGTGGAGAAGTATCGATTCTTAGGACTGGTTTTTGATGCCCGACTGAGTTGACTACCTCACCTTAGTCAACCTAAGCGGGAGTGCTGCCTGAGCAACACCAAGTGGGATGCAGATTACTCTGTGCTGCTGCAGCTTTACAGAGCACTTCATCTCCCGCATCGGCGGCCCAGGTCAGGGCTCACGATTGTGGCTCACGTGCGATCCCTTCTCTCCGAACTGGAGTCCTTTCCTTTACCAACGCTACTTTAGGTCTGTGCACATACACCTCCATGGTGTACATCTCGGCCAAAGCTTCATCTGGACATTTTGCACGGCCCTAAGGACTCTGTTAACCCCGCCGCTCTCCGCTGTCAATTCCTCTCGATTCTTGACTTGTTCCGGGGCTCTGAAGTTGTCAACACCGATGGCTCAACTGCTGACGGTAATGTTGGCTTTGCCTATGTCGTCACAGGCCATATTGAACAGCATTCCTTGTCCATTGGCTGCAGTGTAATCACTGCAGAACTTGTAGCCATATCTGGTGCACTTCAGTATATCTGTTCCTGTTCTGGTGAGTTATTTCTTCACTGTTCTGACTCCCTGAGCGCCTTACACGCTATCCACCAGTGCTACCCTTGCCATTCTTTGGTAGCGAACATCCAGGAGTCCATCTCTGCCCTGGAATGGTCCATTTGTTCAGTGCTGTTTCTGTGGACCCCAGGACACACCGGAATCCCGAGCAACGAACTTGCTGACAGGCTGGCCAAACAGGCTTCGTGGAAACTGCTCTTGGCATATCTGAAACTGACCTGTGTTCTGTCTTACGCCACAAGGTTTTTCGGCTTTGGGAGATGGAGTAGCATAACAGTATGCACAACAAACTGCGTGTCATTAAAGATGCTGCAAATGTGTGGAAGTCATCCCTGCGGGCTTCTCGCAGGGAATCAATTGTCCTTTGTCGACTCCGCATTGGCCGTACGTGGCTCTGACATGGTTATCTCCTCCGTTGTGAGGACCCACCTTGGTCTCGCTGTGGCTGCCAAATGACAGTTGTCCACCTCTTGCTGGACTGCCCACTTTCCGCCACTCTGCGGCAGACTTTTAACCGTCCCAGCTCTCTGCCTTCGGTGCTGGGTGATGATGCCTCAACAGCAGCTTTAGTTTTAAGTTTTATTTGTGAGGGTGGGTTTTATCATTTGATCTGAATATTAGTGCATATCCTTTTTCCCCCTTGTGTCCTCCACCCTAGGGCCATTAGGGTGGAGGTTTTAATGTGTTGCAGAGTGCCTGGCTGTTACTTTTTTTATTCTCATGGTCAGCCAGCCATAGTAATCTTATTTTTAATCTCCTCTCGGTGTTTCTTGTGTGTCTCTGTGGTTTTCTTGTCCTGTTTTCTCCATTGTAGTGCTTGTTGTCCTGTCATTCTTCTGGTTCTTCCTTTCTCCTGTTATTGTGCCATACATCTTCTTTTTTTTCTTCTTTCCCTTGGGTAATAGTTCTACTGGTACCAAGGGACCAATGACCTCGCAGTTTGGTCTCTTTGCACCCCTTTTAAGCCAACCAACCAGATCAGTCAGTTTTCGAGACTGTTGTCCCTGCAACTAATGACAAGGCTGCTGCCCCTCTCAGGAACCACACATTTATCTGGCCTCTCAACAAATACCGCTCTGTTGTGGTTACACCTATGGTACCGCTATCTGTATTGCTGAGGCACGCAAGCCCCACCACCAGTGGCAAGGTCCATGGGTCCTGTCATTACCAGCTTTATTTCAACTTCTTCTAAGTTCTTTATAGGCATGCACTATGCAGGAAGAGAAATAAGATCCACCCACTCCCACCCCTAGTTTTTGACTCTCGGTAGTCTTATCTTCACACTACTTTCATTCTACCTATCTTTGTCAATGAACAGATGTTTCAGCATTCATATCTTCATTCCATAGCATATTTATATCCCCAATATACGTCTCACCTCTGAACAGAATGGTTTTGGAGCTATATGTTTTATTTGTAGTCGAACTGTCATCTTTAAATTATTCGGTAATTGATTGTAACCTGTATGCTGAAATTTCATTTAATCAATGATATTTGCCTAATGGATAATTCCATTTTGTTGACTTCTTCTGGCAATTATGGAAGGTGGTAGTTAAATTCTCATGTATTGAAAAATCTACATGGTGGTTCGTTTCCACTCCATTTATTGAGAGAGAGAGAGAGAGAGAGAGAGAGAGAGAGAGAGAGAGAAGTATATACTGAGTAAATATATTTTGCTATTGTGTAATTTATGTGGAATGTATCACAGTTTTGGAGTACCTGCATTTTTTAAAGCATGCTTGAATTATTCGCTTGGAGAGAGTGTTGGGATACTTTAAGTAATGATGTAGACTATTTTTTTAGAGCTGGGATATTTTTTTTATTTTTTTTTTAAAGGAGCAAGGTCCAAGTTTTGCTTGCTTTTGTCTTTTAGAAGCCTCTTATCATATTGGTTATTGCTATTTTTCTTACAGTATAGCTGTGCACTTTGTAGTCGAACAATTCTGCACCTGCAGTGGAGTGCCAATTTCAGAGAAGGAAATGAATTGCATTTTTTATTTACAAATATTCATGTATATTGTGAAAGTTTTCATCCTTTGTTGTGATAAGCTCATTGTCTTCTAAAATCCTTTACCTGTTAAATGGAGTTTGTGAACCGTACTTTAATTTTTATGTTATCCTGGCTCAACATTCCATATCAAACAAATTTTCAAAGACAATTTGGGCCTTTCCATTGTTTCAATTTAAACTGTTCACCATTCTGAATGGTTATGAAACACTTCTCGGATGCATTAGATATTTGTGGATATTTGTGGATGTTTGTCAGTGAGAACGATTAATGGTAATGTAAGACATCTGTTTCCATTCAAGCACTTCAGAATAAATTAGTGTTTTCAATTTGAGGGGGGGGGGGGGGGGGGGGGCAGGGTAGTCACTTGCCTGTTGGCTTTTGTAATGCGATCTTTGGCTGGTGTTTGTTAAATGATGATTCTGACCGTTACACCAGCCACTCAAGCTGGTGAAACTTTAAAAAAAAAAAATCATTAAATAAACATAGGCTGAAGATCCTGATGTGAAAGCCAACTGAAGTAGTAATTAGCTATGAGGAAAATTTCAATTGTGGTGAAATTTGTACCATTAAGTTGTGCACTAATCTGTATCAAACTGGGATTCTCAGCGCACCACAATTTTTTTTCTCAAAAACTGTAGAAAAATTTTGTATCCAAAAACATCACTATGGAGGGAAAAATGTTCTTAGTTGCACAGATTTATTTGTATTGTGGGATAGTAAACATAGATTGTGATTTTTGTTACTATCCTGTTGATTGTAGCATTCTAAATGTCAACCTGTGTCTTGGGGATGATTCTCTCTTCTTGCATCTGTATTGGAACATTAGAGAAGAGTTAGTCAATACATTCATATTAAATTAGTTTCTGAAATTCTTATTTCTGCATTATTACGGTTCTGTTTTATCACATGAAATTTTTCTTAAAATATAGAAATTAGTTCTCCACTGCATAAGTTTTAAATTGTTACAGCTTTTTTTTCTTTTGCACTGTTGTTATAAAATATATACTTGTAATAATAATTTCCAATTATGTTTATTATTTTTATGCATGTATATATGATTACAATTCTAACTTTAGTGCACCAATATTTTACTTCCTTTTCAATCTGTTTGTGTTTGATTGCATCACTTCTTTCTGGTGATTCTACAGAGTAAAGGGGGATGCAATTCAGTTATAGCTAGTATATGTAGTCTGAATGCAAGATTTATGTTAAATCATTGAAGTGTGATGTGATGGAAGGGTAAATATTTCAGTATATTACAGTCACAGTCAAATCCAAGTGGAACTCACTTCAGATGTCCTTTGCTTGCTTCTCACAACTTTTATTAAATTGAAACCAAATTTATTACTGAAGTGGTTGTAGCAGTCTCCCCCCAAACTGAGATACTGTGAATTTTGCTTGAACATTAAATTACATTTATGGGGCCATGAGTCCTTGCAGTTTTCTTAGTATTTCATGTTATAATACAGAAAAAACGTATGCATGTGCACAAGCAAAATGTTATTGACAACAGCAATAGTAGTTAATGCAGTAATAATTTTTGTAGCATTCATATCCTGTCTTCCTCCATTTGTTTTCATAATCTTTGTGCTTGTAGTGTTTTTTAAATAATTTTATTAAAAGTGGACAGGTGAAAATAATCAAACCTTATTCTGTCATCATTTTTTGTAAGTAGAATTTCCTGTGTGAACATTTACCACATTACTGCCTCTTTGTCATATGGTTTTGGACATGGAATGACGGCTTGTATAGTTTTTTTATTCTTCGATATTGTTTAATAATAATCACTGTTCACTTCTTCAGTTTGAAAAACATGTGAGGAATTCTTGTACATGAAACTGCCTTCATACAGTGCCCTCCTCCATCACCAAAGAGAAATAATAATAATAATAATAATAATAATAATAATAATAACTGAGCATTGCTGTGTACCAACAAATAAAATAATAAACATTTGGAAGTTTATATTGTTGGCACCTTGTGTGTTTAGGTATGGCTATATTTTGTTCAGCCGAAACATTTGTTCCTGTAGTTAACAATTTAATTTTGGTGTTTGTACAAGGTGTGATCAAAACGTAACGGGATTTCCCCCCTCCCCTCCCCCTTAAAGAATCTTTATTTAAACAACAACAACAACTACTACTACTACTACTACTACTACTACTGCTACTACAACTGTGTCCCCTTCAAAGTAATCCCTTGCAGATATAAAACACTGGTGTCAGCTTCTTTCAATCTTGGAAGAACTTCTGGTACTCAGTTTTCATTATGGTGTTGAAATCATTCAGCAATTCTGTTTTTATCTCATCAGTGATGGCAAAACGTCATCCTTCCATTGTTATCTTCAGGCTCTGGAATTGAAATAAGTTGCAGAGGGTCCTGTCTGGCCAAAACACACACACACACACACACACACACACAGGGATTGCTTCAAGCAAATGGTGCATAACTTTCAAGTAGTATTCCTTATTGACAGTACAGCTATAAGGCAGGAACTTGTGATGGACTATCTCGTTGTAATAAAAGAAAACAGTGAGAAGGCCTTTCAAGTGGTGAGTGAACTTGTCAAATTTTTTTATTATTTTTTATTTTTTTATTTTTGTCAATTTAGATTGGGATGATTGGACCTTGGTTTCAGTGTCATATCCATAAAGCCATGTTTTGCCATCTGTTATAATCTTCTTTAGAAATTCTTGTTGCTTAATTCAACAACTCCTGAGTGATGTCTACACAGTGTCATTTTTGGTTGAAATTCAACTATTCGGAACAAACTTAGCTGCTACGCAGTTCATTCCCAAAATATAAAAAAAAATTGCATGGCATGAGTCAAAGGATATGCTGACATCATCAGCAACCTCTAAAAATGGTTCAAATGGCTCTGAACACTATGGGACTTAACAGCTGAGGTCATCAGTCCCCTATAACTTAGAACTACTTAAACCTAACCAACCTAAGGACATCACTCGCATCCATGCCCGAGGCAGGATTCGAACCTGCGACCGCAGCGTTCGTGCGGTTCCAGACTGTAGCGCCTAGAACCGCTCGTCCACCACGGCCGGCTCAGCGACCTCTCTGATGGCCAAATGATGTGCTGAAACTGGCAGCAATCTCTCTGATGCTGAGTCAGTGATTTTCCAGAACATTTTTCTTTTCTTCTTCCACATTTACATCAGTAATTTATGTGCTAGGAGATCTAGGGTTGATGTCATCTTAAACATCTTCTCCGACCCTCTTTGGAACATTTATGCCACTTGTAAACTCTTGTCTTACTTGTAGTGGATTCATTATGATTTTGTATTTGGTACTGCACTTTATTTCATTTTTCAAACGAAATTTAATGCAAATTTTTTGATTCATATTTTTCGAGAGTAAAAATCTGCCGAACATTTGAAAACACGTATAATCTTTTTGACTGTTGACAGTAAACTAAATGTTCAAACAGCTGAAAATGCAAACATACATCAGGAACATGTGTACCAACAAGATGATAAAAAATTGAAAATTGGATTTATAAAGCCCATTAAATTAAAAGTACTTGTCGCTTTTTGGTCACACCTTTGTATAGTTATTTTTCAATTTTAAAATTGTTGCACACACTTGCATAACTATTTAGGCATCTTAATATTGTGCATGTTTGCTAACTGTATGTTTGTATGCATGTATACCTGCTTGTTGTGATGTGGATGCGTTCTTAACAAATAGTATTCCAAGGAAACAAAACGTAGTATAACCTCAGACGAATCGTAATTGTCACTGCACACACAATAATACATTTGAAACAGTCCGTTAATGCATTGGATGTAACAGTATTTGTCAACCATATTCTCATATTTGCATGAAATTGTCACACTCGTGTGTGTTTTATCACTGCTGCGAATTGTGTGTCCATCTTAAAAGGGAACTGCTTATGGCTTGCTACAAATAGTATAATTAACTTGGTTCATTAGTGTGCCAGACTGATCAGTAATGATACTGCTGTATGTTTTTTTACATTGATGCAGTTATTTCTGACTGAAATATTACAGAACTGAACTAACATATTAAGTTTCAAAATGTAGTTGATTTTTTGGACTGTATCCTTCATTGAAGCTAACTTCCCCTCCCCCTCCCCTCCCCCTTTGTTCCCCACTGTCTGTAGTGAGTAGACATCAGAACTTATATTCTACATTGGATCCTCGATGAGCCATGTATTCAGCACATTTAGTGTGGATGCCCAATAGTGTCCAACCTCTTGCAGGAATCTATAAGTAGCAAGCATAGAGGACACGCATGGGGACTGTGGATAGGTGGCACTAGGTGGGGATGTGGGTTATCAGAGAGGTGTGCCGAGATAATCCATGCAGTTACAATAAACACTAAGTCTATTGGCACACTGATAAATACAACTGCCTAGTAAGCAGGGATCCTGAGTTTGAATCCCGGTCTGACACATTTCCTCACTTTCCATGCCCAAGTTGGTGACTCCCTTAGTTCCATCCATATCCAGGAGAATGGAGTCCCGCAGAGCTCTGTATGGAGTGTCTCTCTATTTTTAGTGGCCATTAATGGTCTAGCAGCAGCTGCCGGGCCCTCCGTCTCATGTTCTCTGTATGCAGACAACTTCTGCATTTCGTACTGCTGCTCCAGTACTGTTGTTGCTGAGCGGCACCTCCAGGGAACCATCCATAAGGCGCAGTCTTGGGCTCCAGCCCACAGCTTCCAGTTTTCAGCGGCAAAGTCGTGTGTCGTGCACTTCTGTCGCCATCGTACCGTTCATCCAGAACCCGCACTTTATCTTAATGACGATCCACTCACTGTAGTTGGAGACATACCAGTTCCTAGGACAGGTTTTCGATGCTCGATTGACTTGGCTCCCTCATCTTCGTCAGCTTAAGCAGACGTGCTGGCAGCACCTCATTGCCCTCCATTGCTTGAGCAGCACCACTTGGAGTGCAGATCGCCGTACGCTGCTGCAGCTCTACAGAGCCCTTGTCCAATCCCGATTCAACTATGGGAGTGTGGTTTATGGTTCGACAGCGCCTTCAGCATTGCATTTACTCGACCCTGCACCATTGTGGGGTGCAATTAGCGACAGTCGCTTTTAGGACGAGTCTGGTGACCAGCGTACTGGTGGAGTCTGGTGTCCCTCCACTGCAGATCAGACGTGCGCAACTGCTCACCAGTTACGCAGCACACATTTGTAGTTCCCTGAGGATCTGAATTACCGTCTCCTTTTCCTGCCCGCGGCAGTCCATCTCCCGCATTGGCGACCCAGATCGGAGCTAAGTATTGCGGTTCGCTTGCAGTCCCTTGTCTCTGAACTGGAGTCCTTCCCTTTACCACCTCTACTTGCAGTCCGTTCACGTATGCCTCCATGGTGTATGCCTCAGCCGCAGCTTCGTTTGGAACTTCTGCATGGCCCTAAGGACTCAGTTAACCCTGCCTCTCTCCGCTGTCACTTCCTCTCACTTCTTGACGTGTTCCGGGGCTCTGAAGTGGTTTACGCAGACAGAATGGCTGATGGTCGCATAGGCTTTGCATACATTGATGGAGGACGTATTGAGCAGCACTCCTTGCCAGTTGGCTGCAGTGTTTTCACTGCAGAGCTGGCCGCCATATCTCGTGCTCTTGAGTACATCCGCTCATGCCCTGGTGAGTCATTTCTCCAATGTACTGACTCATTGAGCAGCCTACAAGCTATCGACCAGTGCTATCCTCGCCACCGTCACTGGTAGCGTCTATTGAGAAGTCCATCTATGCCCTGGAACAGTCCCGCCGTTGTTCCGTGGTGTTTGTGTGGACCCCGGGACATGTCGGAATCCCCGGCAACGAACTTGCTGACAGGCTGGCCGAACAGGCAATGCAGAAACTGCTTCTGGAGATAGGCATTTCCAAAGCTGACCTTGTCTTACACCACAGGGTTTTCCGGCTTTGGGAGACGGAATGGTATAACAGCACACACAACAAACTGCATGTCATTAAGGAAACTATGAATGTGTGGAAGCCTTCCACACAGGCCTCTTGCAGGGAATCAGTTGTCTTCTGCCGGCTCAGCATTGGCCATACGTGGCCAACACATGGTTACCTACTCCGTCGCGAGGACTCACCTCAGTTTTGCTGTGGCTCCCAATTGACAGTCGTCCACCTCTTGCTGGACTGCCCACTTTTAGCAGCTCTGCGGCAGACTTATAACTTTCCCAGCACCGTGCCTTCGGTGTTGGGAGACAATGCCTCCACAGCAGCTTTAGTTTTACGCTTTATCCGTGAGAGTGGGTTTCATACTTCTATGTAGGTTTTAGCACATGTCCTTTGTCCCTCTGTGTCCTCCACCCAAGTTCTTTTAGGGTGGAGGTTTTAATGTGTTGCAGAGTGGCTGGCTTTCCCTTTTTATTCTTGTGGTTGGCCAGCCGCTGTAATCTGCTTTCATGTTTTACTCTCTTCTGTTTCTAGCCTCTCTCTCTGTTGTTTTCTTGTCCTCTTTTCTTCCTTTTAGTGTTCATTGCCTTCCCTTCGTTCTTGTGGTTTTCCTTTTCTCTCCGTTTTGTGTTATATGTTTCGTCCGTTTTCTTCTCACACTTGCGGCATTGTTTTATTAGGAACAAGAGACGGATGACCCCGTAGTTTGGTTCCTTCCCCCACCTTTAAACAAACCAACTTTCGTAGTACATTTGCACCTGTTTCGTACAGAGGATATGATTAGTGTCTGGGCTTCAGTCTTCTCGACGAGGATCGTAATCCTCGACATTGTAAGTATTGTCCAAGGAGCGACGAAGAGTACAGTGTGGCCTGAGGTAGCACTTAGTAACTTTTCCGGTAGTTCCTTATTCTGCCTAGGTTTGGTGTTGGAGGATTCCTGGACATCTGGGTCTATATACAGGCTAGGTACCGTACTTCTTCAGTCCTAGTGATGAGGTGTTTCGTGTTTCCATCTCGAGTATTGTCCGATTGAAACTGTAATTGTACGAGGTGTTTCAGCCTCATGATCGTGGAGCAGAAAGGACAGTGTGACCCCTGTAATATCTTGCTTCACTGTGCTGTACATATGCTAATGTCATGATGGGTAGTATTATATCCTAATGTCTGTCCAACATTGGTGTAGATTGAGAGTGTTTCTACCGGCATCTTTTTAAAGCACTCTTTGAGGTGTTTGTCTTTGAACGATAGGCTGTTGGTGATATTGCAGTATGGAATTATATCTGATACTAATCCTGACTAGCAAACTTATTCGCACTATAGAACATTACATGGGAAGCTCTGTGCTCCAAAATGACGTATTGTACAAGAAAATATACCATTTATGGAGCTTTGACATTCAGCACATCTTTAGTGACAATGTAGTGGGTGATATAGGCAGTGCAGAGTCTAGTTTGTCGACTTCAGGAACCTCTCAGAGAGGTTGATTCCAATTCGATAGAATAGCACTGCTGCAGGCAGGATTGGCATTTTATGCCCCAGAAGTAATTATGGCATTGGGTTCTGTAGTTGACACACCTTACAGTGGCTTAAATAGTGTCCAATGGATCAGCAGAGAGCTGGCCTTCAGATTTGGTCTAACGTTTTTTCAAGTCCAAAGTGACTAGAAGTTGGGGAATTTTGGAAATCTTCAGGATCAATTACCGCAGATGAGCTAGAATGTTGAGCAACCAGTTCCTCATGTTCTGTTTATTAATTGCAATCCTCCTTCAGTCATTGTTTGGATCCATTTTGGATCCGTGGTGATGTAGGTGTCTCAAAGTATCCAGCATCTCCACCAAACAGTATCCCTCATAACCGCACTCAAGTTCTAACCCCAAACCAGGTCGTCAGTGAAGCACAAAACTTACAACAGAAAACATGGTTATTATGAACACCAGTCTACAACTGGAACACAGTTGACCTCCTGAGCAGATATTCCAGAATGCTGCTGTTTATACACACATTGAATATTCGAGAGTATACAAGTATTACAAACATAAGATATTTCAAGAAATTTCCGAAAAATATAATTGCTGGTGGTCAGGTTTGAACAGGTGGCCCGCAGCACATTACCCAGTGAAGCTAACCTTATCACTACACTGCAGGTGCCACAGGTTGTGGTGCTGTTATATTACAGTATCACCTGCCTGCCTCAATAACAGTGTCTAGTGTAGAATGCGTGAGATACTCATTACTTCACCCAAAGCTTATTGCCCTTTGCCTCATCACTGAATTTAGTAATTTTTAAATTATATTATGTTTTTAATTGCATTGTTTCATAATCATCAGTGGCCATCATTGTTTACATTGCTGTCATCTTTGTATTAGTGTGTGTTACACTATAATACACATGAAATTATTATTATTATTATTATTATTATTATTATTTTATTCAGCTGTAGTCATGTAGTTTCTGGAAGAAAAAAAAGGTTTATCTGCCAAATTACCAGTGACAGTTACCCAATACCTTCTCATTAGCACACTGTTATGGCAGAACAGTTGACAAGTGAAATAAAACGCAATGTTTCATTACCAGATGATCATGATAGAAAATTTTTGGCACATTTACATGCACAGCTTGTCTAGAAATGAACTAATTGAGAACAGTGTCGTGTAACTGTAAAGACACTATGTGTGCTGCTCAGGAGTTCATTTAGGTGAAGAAAACCTCTTAGTTTTTTTTGTTAGAGTTGATGTGATGGTGAAATGATTTTTACAACAACTAGGAATATTTCTGTTCCCTGAAGTTGCTTAGATGCAGGTAGAGAACGAATGTGCCTCCTCAAATTGACACCATTGGACACCTAGTACAATAATACGCCTTTTCTACAATAATTGTCTCTCCCTCCACACTAGAACATTACGTACTCCCCATCTTATTGATCACACATTTGTTTACAGATTGGTTATGGCCGGCTTGTAGGAAAGTACTACAATTTTCAGATTAGATCCTGACACAAAAAGAAGTGAAACATCCACTACAGAGCTGCAAGATCATCATATTTATGTGTTATGGTTATCAGTGTTTAAAACATACCACGTCCCGACACTGCCATTTGAAAGTGTAGCATTTAAACAGCACGCAATCTGCGATACAGAGTCTAAAATTGATTTTAAAAAGCCCTTTGTGGAAATGATACACTTCAGTTGCGGCTCTTTTAAGACATATCAATTTAAATTAATGTGTATAACAATAATGGAAATTCCTGGACCCTCATACTTCCAATCCCATTACCACCAGACTACTTGTTAGCCACTGTGGATGCAGTACGCCAACGTCCACGGCCTTGCCGCTTTGAAACAGTAAATTTCCCTGTGGTCACCTGATACCAAACCCGTCACCTCTTTCTTGATTTGTAAACAAATATGTGGTACTGTCATGGATGCTCACAGTGCACCATTCCGTGCAAACTTATTTGTGATCCATGTGGAGGAATCCTTTCTATCCAGTCAGCACCTAAAATCCCTTATCTGGTTCAGATTCATTGATGATATTTTCACGATCTGGACTCGTGGCACCTTTGCTCTTTCCTCTGTAATCTGAATACCTACTCTCAAATCCACTTCACCTGGTCCTTTCCAACTCAACGAGCCGCCTTTCTGGGCGCCAGTCTCCACCTCTCAGGTGGTTCTAGAAATACATTTGTTCATATTGAGCGTACCAACTACTGACAGCACCTCCACTGTGACGTGTTCTCCGTCAAAAAGTCTCTTTCGTACAACCTCGTCACCTGTAGATGCCACATCTGCAGTGGAAAGTGGGAGTTGTCAGAATATGCCGATAATCTTACTATTGGCAGACAGTATCCTACTGAGCTCATCCCTAAACAGCTCTCCAATGCCGTCGCCTGCTCTAAACCCAGTAAACCTGATAACTGGCACTCCTCTGATCACCTAATATCACACTTGCCTTGTAAATCTCAGACACATCCTTGACTACCGCTCCTCACGCCCTAAGATCACGGGTATCCTACCCAGAATGCTACCCTCATCAACCAAAGTTGTGTTCGGCTGTTCACCTAACCTGCAGAATATTGTTGTCCACTGATCCTGCTCCCAATCCTGCACCTCACAACTCATTCACTTGTGGCAGATCCAGGTGCAAGACCTGTCCCACACATCCGTTCACCAACTCCTATAAGAGTCAATTATTCGTAATTATTTACCCGAGAAAAAGCAGGGCCATGTGTCGAAGCAGAAGTGTTACATATCAACTATGTTCCAATTACTGTACAGCATTTTTTTTAGGTATGACAAGTAACCCTCTGTCTACTCACACAAATGACCACAACCAAGCTCTGGCAAATCACAAACTTGACCGTCCAGTTGCCCTACAAGCTGCACATCACAGCATGAATAACTTAGACAGCTGCTTCACTACGCAGATAATATGGACAATCCATTTTAGTGCAAATCTACTCACTGTACTCTATTCGTCTCGTCCTACAGTCTTTGAGTCATGTGTCAAAAGACCAGTACCTCCTCCTTTCTTGCTTCCCCTCTCCTCTCCCCCCCCCTGCTCTATCCCCCCCTGCTCTCTCTCTCTCTCTCTCTCTCTCTCTCTCTCTCTCTCTCTCTCTCTCTCTCCCTCCCCCCCCCCTCTCTCTCTCCCTCCCCCCCCCTCTCTCTCTCCCCCCCCCCTCTCTCTCTCTCTCCCTCCCTCCCTCCCTCCCTCCCTCCCCCGCCTCTCTCTCCCTCCCTCCCCCGCCTCTCTCTCCCTCCCCCCCCTCTCTCCCCCCCCCGCCCTGCCCTCTCCTCTCTCTCCCCCCCCTGCCCTGCCCTCTCCCCCCCCCTGCCCTGCCCTCTCCTCGACCTCTGTCTCTCTCCACCACCACCCCTCCGCGACCACTCCCTCTTTCTCCTCCGCCCTCCTTCCCCCCCTGTGTGTGTGTGTGTGTGTGTGTGTGTGTGTGTGTGTGTGTGTGTGTGTGTTAATATCATTCCTTAATCCGAATTTGTGCTACATCCCTAATGACGTTTTTGTGAAACCCCAATCTTCTTTCCTCTTCCTGCCGTGACCTTTACTCCTATTCTGTGTTTACTTTGTTTTCTGGAATATTGGAGCCTGCATATGAGAGATATTCTTTCCTGTGAAAAAATAATTTTTTACACTGTTGAAATAACATTGTTACCCATTTAGTATGCACCAACAGTTAATTAAGACTTTCGTTACAATCTCGAAACTGCTGGGAGATTAAGTGGCGCACATCTGCAGCACCTATTTAGCTGTTACCTGCACCGGACTGCACTTCATAGATAAAACAGGCACTCAGACTTTTGTTGTTGTCATGCTGTCATTAGTACTTCACTCTTAATGCAAATGGAACTAGAAAATGAGGATTACACTGTTTGTGGCATGTTATTCTTCTTCTGCATCTGTTGTTTGTATATCCAGTCTCCTACCTGAACATCATAACACCATAGCATTACTTTTCAGTCCCTTTTCAAATTTTTATTCTTCCATTCATTTATTGCCCAATTTTAAACAAATGCCATTTAAGTAGCATACTTTGGATGTTTCCTAGCTGGTGCTGATTTAAGTGATTTTCACATCAACATAGATTTATGCTTCACTTAAGGACGCTTTGCTCATTTAGTAATAATTATTGTTTGCGAGTGCTACTAGCATTTGTTAGCAGATCTTGCAAGTTTTGTGTTATGCATATTTTCCTTTGCGTTAACTTACCACTGTTAATTATATGGCAACACTTTGCTTCCATTAATGGATCACAAGAATGCTTTCAGACTGCAGCACATGTTTATACTAGAGCGTTTCTTTTTTTTTACCTCCTCCCCCTCCCTGCATTTCCCTCTCTTTTCATATTTATCCCCATCTGTACCTAATACTAGTGTGAAGTAATTTTGTTGCTTAATATCTCGAGGACACAACATTATTCAGAACAGAAGAAAATGGCGTGGATCATACTATGTGCACCTACATTTGTTACCCCCCCCCCCCCCCTCTCTCTCTCTCTCTCTCTCTCTCTCTCTCTCTCTCTCTCTCTCTCTCTCTCTGTGTGTGTGTGTGTGTGTGTGTGTGTGTGTGTGTGTGTGTGTGTGTGTTCCCCCTGAAGTAATCGTAAGTTGTTCGTTTCTCTTGGTACTATGAAATTAGTTTGGTTTAACCAACTTGGTTAAGGAATCATGACTTACAAGAACTTAATGCAATATTGCAGTGTCTGCCTGGAACTTCAGTAGGTTCTTAATGTTTTGTATGTTCCTCTAAGTTTTGTTTATGTGTGGAGAATGCCACAAGGCTTAATTGACATTCTCACTACTCTAATTCAGGCAGAGCTACCGGTGAACAGCCTGAAGGATACTGAGAAATATCCGATTCATTAGGACTATTCTTTGCAGTGTAATATGTTGCTCAAACTGGTTTCCAGTTGTGATTCGAATATCAAAGTAGGAATATCAAAGGTGCACGTATCGTGGCACATCGGTTTGGGTATGTTAAGATACTGGTGCACTAAGGGAAAGGAAACCTTTGCTTTTTAGTGTTCATGCTATTTGTGTGTGATTTGTAATACTGCTTTTGCATTCGTAGGCACTGTCTTGTCACGTCAGTCTGGTGTGCACAAATGTAGCTAGTCACTAGTAGGCTCGATCGCTTTTTAGGAATGGGGCAAACTAATGGTTTAGGTAAGTAAGGAGGCTTTAAACCATACACTATTTATAATATAGCAAACATCTTCAGCACCATCAGCTTCTGGGTTTCTTTTTTCTAGTAATTTTTATGTATTGCCATATACGTTAAGAATTTGCACGTATATTGATATAAACTGGGTGGTGACGGTAGCATGTTTCGAAAAATCATTTGTCAAATTGTTAATTTAATTAGCATTTCGTTCTGTAAAATTAATTCTGTACAATTAATTCTCTATGTTTTCAAATCTTGTTTTCTCCCAGAAATGGACGAAGAGGAGGCTGATGGTAGGAAAGTGGACAAATGGCAGGACAAAATAAGCAGCGGTTTCGACAGATTGATGTCTTTTGCCTCGACAGAATTAGACAAACGCCGCCGAAGTACAGAAGGATCTTCACCACGTGCTGGAGATGTAGCCGCCAGCTGTAACACCAGTCCAGACAGTGGAATCGGACATGGCGATCCTCCTCAGTTACCTTCGACTCTTCCGAACACTTCGACAAAAAAGCGCTCTCTCGAAGTTGGAGGATCAAGTCCAGGTCCGAAGATGCCACGGCTGTTTAAAACGCCGACCTCAAAACCTTCACCGGATCGAGCTGGGAGGGATTCTCCACCTGTATTGGAGCCACCTCTTGTAGAGGACACAGCTGGTCCTCCACGGACACCGTCACCATCTTCTGCTGATGAACCTCCGCCTGTATCTACGGGACCTTCCTTCAGTCCAGCCCCCCTAGACGGTCCTTACAGTCCAGTGTCCGTAACGAGTGTTCCTCTAACTAATGGGGAATCCTGCAGCCCACCTCCAGCTCTGCCACCTTCTGTCCCAGTCAGGTACCATCGCTCGGAACACGGTGATCACAAGTCTAGAGCAGACCACCATTTCAAGAAAAAATTCTTCCACAGAGAGAACTGGACTTCCAGCAATCACTGGCAACATAATGCTCCTCCAGCAGGACACCACAGCCACCACCACAAAGGGAAATTCAGACCCAAAGGGAAAGATTGGGAGTGGCACGGGACTAAAGGACACCATATGTCAGCAGGCATAACCCCAGATTTCTCCATCCCACCACCACACCTCGTTAATACCTCCTTACCTCCACCCTACCATCCGCATCACAGACACAGCTCCAGGTATCGCGGTCATCAATCCTGGGAGCGATACGGAGGCTCCCACGATGGAGCTGGCCCCGATTCGTCAATTGACCCAGGTAGGCCCCTCAGTTTCTCACTAAATTTTTAAGAATTGTAATTCGAGAAAGTAAGATGATGTATATCTCTTGTACCATTGTGTTACTCAGTATTTGTACTGTTTGGTATGCACATGAACCTGCCTGTTACCTTCTTTCTGTGCCTCTAGTCCTGCTAAACCACATATACCCAATACCATGTGGCAATTATTTCTTTTTGTTTAGCATCTATTATTCTTCTTGAATACCTGACTGTACCAGTGCTGAATGTAATATTTATATTCTATATGCTAAAACATTTTTGTTTTAGATCTTCTAAGCCAGAATTAACAGATGAACTAATATTTATAAATCTGATATGTTTGGTCTTATCCAGTCCTTTGATAGTGCATAAATTACAAACAACGTATTTTATGCTTTTGCTTGTGGACTAGCAAAGCATTTGCTTTCCAGTTACTCTCCCAAATGTGAGTTGAACATCCTTGCAGACTTTGTCGTCTCAGAATTGTCCTCCAGTTGCTGCAACCATTGAGTCAATGCTGTTTTTTGTCTCTTAGTTCCAGCCAGTTGTTAATAACAAATTGTGAGTGTGCTGAGTCTTTAATTCTGGTTCTCATTTTCATATTTTTAAAATCTTTATTACTTTTATGTGTAAAGGTTAAGCAAAATCTAATGCTAGTGGCTAAAATTTCAATGTTGAGGAAATTAGTTCCGTAGGTTAAAAAATGTAAATCGTCTTACAAGGAGAGGTCCCCAGCAGTGGGATCGACTTTCTGAAATCTTCTACAAGATGATGTATTGATGTATTTTAAGGTGTCTGGTATCACTCCCTATAGCCATTCACACTGGTGGGCCAACGTTTGCGAGTACTTGACCAGGGTGTATACGACCCGGGACATCCGGGAGATCCGGGAAAAACCCGGGAATTTTTTCGTCCAGGAGAAAACCGGGAAAACCCCGGGAATTTTTTAGAATTCTGGGAATTTTTTGTTGTTTTAGTTACCAGTTAAATTTTTGTGATTTTGACTGGTAAGAACCAATACTCTAACGAAGGATATTACTGTATCCCGCTTCTGCACAATAATGCTGCAGCCAAAAAAAAACATGGACGACAGAAAAAAACGCAAATAAAACTTACGTCGCAAAGGAAATGCACCATATACAACAACAAAACAGTGCTCATACAAGCGTCTGCCAACCAAAGTGTGTCAAAGGCTTTAGGAAGAATACGCAGTGCTTCCTAACAACAAATTGCTTCCGATGAGCGTGACATAACAGCTGTTTACATTTGATTCATTTGAGCAGTTGCGGGCGGGCTCTTGCGCATGCGCAGTTGAGTCGCCAATGGGTAGTATCTTCTCCCGCTTCTGGCTACAGATGTGTGGCTGGGTGCCACTATCCAAATTGCTCTGGTTCGGAAATATCGTAGATCCAGGGCTGATGCACAGAGCAGTCTGAGTTGTAGTGGGGAGGTGGGTAGTCTTCACGTGACCTGTGTTTACGTTTAGTGATTTTGCTGGTTCCTCTTCGTTTATTGCTCTCACATTAAATGAAAACAAAACGGATTTCTGTGGCCGGGAGTTGCCAAATGAATTAATATGTTGTTGTTGTTGTGGTCTTCAGTCCTGAGATTGGTTTGATTCAGCTCTCCATGCTACTCTATCCTGTGCAAGCTGCTTCATCTCCTAGTACCTACTGCAACCTACATCCTTCTGTATCTGCTTAGTGTATTCATCTCTTGGTCTCCCTCTACGATTTTTACCCTCCACGCTGCCCTCCAATGCTAAATTTGTGATCCCTTGACGCCTCAGAACATGTCCTACCAACAGATCCCTTCTTCTAGTCAAGTTGTGCCACAAACTTCTCCCCAATCCTATTCAATACCTTCTCATTAGTTACATGATCTACCCACCTACTCTTCACCATTCTTCTATAGCACCACGTTTCGAAAGCTTCCATTCTCTTCTTGTCCAAACTATTTATCGTCCCTTACGTTTGCATAATTACGGAAGGCTAAAATATGTTGTTAGTTTCAGGTTTTATTTCCACCTTGCTGACAGTCAAGCATTAATCGCCTTGCAGAACAATGAAGTTATTTTTGTCTGTTTGCTAAAGAGATTTGGCTTTTACTATTACTAATATTTTGCGCTGAGGCAGTCAATTTATTTGAAACGAAGTCTTTAAGTTCGCACTGTTGGCTAGTTTCAACTGTTTGCTGCATTTCAAGTGCACGTTTTCCATCTTCTGGCTTGTATGGCATTATGCCATAATAAAGAACCAAACATGAGATAATACAGTACTGGTACTCAAGAAAATTTACATCCGAATCTGGACATACGATTGGGCATTTTAAGCCGAATTATGCATTTTAGTATATATTTCAAGAAATTCTGACGCTCCTGAAGTATCCTTTGATGTCTTGTTTCTTTTATGACATAATGCAAGATCTTCTAATATTTTACACATACGAACATGCGGGCTTCCTGCGTCATCGTAGCTGCGCAGGCGCAGTGACGCCTGTTATCTGGCGCTCTCTGGCAACTGCTGAAACGAACCAATTTCTTACAGATCACGAGAAAACTTTGCGAATGGTTGT
Source organism: Schistocerca cancellata (assembly GCF_023864275.1). Classification (NCBI taxonomy): domain Eukaryota; kingdom Metazoa; phylum Arthropoda; class Insecta; order Orthoptera; family Acrididae; genus Schistocerca; species Schistocerca cancellata. Next base: position 834,345,444 of record NC_064630.1, read on the forward strand.
TTGAAAAGTGTTACTTTCAAAGTAAATTTCCTTTTATGTAAGATCAACTATGTGCGAGAATGTACGATGAATTTCTTAAATCACGGAGCGTTTGACGCTCATTTAAAAATCAACTCTTTGAGGACGATCATGTAGAAGAATTTCGAGCCCAGATCAGACATTTACGTCGTTATTAAAATTTTTACTGGCACATTTGTGTGATGTATCTTAAAGTGTAACAAGTGCAAAATGATCAGCATTAAATGTGGAAGCTTAGCTTCTCTTGCAGCTTAATAATCTTCGAGGCCAATATTATTTGTGAAAGCTTTGTTTTTCTTCTAGCAAAACTATGTATATTAATTTAAACCATTAACTTTTCTTTTTGTGTGTTCGCGCTACTTAAGGGTGATCTTGCTATTGGTTGACTACACTACGTGTCCTGTGCTGTCAATCAGCTGCCGAGATCACGTAACATGAGCTATGACTGGCTTACAAAAGCGCGTCGCAATCTCGATTTCATTGCTTCGAAAAGTAACATGCAGTGTTTGGTGGAATTCGAATTTATACCTCCGTAGAACGAAGAAATGCAGCGTACATGTTGCTGCACAACAAAGATATTTCCACAACGTGTTTTTTCCCCCCCTGGGTTTCGTTTTCTAACGTGCCGGCGAATTCTACGTCTGTGTAGAAAACCATAAACATTCTAAGGACTGATAAGTTTTACAGTGCCGAGGAAATGTATACTGTCATTTAACACGGAAAAAGTGTATTTTAATCCGGGAGAAAATGTATTTTAATCCGGGAGGAAGTGTATTTTCAACCGGGAAAAATCTGGGAATTTTTTTTCCTTGTCCACGTATACACCCTGTTGACCAAAAAGGAAAAAACAAAATTCTCCATTTTGCATGATGTTCTGTAACTGTGCTAGTAATAAATATTAAGTATATCGATTGAACAGCGTAATCATGCAAAAGGTTGTCTGTTCAAAACTCATGAGGAGCTATCCAAATTTCTATTTTTAAACCTTCATCAAAATGACCGTGGTCTTTCCTTTTATGCAGTTAATGGGGTTAAATGTAATTTTTTCATTTCTTTTCCTATGTCACATCATTTTACTCACCATTTTAACTTTTTCCATTGCTTTTGTTTCCTTATCATCATTCTTTTTCCATGTGAATCTTTGTTCATGTGAATTTAATTTTTGTATTTATCTTTCATAATATTTAAACATTTGAAACTGTGGATGCATTGGTGGAAAAACAAAAGGTGAAATAACCTGTTTATATTGACTTTGCAGTGTTATCAAACCTGTGTTTTTTCCTTACAGTAAGTATATATATATTTTGGGTTGTAATCCTCAAACGAAACATTAAAAATGAACTGTTATTGCACTATCGACAAAGGAACTTGGATCAAGATTTAAATGAAAGAAGGGGATTATAAATAAAACAAAATTCAAGCGAAACGACGAATAAAAACAATGAATGCAATAACGTGGACAAAATATAGGATGATAAAACAGTAGAAATTAAATTGAACTTAATACATTAAAATAATTAAAATCACTTGAACAAAGATTCCAGTTAAAAAAATAAAATTAGGAACAAAAATGAGAGCAATTGAACAAATAAATAAGGTGATTAAAATGATGTGTTAAAGCAATATAAATTTAAAAGAAGTTACATTTAACCCAACTGGTTGAATAAAAAAATGGCCAAAGTCAAATTTCGATAAAGATTTAAAGACAAAAATTTAGAGAGCACCTAATGAGATTTCCTTGTGATTTTCGTTAACATATTTTAAAATAAACCAATGCCCATTTCTTCTTAATATTTTTATTTTATTTGTGTTCTTAAGTGTTGGTGTACTTGAATCAAAGTAAGAAAGTTTAAAGTGGAAAGCCTTAACAGTAAAAGGAAATGAAACAGATAATTTGTTAGTCTGTCTTCCATTTTATTCAAGTAATCAGTAATAATTGTTGAAGAAACTAAAGGCATTTGATCTGACAGTGTTTTGCATGGAGGCCAAAGCCTTAATCATTACACTGTGCAACCAATCTGTTGCACGTTACTCTTTCACAGCTGTAGAACATCAAGCAAAATTCCATTTTTATATTATTTATTGTCATTTGCTCACATCAGTGTAAATGGCTGCAGAGCATGGTTCCTGGGACCTTACCCTATATCATCTTACAGCTGATTTCAAAAAGTCTATCCCACCACTGGGGACCTCTCCTTGTCAGTTTATTATTTCTAACTAAAGGACCAAAGTAAAGCCTGTTTATTTGAAGGTTAGCGTGACAACTCCCAAATGGCACTGCCAATTGGTAGGCTGTTTGCACGAGGTGCAGCTACAGATGTTTTTTTACGATGACGGGACTTGTAACTGGAAGACACAGACAGCTGGCTGTTACCTTCTATTAGGTTATCACTGTGGTTCATCGTGACACTTGTTGGAGCATTTATTTGCAATAAACAAGATCAAAGAAGAAACTGACTTAAGGTTATGGATGAGTGTTCTATCCTCCATGGAAAACTTTGAGTTCCTGGGAAAGGACCTAGGGAAGGAGGGTGAGGCCAGATAAGGGTAAGATATTTGTGGAAGGCAGCCGGGAGTTTGTTTAGGTGGAAATGTGGGAGGGTCACAGCTGAAGAGAGGTGTAAAATGGAAGAGATTAGATTCAGTGTTGCCTTTTGTTCAAAGAAGTGGTTGGGAGAGAGAGGAGAGAGGAAAAGAGAGAGAGAGAGAGAGAGAGAGAGAGAGAGAGAGAGAACAACAATCCACTTTATGGATCATGAGGAGGATAGTAGGTTTCGGGTAAGCACAGCATGACTGAGTTGGGGTGAACCAAGGAGTCAAGTAACAGACACTGCATCATCAAACGTGAGATTAATCATCAAAACTAAAGGATTCAGCCGAGGTTGGAACAGAGTTGAGACAGTTTTTATTTATTTATTTGTTGTTGTTGTAGTTAAAGGTTTTCGGCATAGCATTTTGTTAGTCCTAGTTACCTCTGTCTGACCATTATTCAATGTTTTCTTCTGTTTAATATAACTTCATTGACAAAAGATAAAAGAGAATTTAAGAATGCTAATGAAGATCTGACTTTCATGCTACTGTAAAAAAAGTAGTCCGTTTTTACTGTTATGTCACCTATTCCACTTTTAAAATAAGTGTATGTCACAATTTCTGAAGATATCTGAAGGTAACTTCCTGGCAGCTGAAAACTGTGTGCTGGGCCGAGACTGAAACTCGGGACCTTAGAGTCTCGGTCCGGCACACAGTTTTAATCAGCCAGGAAGTTTCATATCAGCGCACACTCTGCTGCAGAGTGAAAATCTCATTCTGGAAATATCTGAAGGTAGTTAGAATGTATCTTGATAGTGCATTGTTTGTGGTTGTTGTTACAGGTTCATCACACCATCTTACGTGAAGTGGGTTATCGTTGTTTTGTGCCAGTCAGCCAAGTCACTGCCAACTGTGTACTGCCACTCTAAACTATTTGTTGTATAGTGATTTATACGTCGAATGTATTCTTTGTCCTGTACAAGCAAGTAATCCTCATATTTCTTGCTCAAAACTTGAGTACCAGAGCATGTAATATTCTGCATAACTGTTGGTTTTGTTAACTGCCTTTTAATTTTGTTAAGCCAGTTTTAAGAATTTTGTGATCACAGTATTTGTTATTGACTCAGTGTTTATAATTACTTTATCCAAATAATCTGGGTGGAGCAACTAATTAAGTTATATAGTACGTCAGTGTTCAGCAGTATTTTTACTGCTCTGGTTAAAAGTTGACTGTGTGCTTCCACACATTTTATTGACTGCCACATCATTATTTATTAAACATTTAAAGAATGAAGACCTAATTCTGTAAGATGATGGACTTCATAACAAATAATGTTAAGTTTTTGTTCTGTTGTGTATAAGGGCACTGACTTTTAAAGTGAAAATTCTTTAATTTAAAAGGATGCTTGTGTGGTTTTAGATTTAATAAGTTGTATAGTAGATAGAAATGTTAGCAGGGCAAAAGATTTTTTTCAGTGGTAAAGACAGAACTGTGCCCTGGAGGGTATGTAGAATATAGTTGTAATATATGTCAATTTATTTCCCATTCCTAAGTGTTTGATATGTTATAATGTGATATTGTTATATTTCATTTTTATGTACAACAACGTAATTTTGAAAATTTTAAATTTAATGTCTGTGTGCCTGTGATGAACATGGAAGTTATTTTTTAACAAACTGTGGTTGTTAACATAAGATGACCAAACAAAATGAGACTTTGGTGAGTCTGTGAATGGAGTGATAAATATATATGTATATATTATATATATATTTAAGAGAAATTGCTTTTCTTTGACAAATTGCAGTGAGCTAATTTATTGATAAGTGATCAGATAAAATAAGATGCCCTGATAATGCATTGTTAAAAATCACTGCCATTTTATGCCCATTTTAATAGCTAGGCACTGCCACATGATTGTGTTCAAGTGAAGACAGAGTGATCTCGTTTGATAGAGACAGTGTATGTACACTTTTTCTGTGCATGGTTGTTCATTTTTAAATACATATAAATTGTAGATAACGGTTCCTTTTCATTGTTTTATAATACTTACGTAGTATCAACCAGTTTATAGCTACAATAAACCAAAAATTTTTAAGATAATGGTAGGCTCAGTAAAGTATAAGTGCAAAATAAAATTAAGAAGCTTGTTCATTTCTGGTACATAATTTTTGGAAATATTCTCCAGTGTGTCAATAATATTTATAATATTTGAAGTTTTATTCTTTTGTGTTGTAAATAAGTATTTTAACATAAATAACTTTAAAAAGCTATTTTAAAAATAGCAGAGGAAGTTTGAAAAAGTACCCCATTCCACCGATGAAACAAAAAAATTAATCCCTATTTGTCTGCCTGTATTTTCATTTGTTTTATATCTTTATAAGTACTCATTAATTTATATGTGTGTTCACTTTGTACATGCAGTTATTTTCATTGTGTATTTTACATTTCTGTTCATTTCTTTGTTGCATGACAGCAAGCAGATCAAGTGTATTAATGTTGTTTCAAAGTTTGGTTTTGTAGATAGCAGTAGCTTACATAAGCTTGTACACATAATATGATGCCGAATGTTCAATAAACTGTTTTATTAATGTACTGAATGAAATTAAATGAGAGTTTAATAACCTTCCATTTGACGTTTCCTTTTAGGAAATGTAGTCGTAATATTTTCAAAGTGTTTTTTAAACCAGTTCATGTTTGTAAGAATGGTGGGTGCTTTTTATACTTCAAATTACTCGTGTCATCCTTCAAATAGTCAAATGACAAACTCATTGTAGATTAAAAATAAGTTAATGGTTTTATTTGCATTTTTGCTCACTACTCTTGTGCTAAACAAACATCTTAATTACGTACCTTGATGGCTGTGAACTGAGAGAAGGGAGAATATTAGATTTTGGGAAAATCACTTTCTACACACTGCCACTAAATGCACTGAATGAACATAACTCACTGCTCACTGAATTTTATATGTAGAAGACTGTCAACATCATTTGAAAAAAGAACACATTGAGAGTAAATTTTGCTGTATGATTGAATAACTGCTTGAAGCAGTTCTTATTTTTTGGCTGCTTTCCTTTTATTACTTCTGTCTGGATAATATCATTTCATTGATGGAGTTGGTACACCTTTTACGATGTAAAATGTATAGAGATGTAGGTGAGAAATTAATTGAATATTGACAGGTATAGTTACATAATATACATTGTCTCGGAGTTGTATAAGATAAATGTAAAATCCAGGATGGAATGAAACAACCTTGAACGTTGCCTCACCATAATTCCCTAAATCCCTCAACATGCAAACTAATCTTACACCGGCAGAAAGAACCGCAGTCCACCATCTAAAAACTGACCCCAATCTTATAATCCTACCTGCTGATGAAGGCTCCACCACTGTTATTTTGAACCGCAAGGGTTACTTGGCAGAAGGACTCTGCCAGCCGTCGGACACTTCTTCCTACAAACCTTTTCACGACGACCTCATTCCAGAAATGCAGCAGGATCTCCAGTCACTCTTCATATCCTTACGCCCATCCCAGAACCTCTCCCCACAGTCCATCTCTCTGCCCACCCCTAACATGCCCCACACTCCTACCTTCTACATGGTTCCTAAAGTCCATAAACCCAACCACCCAGGACAGCCCATTGTGGCTGGTTACTGTGCCCCATTGAGAGAATCTCTGCTCTCGTAGATCAACACCTTCAACCTATTACCTGGAACCTACCCTCCTGTGTAAAAGACACCAACCATTTCCTCCACCGACTCTCCACAGTTCCTGTCCCTTTACCACACAGTGCCCTGCTCGTCGCTATTGTTGCCACCTCCCTTTACACTAACGTCCCTAATGCCCATGGCTTTATCACTATTGAACACTACCATTCCCAACACCCAATGGATTCCAAACCAACCACCCCCTTCCTAGTTGCCATGACCAACTACATACTCACCCACAATTACTTCTCTTCTGGAGGCATTACCTACATGCAAATCCGGTGTACAGCTATGGGCACCTGCATGGCACCATCCTATGCCAACCTATTCGAGGGCCATCTGGAGGATCCTTCCTAAAAACCCAGAATCCTAAACCCCTCACACGGTTCAGATTCACTGGTGACTTCTTTGCGATCTGGATCAATTGTGAGGACACCCTATCCACATTCCTCCAGAACCTCAAAAACTTCTCCCCCATTTGCTTCACCTGGCCGTACTCATACCAAAAAGACACCTTCCTAGGTATTGACCTCCACCTCAGAGATGGCTACATTTGCACTCCATCCATATCAAACCCCCTAGCCACCAGCAATACCTCCACTTTGACCGCTGTCACCTGTTCCATACCGAGAAGTCCTTTCCACACAGCCTAGCCACCTGTGGTCGTCACATCTGCAGTGACGAGCAGTCCCTCTCGAAATATACTGAGGGGTCTCACTGAAGCCTTCACTGACCATAATTAACCTCCCAGCCTTATACAAAACAGACCTCCCATGTCTGATCTTTCTAGTCTCCCACTACCTCCCAAAGTCCCACCATCTGGGCACAAAGGAGCATTCCCCTCAGATCTAATTACCACCCAGGACTGGAGAAACTGAATTACATTCTCTTCCAGGGTTTCGACTACCTCTCGTCGTGCCCTGAAATGACAAATGTCCTGCCCACTATCCTTCCAACTCTTCACACAGTGGTATTCCGCCATCCACCGAACCGACATAATATACTCGTCCATCCCTACATAACCCCTGCTCCCAACCCCCTTACCTCATGGCTCATATCCCTGTAATACGCCTAAATGCAAGATCTGTCCCATACATCCTCCCCCCATCTGGTTATGAACATCACCTATATCCCACATCACATATATCCCATCAAAGGCAGGGCTACCTGTGAAACTAGTCATGTGATCTACAAGCTAAGCTGCAACCACTGCAGAATTCTATGTGAGCATGACAACTAACAAGCTGTCCATGTGCATGAATTGCCACCGACAAACTTTGGCCGAGAAACAAGTGGCCCACCCTAGTGCTGAGCTCGCTGCCAAACATGACATCCTTCGTTTCAATGACTGCTTCACAGTCTATACCATATGGATCCTTCCCACCAGCACCAGATTTCCTGAATTGCGGAGCTGGGAACTTTCCCTGCAATATATCCTCTGTTCCCACAACCCTCCTGGCCTCATCCTTCGTTAGTCACTGTCCTCAGTCATCCAGCCCCTTCCCTGTTCCCATTCCAGCACCACACAGCACTCATTCCACCATCGCATCCAGTCTCTTTACTTCTCTCCCTTACCTCCTCCCACCCCTCCTCCCCATCTTGCCTGTCCACTTCAGTCTGTCACCCCTACACTACTATCCTTGCCCCAGCCTCCTCCTTACCCCCACCCATTTGCACTCCCATCATGTTCTGGTGCTGCTGCTCCCAGTGAGGGAGTGGATTTGTATGCAGAAGGAATCCATTAAATTGTTATGCATCAGTCCTCAAAGAACACTCTCTTTGAATGGAGAAATATAAACTGTTTGAGCAACAAAATAATTTTAAGTAAATTTAATGCCATAAATAATTTATCTGCAAAGAAATTTGTGACAGGTATGTAGAGACCAGCCAATTTATTTACATTTTGCAGAACAATTGTTTTACTCTGATATTTTTCACTAGTAACTTTCTATTGCAGTTCAAAAACACTGTGTGTTTTAGCTGATCCAAGGTAAGTCATCAACTGTTGTCTGGTAAAATTGTCTTTAAAGTGGGTAAACCTCTTCTTGGCCTCATAGGATGCTAATTGTGCGTCTCTACTACACTGTTTGGACAGGGTGTATACAGGGACAAGGAAAAAAAATTCCCGGATATCCCGTTTAAAAATACGCTTTTTCCCTGGCGAAAATACACTTTTTCTGTGCTAAGTGACAGTAGATTTTCCCTCGGAACTGTAAAACTTATCAATTCTTTGAATGGTTAATGTTTTATACAATCGCGTAGAACTTCCCAAAAAAAAAAAAAAAAAAAAAAACTAAATAAAAGGAGAGAAGTGTTGGAAAGACCTTTGATTTGCAGCAACATGTACATTGCATATTTTCGTATTACGAAAGTATACATTCGAATTGCACCAAACACAGCACGTTAGTTTGCGGAGCGTTGAAAGCGTGGTTGCGAATAAGCGAGTAATATCTCAAGCCACGAGATCTCGTCAGCCGATGACAGCAGCTATTCAGAGCATAGGACACGTGTTATAGTCAGCCAATAGCAAGATCACTGGTTAACTAGTGCGAACATGCAAGAGGAAAAGTTAACGGTTTACATTAATGTACACAGTACCGTATATCTACAATAAAAGCTAAGCTTTCACATATAATATTAGTCTCTAAGATTAACACGCTACAACAGAAGCTTAGCTTTCACATGTAATATTGATCTTTTTTGCGTGTGTTATACTTTAAGATACGTCACACAAATGTGCCAGTAAATTTAATATTATGACATAAATGTCTCGTCTCGAAATTCTTGTAAGTGGCTGGTCCTCAAACTGTTCAGTTTCAAACGCTCTGTGATTTAGATATCCATCCCACTTTCTCACACGTAACGTAATTCATCTTGCGTAAAAAGAAATTTACTTTGAAAGTAACGCTTTTCTAACCACCGTTCGCAATACTATCCGAAGGCTGTTAGAAATAGGTTCGATTTACCAGTTTCCAGAGAGCGCCAGAAAACAGGCATTATTGTGCGTGTGCAACTGCAGTGGTGTAGGAAGCCCATATGTTCGTGTGTATAAAGCACTAAAAGAGCTTACATTACACCATAAAAGAAACAGGGCGTCAGAGGGTACTCCAAAGAGCATCGGAATTTCGTAAACCATACTAAAATGCATAATTCGGCTTGAAGTGCGAATTGGCTTTTTCCAGATTCACAATGAAGTATGTCCCATCTGATACTAAGCTTTTCAGTGTGGTTTTTGGGATGTAAATTTTCTTGGAGTACCAGTCCTCTACGATCTCATTTTTGGTTCTTTATTGTGGCATAATGCCATATATGGCAGAAGATGATAATGTGCACTTGAAATTCAGCGAAAAGTTGGAACTAGCCAATACTGTAGAATGAAACACTTCGTTTCAAATAAAATGACTGCCTCAGTGGAAAGATTAATAAAGCCAAATTTCTTTAGCAAACTTGCAAAAATAACTTCACTGTTCTGCAAGGCGATTAATGCTTGACTGCTATTAACTTGGAAATAAAATAAAATCAGAAAACTGAAATTAATAATATATTTTTGCCCTCCATAATTATGTGAATGTATTTTAATTCACTTGATAGCTCCCCGGCCACAGAAATCCGTTTTGTTTTCATTTTACTTGGGAGCTGTACACGAAGAGAAGCAGCGAAATCACTTAACGTAAACACGCGTCACGTGGAGGTTAACCCCCCCCTCCCCACTAGAACTCGGACACCTCTGTGCAAGCGTGAATCAGGCAGCTAGGGCGCGCGAGAAAAATTTTTCTCGTTTGCATCTGGCTGCTTGCTACTGCTACCGACACAGCTAACAGCCAAACTTCAAGTAGCGGGAGAAGGTACTGCTTATACGCGAGTCAAATGCGCATGCGTAACAGACCGCTGGCAATTGGTCAAACGAACCTAATGTGAACAGTTGTGACGTCATGCTCATAGCAAGCAGTTTATTGTTACGAAGAATTACAGTCTGCGCCCTACGGCCTTTGACATATTTTTGCTACTTGCAAACGCTTGTGCGTGCACGGTTTTTTGTTGTTGTAAATTGCACATTTCCTTTGTCACTAAAGTTTTATTTTTTTCCCCTCTCGTTTATATTTTATTGCTGCAGTATCATTCTCCAGTAGCAGGATACAATAACATACTTTGCTAGAGAATCAATTCTGCAGCTAAAATTAAAAAAAAAATAACTGAAAGCTAAAACAATGAAAAATTCCTGGAATTCCGAAAAATTCCCAGGTTTTCCCCAGTTTTCTCCCAGATGAAAAACTTCCTGGGTTTGTCCCGGTTGTCCCGGGTCGTATACACCCTGTTGGAGAAATTTTCAGGAAGGTTAGTACATACACCATCTAAAATTTCTGCAGTTTCACAAATAAAAGTCTGTTCTGGATTGTTTTTAAAGCATTTTTACCAACTCTCCTTTTGTTATCACAAAAACAGAACTGCCCGTTTCAGGATGTGTATGCCCCAGGACAACTGGGATTTGTTAAAATTCTGCAAATTTTCCATTGTTTTTGTCTTCAGTTAAATTTTTGTAAATCTGGTAAAAATTGATACTCTAACAAAGAATTTTACTGTAGCTCGCTACTGCAGCAATAAAATATAAATGAAAGAAAAAATGAAACTTAAGTTGCAAAGGCAATGCGTCATTTACAACAAAACACAGGCATCTGCCAACAGCAAAATGTGTCTAAGGCTTTAGAATGAAGACTACGTAATACGTCATAACAACAAGCTGCTTCCATTGATCGTGACATCACAATTGTTTAGTGTAGGTTCATTTGTGCTGTTGCCAGTGGGCGCATGCACAATCGCGATTGAGTCACATATGAGAAGTACCTTCTCATGGTTCTGGCTCCTTGGAAGTGTGGCTTTTTAGCTGTATTGCCAGTAGCAACAAGCAGGCAGATGTTACCCATCAAAACTTTTGTGACACACTTAAGCTGTCAGAATCGCGGGTGCACAGAACAGTCTGAGTTGTAGGGGAGAGGGGGCAACCTCTAGGTGACTTGTGTTTACACTAAATGATTTTTGTTTCCTTTTAGTTTCAAGCTCTTATACCAAATGAAACTGAGACAGTTTTCTGTTGCCAGGTGGTGTCAAGTGAAATAAAACACAGTCACATAATTATAGAAGGCTAAAATAAATTATTATTTTGTTTTCTCATTTTATTTTACTTCCACGTTTTTGGCAGAACAATGAAGTTATTTTTGTCGCTGTGCTAAAGAAATTTTGCTTTTATTAACCTTTTCTGCTGAGGCAGTCAATTTATTTGAAATGAAGTGTTTCATTCCACGATATTGGCTAGCTTCAACTGTTCGCTGAATTTCAAGTGCATGTTTTCATCTTCTGGCACGTATGGCGTTATGCCATAATTATGAACCAAACATGAGATAATATAGTATTAGCACTCGAAGAAAATTTACATACTGAAAACCCCACTGAGAAGCTTAATGTAAGCGAGAGCACCAGCAGCAGCGAGTACTGTTTGTATAAAGCGTTTATTTTGCATTTTGTTTACGACCTTCCACTAAGGAAGGGATTCTATTTGTGTTTATCTGCTCTGCATAGTAACTAACAGTTCTTGATAAAACTTTACGTAGTTTTCGTGTTAGATTTCTTAGTGTTTTCTTGATCGTTTAGAACAGAAAGCGCCCTAAAACCGTCATTTGTTTGTTTCGCGGCCGTTAGCCACTAGTCACTTGAATCAGCAGTTGTCTTGTGACAGCCAGAGCGAGAGCACCAGCAGCAGCGAGTACTGTTTGTATAAAGCGTTTTTGTACTTATTTGCTGCGCTTAGCTTTTAAATAGTTTTTCTGGGAAAACCTAGCGTAGTTTTCGCGTCTCGTATTTCAGTGAGTGTTTCTTGATTATCAGAGTAGCTCATCAGAAGATTATCTTGGGAATTTGTCACCGTATAGGGTAGGGTAAACATAGTCATGTGTAGGGACTGTGGTTGTTGTGAGCGGACGCAAGGAGAATTGGCCACTCTTTGGGGGCAGGTGGAGGCTTTGTCTGTTAGGCTCATCGAGCTCGAGGCGCAGGCGTCGGCTCGTAGTGGCGTTGGGGCAACTGTGGTGAGACCTATGCCTACTTCGGTGGCCTTGGAATCACATGGAACCCCTGATGTCGCTGCGTCTTCCGGCAGTGAGCATCTTACCGGTCAGCCATCACTCCAGGGTGAATGGCGGACAGTGGTGGGCTCGCGCGTGCCTGGCCGAAAGGCGAAGGTGGGATCTGGCCGCGTGGCAGCTGCCTTACCCCTTTCCAACAGGTACGGGGTGCTTCCTAGTGGTGATGACATCGTTTCCGAGCCACCACAGGATGCCTCGCCTGTTGGGCCAGTGGCCGATTCTCCGGCAAGGTCCCGACAGTCACAGAGGGCGGGCCTATTAGTTATAGGGAGCTCCAACGTTAGGCGGGTTATGGAGCCCCTCAGGAAAATAGCGGGTAGGTCGGGGAAGAATGCCAGTGTGCACTCGGTGTGCTTGCCGGGGGGTCTCGTCCGTAATGTGGAGGAGGCCCTTCCGGCAGCTATTGAACGCACTGGGTGTGACCGGCTGCAGATAGTAGCACATGTCGGAACGAATGACGCCTGCCGCTTGGGTTCTGAGGCCATCCTTGGTTCCTTCCGGCGGCTGGCTGATTTGGTGAAGACAACCAGCATCGCACGCGGAGTGCAAGCTGAGCTTAATATCTGCAGCATAGTGCCCAGAGTCGATCGCGGTCCTCTGGTTTGGAGCCGTGTGGAGGGTCTAAACCAGAGGCTCAGACGACTCTGCGACTATAATGGTTGCAAATTCATCGACCTCCGTTATTGGGTGGAGAACTGTAGGGCCCCCCTAGACAGGTCAGGCGTGCACTACACACCGGAAGCAGCTACTAGGGTAGCAGAGTACGTGTGGCGTGCACACGGGGGTTTTTTAGGTTAGAGGGACCCCCCCTTGGGCGAAACGATAAAATACCTGACGGCTTACCAGAGAGGACATTATCATCGTTGATAAAGAACGTCCGTCCTCAGAGACCAAAAACAGGAAAAGTTAACGTAATATTGGTAAACTGCAGGAGTATCCAGGGCAAGGTTCCTGAATTAGTATCTCTTATTGAAGGAAATAGTGCGCATATAGTATTAGGAACGGAAAGTTGGTTAAAACCGGAAGTGAACAGTAACGAAATCCTAGACACAGAATGGAATATATACCGCAAGGATAGGATAAACGCCAATGGTGGAGGAGTATTTATAGCAGTAAAGAATTCAATAATATCCAGTGAAGTTATTAGCGAATGCGAATGTGAAATAATCTGGGTTAAGCTAAGTATCAAAGGTGGGTCAGATATGATAGTCGGATGCTTCTATAGACCACCTGCATCAGCAACCGTAGTAGTTGAGCGCCTCAGAGAGAACCTGCAGAACGTCGTGAAGAAGTTTCGTGATCATACTATTGTAATAGGGGGAGACTTCAATCTACCAGGTATAGAATGGGATAGTCACACAATCAGAACTGGAGCCAGGGACAGAGACTCTTGTGACATTATCCTGACTGCCTTGTCCGAGAATTACTTCGAGCAGATAGTTAGAGAACCAACTCGTGAAGCTAACGTTTTAGACCTCATAGCAACAAATAGACCGGAACTTTTCGACTCCGTGAATGTAGAAGAGGGTATCAGTGATCATAAGTCAGTGGTTGCATCAATGACTACAAGTGTAATAAGAAATGCCAAGAAAGGAAGGAAAATATATTTGCTTAACAAGAGTGATAGGGCACAAATCGCAGAATATCTGAGTGACCACCATCAAACGTTCATTTCTGAGGAAGAGGATGTGGAACAAAAATGGAAAAAATTCAGAAACATCGTCCAGTACGCCTTAGAAAAGTTCGTACCGACTAAGGTCCAAAGCGAGGGGAAAGATCCACCGTGGTATAACAATCATGTACGAAAGGTACTACGGAAACAAAGAAAGCTTCATCATAGGTTTAAGAGTAGTCGAATCATAGCTGATAAGGAAAAGCTGAACGAAGCGAAAAAGAGCGTAAAGAGAGCAATGAGAGAAGCATTCAACGAATTCGAACATAAAACATTGGCAAACAATCTAAACAAGAACCCTAAAAAGTTTTGGTCATATGTAAAATCGGTAAGCGGATCTAAATCCCCTATTCAGTCACTCGTTGACCACGATGGCACCGAAACAGAGGACGACCGAAGAAAGGCAGAAATACTGAATTCAGTGTTCCGAAACTGTTTCACTGCGGAAAATCGTAACACGGTCCCTGACTTCAGCCGTCGCACGGACGCCAAAATGGAAAATATTGAAATAAACGATATCGGAATTGAAAAACAACTGCTATCACTTAGTAGCGGAAAAGCATCCGGACCAGACGAGATACCCTTAAGATTCTACAGTGATTATGCTAAAGAACTTGCCCCCTTTCTATCAGCAATTTATCGTAGATCGCTGGAAGAACGTAAAGTACCTAGCGACTGGAAGAAAGCGCAGGTCGTTCCCATTTTCAAGAAGGGTCATAAATCAGATGCGAATAATTATAGGCCTATTTCGCTTACGTCAATCTGTTGTAGAATAATGGAACATGTTTTGTGTTCTCGTATTATGACGTTCTTAGATAATACAAATCTCCTTCATCATAACCAACATGGATTCCGCAAACAGAGATCATGTGAAACTCAGCTCGCCCTATTTGCCCAAGAAATTCACAGTGCCATAGACACTGGCGAGCAGATTGATGCCGTATTCCTGGACTTCAGGAAGGCATTTGATACGGTTCCGCACTTACGTTTAATGAAAAAAATACGAGCTTACGGAATATCGGACCAGGTTTGTGATTGGATTCAGGATTTCCTAGAAGAAAGAACTCAACATGTCATTCTTAACGGTTCAAAATCTGCAGATGTAGAGGTAATTTCGGGAGTACCGCAAGGAAGCGTGATAGGACCTTTATTGTTTACAATATACATAAATGACTTAGTTGACAACATCGGTAGCTCCGTGAGGCTATTTGCAGATGACACGGTTGTCTACAAGAAAGTAGCAACATCAGAAGACTCGTACGTACT
Organism: Schistocerca cancellata; assembly: GCF_023864275.1. Lineage (NCBI taxonomy): Eukaryota > Metazoa > Arthropoda > Insecta > Orthoptera > Acrididae > Schistocerca > Schistocerca cancellata. The sequence goes on from NC_064630.1 coordinate 834,360,775, forward strand.
CCAGGAAGACCTGCAGAGGATTAATGCATGGTGCGACAGCTGGCAGCTTTCCCTAAACGTAGATAAATGTAATATAATGCGCATACATAGGGGCAGAAATCCATTCCAGTACGATTATGCCATAGGTGGTAAATCATTGGAAGCGGTAACGACCGTAAAATACTTAGGAGTTACTATCCGGAGCGATCTGAAGTGGAATGATCACATAAAACAAATAGTGGGAAAAGCAGGCGCCAGGTTGAGATTCATAGGAAGAATTCTAAGAAAATGTGACTCATCGACGAAAGAAGTAGCTTACAAAACGCTTGTTCGTCCGATTCTTGAGTATTGCTCATCAGTATGGGACCCTTACCAGGTTGGATTAATAGAAGAGATAGACATGATCCAACGAAAAGCAGCGCGATTCGTCATGGGGACATTTAGTCAGCGCGAGAGCGTTACGGAGATGCTGAACAAGCTCCAGTGGCGGACACTTCAAGAAAGGCGTTACGCAATACGGAGAGGTTTATTATCGAAATTACGAGAGAGCACATTCCGGGAAGAGATGGGCAACATATTACTACCGCCCACATATATCTCGCGTAATGATCACAACGAAAAGATCCGAGAAATTAGAGCAAATACGGAGACTTACAAGCAGTCGTTCTTCCCACGCACAATTCGTGAATGGAACAGGGAAGGGGGGATCAGATAGTGGTACAATAAGTACCCTCCGCCACACACCGTAAGGTGGCTCGCGGAGTATAGATGTAGATGTAGATGTAAGGTTGGGCTCTACTTGATTGTGAATCTGGACACACGAATGTGCACCTTCAGCTGAATTATGCATTTTAGTATGGTTTACAAAATTTAGGTGCTCTTGGAGTAGCCTCTGATGTCCAGTTTCTTTTATGATGTAATATCTCTTAATCCTCTATACGTATGAACATACAGTCTTGCTTTGTCATTGCAGTAATGCCTGTTTGTCCGCTGCTGAAACGAACCTGTTTCTAACAGAGCACTGGAAAATATTGTGAATAGTGGTTTGAAAAGCATTAATTTCAAAATAAATTTCCTTTTACAGAAGGTGAATTATGTTAAGTGTGGGAATGTTGGATGAATTTGTTATATCACAGTGTGTTTGACTCTCTTTTAAAACTTTGAGGACCAGCTACTTAGAATAATTTCAAAGCCAGAAGGACAGGCATTGTCATCATTTAAAATTTTATTTGCACTTTTGTGTGCTGTATCTTAAAGTATAACACACGCAAAAAAGACCAGTATTACATGTGAAAGCTTAAATTATGATATAGCTGTGTGCATTAATTTAAACCAGTAACTTCTATTTGTGTGTTCGCTCTGCTTAACAGTGATGTTGCTATTGTCTGACTACATCACATTTTCTGTGTTCTTCCGTCATTGGCTGGTGAGATCATGTAACACGAGCTATGGTTGGCTTACAAAAGCGCACCACAATCTCAATTTCAATGCTCTGGCAACTAATGTGCTGTGTGTGGTAGAATTCGAATTTACACTTTCGTAATACGAAAACATGCAGTGTTCATGTTACTTCACATCAAAGTTCCTTCCCAAATGCCCACCCTTCCCCCCCCACCCCCATTAAAGTGCTGGGAAGTTTGAAGCCAGTGTATAAAACTGTTAACCATTCAGAGGATTCATAAGTTCGACAGTCCCAAGGAAACGTATACTGTCACTTAACACGGAAAAGTTTATTTTCACTGGTGTATTTTTAACCAAGAAAAATTGGGGAATTTTTTTCCTAATCTGTGTATACACCCTGTTTTAATACATCTGGACAGTTTGAACTGAGGCTACATTTCCAAATGTTTGGTCTAGTAAATCAATACTAACTCATATGGGACTGTCAAATACTACTGGTATGAAGGCTTAGTTGCTTTAAAAAACACTCTCTTGAACAAATCCTCTGTAACACACACAACTTGTCAAAAGCCTGAAAATAAGCACAAGCTGTTTCCACTATACTGTTCCATTTCATAGGCAAGGAAAGTAAAATTTAATGGTTTTGGAATTACAACTTTAAGAACAGAACAGTTACCAATCATGCAAATTGGGAATCAGTTTCAAAGAACAATAACTAAAATCATGAAATAAAAAAAAAATAGATGAGGGAGTGAAGAGCTTTTTGTCAGTTGATTCTGCTCTTCTGAAAAGAGAGAGGAGGCAGTGAATACTGTGTGTCCTTTTTAGGAATCCAATTACAATACTTTCAGTAAACTTGTGTACTCATTTATGTAATTTCTTTAACCAAAGCTAGTCAATTTCTAAACAAAAATAGTTGTAAAAACGAAGGATGAGGGAAAACTGGTTGGAAATATTTATCACAATTTTTGAATAGTCCAACCTCAGGTCTTAATAACTTTGGAACTATTCTGCTCAGTCATTCCATGTCAATTAAACCAATTTGAGAAAATGTTCCAGCTGATAGTCTCAGATTTGGCTGAAATGTAGCACACCAATGCTACCAAGCGTGGAACACTCATGTACCAAATTTTAAGTTCCCCTGCCAATTAGTTGCAGAATTATGGCTTGTGAAAGAAGGTGGTGTGACCCAGAAATTGCAGCCTGCATCTGGCAATCTATCTTCAGACCCAACCTCAGGTCTTAATAACTATGGAACTATTCAGCACAGTCCAGTGAAATTTTTACAACCCAGTAACATCCACTTAGAGAATACGCACTATGAATCAAAACACAAACAACATATTTCTGAGGGAAAATAATAAATTCCAAAATGTGATTTAAAAAATGTAATACGTTAAGAGGTACATGTTGTAGGTGCCCTCTATGCCAAATATAATTCACTCAAAAATGGTATAAATTGTTTTATGGTAAGCTTAATGTGGCCTAAACACACACAGAACTCATCTTGCCCATGTTGTTGTTGTGGTCTTCAGTCCTGAGACTGGTTTGATGCAGCTCTCCATGCTACTCTATCCTGTGCAAGCTTCTTCATCTCCCAGTATCTACTGCAACCTACATCCTTCTGAATCTGCTTAGTGTATTCATCTCTTGGTCTCCCTCTACGATTTTTACCCTCCACGCTGCCCTCCAATGCTAAATTTGTGATCCCTTGATGCCTCAAAACATGTCCTACCAACCGATCCCTTCTCCTGGTCAAGTTGTGCCACAAACTTCTCTTCTCCCCAATCCTATTCAATACCTCCTCATTAGTTACGTGATCTACCCACCTTATCTTCAGCATTCTTCTGTAGCACCACACTTCGAAAGCTTCTATTCTCTTCTTGTCCAAACTGGTTATCGTCCATGTTTCACTTCCATACATGGCTACACTCCATACAAATACTTTCAGAAACGACTTCCTGACACTTAAATCTATACTCGATGTTAACAAATTCCTCTTCTTGAGAAACGCTTTCCTTGCCATTGCCAGTCTACATTTTATATCCTCTCTACTTCGACCATCATCGGTTATTTTACTCCCTAAATAGCAAAACTCCTTTACTACTTTAAGTGTCTCATTTCCTAATCTAATTCCCTCAGCATCACCCGACTTAATTTGACTACATTCCATTATCCTCGTTTTGCTTTTGTTGATGTTCATCTTATATCCTCCTTTCAAGACACTGTCCATTCCGTTCAACTGCTCTTCCAAGTCCTTTGCTGTCTCTGACAGAATTACAATGTCATCGGCGAACCTCAAAGTTTTTACTTCTTCTCCATGAATTTTAATACCTACTCCAAATTTTTCTTTTGTTTCCTTTACTGCTTGCTCAATATACAGATTGAATAACATCGGGGAGAGGCTACAACCCTGTCTTACTCCTTTCCCAACCACTGCTTCCCTTTCATGCCCCTCGACTCTTATAACTGCCATCTGGTTTCTGTACAAACTGTAAATAGCCTTTCACTCCCTGTATTTTACCCCTGCCACCTTCAGAACTTGAAAGAGAGTATTCCAGTCAACATTGTCAAAAGCTTTCTCTAAGTCTACAAATGCTAGAAACGTAGGTTTGCCTTTTCTTAATCTTTCTTCTAAGATAAGTCGTAAGGTCAGTATTGCCTCACGTGTTCCAACATTTCTACGGAATCCAAACTGATCTTCCCCGAGGTCGGCTTCTACCAGTTTTTCCATTCGTCTGTAAAGAATTCGCGTTAGTATTTTGCAGCTGTGACTTATTAAACTGATAGTTCGGTAATTTTCACATCTGTCAACACCTGCTTTCTTTGGGATTGGAATTATTATATTCTTCTTGAAGTCTGAGGGTATTTCGCCTGTCTCATACATCGTGCTCACCAGATGGTAGAGTTTTGTCATGACTGGCTCTCCCGAGGCCATCAGTAGTTCAAATGGAATGTTGTCTACTCCCGGGGCCTTGTTTCGACTCAGGTCTTTCAGTGATCTGTCAAACTCTTCACGCAGTATCGTATCTCCCATTTCATCTTCATCTACATCCTCTTCCATTTCCATAATATTGTCCTCAAGTACATCGCCCTTGTATAAACCCTCTATATACTCCTTCCACCTTTCTGCCTTCCCTTCTTTGCTTAGAACTGGGTTGCCATCTGAGCTCTTGATGTTCATACAAGTGGTTCTCTTATCTCCAAAAGTCTCTTTAATTTTCCTGTAGGCAGTATCTATCTTACCCCTAGTGAGACAAGCCTCTACATCCTTACATTTGTCCTCTAGCCATCCCTGCTTAGCCATTTTGCACTTCCTGTCGATCTCATTTTTGAGACGTCTGTATTCCTTTTTGCCTGCTTCATTTACTGCATTTTTGTATTTTCTCCTTTCATCAATTAAATTCAATATTTCTTCTGTTACCCAAGGATTTCTATTAGCCCTCGTCTTTTTTACCTACTTGATCCTCTGCTGCCTTCACTACTTCATCCCTCAGAGCTACCCATTCTTCTTCTACTGTATTTCTTTCCCCCATTCCTGTCAATTGTTCCCTTATGCTCTCCCTGAAACTCTCTACAACCTCTGGTTCTTTCAGTTTATCCAGGTCCCATCTCCTTAAATTCCCACGTTTTTGCAGTTTCTTCAGTTTCAATCTGCAGTTCATAACCAATAGATTGTGGTCAGAATCCACATCTGCCCCAGGAAATGTCTTACAATTTAAAACCTGGTTCCTAAATCTCTGTCTTACCATTATATAATCTATCTGATACCTACTAGTATCTCCAGGATTCTTCCAGGTATACAACCTTCTTTTATGATTCTTGAACCAAGTGTTGGCTATGATTAAGTTATGCTCTGTGCAAAATTCTACAAGGCGGCTTCCTCTTTCATTCCTTCCCCCCAATCCATATTCACCTACTATGTTTCCTTCTCTCCCTTTTCCTACTGACGAATTCCAGTCACCCATGACTATTAAATTTTCGTCTCCTTTCACTACCTGAATAATTTCTTTTATCTTGTCATACATTTCACCTATTTCTTCATCATCTGCAGAGGTAGTTGGCATATAAACTTGTACTACTGTAGTAGGCATGGGCTTTGTGTCTATCTTGGCCACAATAATGCGTTCACTATGCTGTTTGTAGTAGCTAACCCGCACTCCTATTTTTTTATTCATTATTAAACCTACTCCTACATTACCCCTATTTGATTTTGTATTTATAACCCTGTAATCACCTGACCAAAAGTCCTGTTCCTCCTGCCACCGAACTTCACTAATTCCCACTATATCTAACTTAAACCTATCCATTTCCCTTTTTAAATTTTCTAACCTACCTGCCCGATTAAGGGATCTGACATTCCACGCTCCGATCCGTAGAACGCCAGTTTTCTTTCTCCTGATAACGACGTCCTCCTGAGTAGTCCCCGCCCGGAGATCCGAATGGGGGACTATTTTACCTCCGGAATATTTTACCCAAGAGGACGCCATCATCATTTAATCATCCAGTAGAGCTGCATGTCCTCGGGAAAAATTACGGCTGTAGTTTCCCCTTGCTTTCAGCCGTTCGCAGTACCAGCACAGCAAGGCCGTTTTGGTTAATGTTACAAGGCCAGATCAGTCAATCATCCAGACTGTTGCCCCTGCAACTACTGAAAAGGCTGCTGCCCCTCTTCAGGAACCACATGTTTGTCTGGCCTCTCAACAGATACCCCTCCGTTGTAGTTGCACCTACGGTACGGCCATCTGTATCGCTGAGGCACGCAAGCCTCCCCACCAGCGGCAAGGTCCATGGTTCATATCAGTCACAAAAACTGAGTTACATGCACACAAAAATACAAAAATTTGAAAAATTACCTGAAAAATTTGGATTTTACAAGTGTGGTAGCACAAAAGGGACAAGTGATATCCAAGCCAAATTTCAAATACTGCATAAGTAGACCATTATATAATATGTGGCAAAATTTCAACTTGTTATTGCAATGCATTTGTGTACAATAAAAGTTGACAGAGATGTATTTGGTTACGTTTCTTTTAACACGATTTAGCAAGTAATACTGATGATGCAGACAGCTTGTTTCAGATAAAGCTGCAGCAATTGTTGGGAACCATTAGGCAACAGAAAGTTAAACAATGCTAGTTTTCAGGGACAGAATGAGTCATTGTTAGGCAGGAACAACAAAGGAAATGAGCAACAATTACAGGTTACTCATGTTTTTAAGATTCTAGTTCAGACTGGTCAGTACTGTTGTGGAAGTCAGTATGGAGGCAAAGAGTGTACTAGTGGTGCTTTTGTTCAAACAAGTTGCAGTATTGGTAGAGTCAAGCGTCTGAATGTCATAAAACAACATATGGAACCAAATGTGACATTCGCTTTGTACTGTATGATCTGGATGAATTGGACCAAGATTTGTTGCTATGGAGATCTGGGATACACCCTGTGGGCATAAGAAGTACAGTTCCATGAGATTTTAGTGTTTGCTATCATCATATGAAAGTGTTTCTGAATATGTATTCTTTCCTACAAAGAAGTTCATTTCGGATTCATAAGAAGACAGTGAAGTGTAACCTCAGAGAAATTGATATAAAATCAGTATTGAAAGTGAGTGAGTGCATGGGACTTAACATGGAACCAGGACAAAAGTTATGTTCCAGCTGTGTTATACTGCTAAAAATGAAGAATATTCTGATAATTTACATGACATTGACAAAGAATATCAGCCACCTACAACCACAGCGGATGAGCAATTAAATACTATAGTGGCTGATCTTGGTTTGTCTCCCATGAAAACACACAAAGTTGGACAAAGAGACAGGCCCAACTGTGGTAGAAGAAAACTACAAGAAGCTCAAATGGAATTAAAACACAAAATAGCTGACCCACTAATGGTGGAAGAGGAAGAACTATCTGCTCCAAAGGAACAGAAATCATGCCAGAAATGCTCTGATTTGGACAAAATTGTGCATGATTTTAAAGAAAAATGTGCCATATCCACACGCCAGAAAAAAAGTAGCTATTCTTACCCTTGCACCTTCCAGCTGGTCTATTGACTACACTGCAAAGTAATTCAGTGTTTCTATATATATGGTAAAGCAAGCTAGGAAAATAAAAGCAACCCAAGGAGTGTGTCCACAACTTCAGCAGGCTCAGGGTAAGCAATTGAGTTCAGAAATAAAAGTGCTAGTGTTGGAGTTTTATGGTTCAAAAATGGTTCAAATGGCTCTGAGCACTATGGGACTTAACATCTTAGGTCATCAGTCCCCTAGAACTTAGAACTACTTAAACCTAACTAACCTAAGGACATCACACACATCTATGCTCGAGGCAGGATTCGAACCTGCGACCGTAGCAGTCCCGCGGTTCCGGACTGCAGCGCCTAGAACTGCACAGCCACCGCGGCTGGTGGAGTTTTATGAAAATAATGACTACAGCCGAATAATGCCTGGAAAAAAGACTATGTAATGGTGAAAATGGGAAATGTACGTGTACAGATGCAAAAAAGACCATTGCTATGAAACATATCAGAACTATATGTAGAATTCGAGGAAAATCATCCGAATACCAAAGTAGGTTTATCATCTTTTTTCAATCTTCGGCCAAAATGGGTTATGCCTGTAAGTGTAAGTGGCACACACAATGTTTGTGTATGTGAGACCCATCAAAATGCTAAGCTGATGTTTGCTGCTATAAAGGATTCTGGTCTGGATTACAAAAGTGCAATGAAGCTGCTAGTGTGTGAGACATCAGTTCCTACCAGAGAATGATACACAGGTGTGAAAAGTGTCCTGGAAAGGCAAATCTTGGAAAACACATGAATAACAAACTGTATGGTGAACTCCTTATGGATGACGATGAACTTGTTTCTTATAAACAATGGACACACATGAATCGCACAAGTCTTGAAGCAAAGTACAGTGGAAGATTTTGTTGAAATGTGTTGTCAAAAAATGGACAAACTGACCACACACAGCAACAGCACAATCAGCTTATCTCCAGTTTTGTAGGGATAATTTGAAACAAGATGAAATTATAGTAATACTAGACTTTTCTGAAAATTATGCATTTATAGTTCAAGATGACATCCAAGGATATCATTGAGACAACAGCCAAGCAACTCTCCAGCCATTTGCGATTTACTATAGAGGTGAATCAGGTGATGTGTCTTTCATGAACCTGTGCATTTTTAGTGACTATTTAATTCATGATGCCATTGCAGTTCATGCCCACATTCACACTGTCATGGCATATGTGAAAAACAAGCTGCCTCTCGTACATTTTGCGAAATACTTCAGTGATGGGGCAGCTAGTCAGTACAAAAACTAAAAATCTCAAAAATTTATGCATGCATTACCATGATTTTCACATTCACGCAGATTGGAATTTTTTCACAACAAGTCATGGAAAAATGTATGTGATGGTATCGGTGCTACCATGAAGCGCACGACATCACGAGCTAGTCTGCAGCACCCTACAGAAGGTCACATTCTAACACCTGGGTACAGAAAAATATCTCTGGCATACAACCATCTATGTTTCAAAAGATGAGTTAAAATCAGTCGAAGAGTTGCTAAAAAGCAGACTAGAACACGTTAAAACTGTTGCAGGCACAAGGAGCTATCATCACTTCTCTCCAGTGGACTCTGACAATGTGCAGATGAGCAGACTGTCCGGTTATAAATATAGGTTCATGCACAACATGTGTCTTCACAGTGTGTCTGATTCAGGATTCAGAAGCGACAGCAGCAACATACAACCAGGTTGCTATGTTATCGCTGTTTATGATGACAAATGGTACTTAGGATGTGTTGCAGAGTTCTGTGAAGCAGAAGGTGATGTATTTGTGAACTTCATGGTACCAGCAGGACCAGCAAGATCATTTCATTGGCCACGTTTGGCAGACAGGTGTTGGATTCCTTTTGAACATATTATTATGACAGTTCCAGTTCCTACCAGTGTCAGGAAGACAGTACAATTTGCCACTCAATGTACAGAGTACAGTAGCTAAAGTGTGGGAGAACTTCTGTTCGAAGCACAATCGACTGGTTTTTAGCAGTTGAGGTGCAGTAAACATTAATGATAGGTTGTGTTAATCTGTCTATATGTTGTTGCTTAGTGATTAAACAGTTGTGGGATAGGATAAGAAGAGTCAGAACAGTTTACGACATGTTTTTACAAAATTATGTTGTGGAACAATGGACACATCACCAAATACATCTGTCAACTTCCATTGTACACAAATGTCGTGCAATAACATGTTGAAATTTTGAGATATATATCATTATGGTCTACTTATACAGTGTGTGAAATTTGGCTTGGATACCACTTGTCCCTTTTGTGCTACCACACTTCGAAAATCCATGTTTTTCAGGTAATTTTTCAAATTTTTGTGTGCATGTAACTCAGTTTTTGTGACTGATATGGGCATGATGAGTTCTGTGTGTGTTTAGGCCACATTAAGCCTACCACAAAAAAATGTATACCATTTTTGAGTGAATTATATTTGGCATAGAGGACACCCACAATATCTACCTTTTAATGTATTACATTTTTTTAATCACATTTTGGAATTTTTTCTTTTCTTTTCAGAAATATGTTGTTGGCACTTTGATTCATGGAGTGTGTACTCTAAATGGATGTTACTGGGTTGTAAAAATCTCACTGGACTGTGTGGAATAGTTCCAACGTTATTAAGACCTGAGGTTGGGTCTGAAGATAGATTGCCAGATGCAGGTTGCAATTTCTGGGTCACACCACCTTCTTTCACAAGCCATAATTCTGCAACTAATTGGCAGGGGAAACTAATACTTTGTACACTAGTGTTCCACACATGGTGGAATGGTGTACTGAATTTCAGTCAAAACTGAGACTATGAGCTGGAGCCCCTGGTTGAAATGACATGGAATGACCCAGGAGCAAAAATGTAGTCTTATAGTGTCTAAATTTGGAGAGCAGTCTCTCAGCCTAGAATCCTCCAGTCATGGTGGCAAATCGATTAACATCCGATATCTCATTATGTCCACAGTACTGTCAGAACTTAATAATCTTCTCTCAAGGCAGTAATTATCATGTATGAATCAAAATTATAGCAGCAACAAGGAAATGAAAGGTGATAGCTGCTGGTGACAAAAGTAGTTTGGAAATCAATCAGACACATTGATAAATGCAAGCTATGACAATCTTCAGTGCACCACGATCTGCAGTAATGGGCTTGTAATTTTCTTGAAAATCGGAGTGAGGCAAATTAAATACCAGATAGAAACAGTCTCATTCCGCAGGAGTGCATGTAATGTTGCTCATAATACCTTAATTTGATTGTCTGGCTGCTGCTCCTTGTCAGCACAGGTGGAAATGTTGGTTGCAGGAATTATTTCACATGTTGGGTGTGGTGACCCTTTCATGGGCATCAGCTGGTGTTGCTCCAAGTAAAATAGTGGAAAATCCAGGACGGAATGTAATAATATTATGAAAAGGAAAGTTGCTACTCACCATGTAGCAGAGATTCTGAGTTACAGATAGACACAATGAAAAGACTGTCAGAAAATGAGCTTTTAGTCAACAAGTCATGTTTACTTATACTGTGAAAAAAAAGTCATCATAAGATAATTCTACTGCACCACGGCACAGCTGACTGGTTGACTCGGGCTTTGTTCAATGTCTTAGACGTGAATGCTACATGACATTCCGTGTTGCAAGCCTTTTGAAATAAAACTGCCCCCATTTCATATGATGCATCAATCATAAGCACTCCTAGTTTTTATGCAATGAAAGGTATAAGACAGGAGAAACTAAGCAACGCATGTTTCAGTTTCTGAAAAGGTTGTTCACATTCTCCAGTTTATTTGAAAGAAACATTTTTATGCTAGAGTGAATAGAGAGATGTGCTGTTTGTGATGCATTTCAATTGAATTTGATGTAGTGTTTCAGTTTGCAAAGAACAACTCTAAGTTCTCTTACATTTGTAAGAGAACGTAATCTCCGTATGGCCTCGAAATGCTTAGTCGAGGGGTGAGGATTCTGGGCATCAATGACATGTCCCAAATAGTCAATTGTAAAACGAACATTTCTGTAAATTACACTAGAGTTCTGCATTATTTAAAACTTGAAAAAGATATACAATGATGTCTAACTAATTTTAACGTGTTACCTACCTTTTTTTTTTCCCAGGGAAAGTTGAAGATAAGCATCGACTAAACCAATTTTTGAAAGAATTGCCCATCTGCTCATCCTGCTGCTCACCAGTATGGAATTGGAAAGAAAACAATTTATTTATACCCCCCCCCCCCCTCCTCCGGTGTTAAATGTAGCTTTGAAGCTGGCACAAAGTCCGATCTTCCCATTTGCTTTTCTTGTGATTACAAGGGGAGATGCCCATGGTAAAACTTAGGTTGTGTATTAAGTCAAACCTCGATAGAAAAATGTTTGTGGGACAATGAAAATGATATTGATATAGCAGGATTATAATTATAATAAGCTTTGTTAATTATCTTAAATGTCAGTATGTATAGTATTGTAGTACTTTTCTGGTGATAAAATTAAAAGACAAATAATGAAACACATTTTGTTCACTTCATTTATTACTAAAATATCTTGATCTTGTGTACAGAAGAATTCACTCATTTTCCTTTGTTTCTTATTTCTTAGTGATTCTCTTGTAAATATTGTCTTTATCTCCTCTAACGCCATCAGTTTTCCCACTGAAACACTGGGGACTGAAGATTCTACTTCCTGAATAGTTTCCAACTGACCTATTAGCTCCATCAGAGTTCGAGGATTTACTCTCATCACATCACTGTCATCAGGATCTTCAACAGGTGTATTGCCCTTTAACTCTTTGATGGTAGATTCATCAGTGTATGCTTCAAACACCAATGCCTCATCATCCACTGACACATATTCGACTACTGATACTTCCACAGTTGTACTAACTGCTGTTGAATACTTCTTGATCACTTGGATCATCACACTGCATTTTTTCAGCCACTACAGCATTCTCACCAACAACTTCACTCTTGGAAATCCTTGCTATTTCTTGAGTAGTTCACAATCATATTTGCCTCTGCGCTGTTCCAGCAGCTCGCAGTCCTATTACGAGCCTGCTTCACACTGAAACTGTAGAGACTGTCCACCTGTCTTTCAATGTTTGTGATTATATGTTGAACTAGACGTGAACGGTATTTTGTCTTAAAGTTCTTAGTTATTCCCGTGTCTAGTGGGTATGTTCTTCACACTCATCTTGTTAAACCACCACAATGTAGCACTGTTCATATTGTCAGCAGCAACCATCTTCATTCTTTTCTTGAAGGGTTGAACTTTTCACCTAGAAAGCGTTCTTCAATTTCTTTTCATTTTTTTAAAGGAATGTGAAAGTCCATACTTCCTCCCCACGTCTATCTGTTTTGTTCTTATTCATGTCTTTGAAAACTTCCACTTTTGTCTCTAACCTTATCTGTTTCCCCATTCCAGCCATTGCCCAAATCTTACTAGCCAAGTCTAAAGTATTGTATTGTTTCATCGATCCTCTTTTTCTTCCTCTTTGTCCATAGGTACAAATTGATACTGGATAAATCAGTGTTACGAGAAGATGAGCTGTAGCAACATAAATTAATGTGATGGTTGTAGACTGTGTGTCAATAACAACAGTGCAGGTTATATACATAAAAGTTTCAAGCAAATTATTACTTACACACAATTATACTTAGTCTGTTTGATTCAGACTATGATTAAACTTCAAGGAAGAACACACAAAAGCAATAGAGTGTTCACCATTCTCACTGCAATGTGTGATTATAGTTTACATCATCATCCCGTTTTGCACAAAAGACACAATATAGACTATAACATAATACTCTGCATATGAATTTACAACAATTATCAGAGTTTTGTGTGTGTTGGGGGGGGGGGGGGGGGGGGGCTGCGGCGCCATGTTTACAACTGCAACCTTTTTGTATAATAGACACAAATTTTGAAAATTAAAAGATATACAATTTATACAAGATCATGATGAAAATTTGTTGTATGATATTCTAGTTCTTTATGCTAACAAATATTTATTATTATTGTAAGAACATTTACGGATGAGATTGTTGTGTACAGATCTTTGTATTTCACACTTATCACAGTTCTTCACTTTTGGGCTGTGAAACAACTTTTTCTAGCACTCGAGTTCCGTAGAAGATGATACCATATTGCAGTAGGGATTCTGCTTTGGGGAGGTACACATTTTTTATTGTTTGCTTTGATGTGCTGCTTGAAAGAATGTTTACCCAATAACAGATAGTATTCAGTTTGTTGGTTACATACTTTGTTTGTGTTGACCCAACTGAAATTCTCTTGGATCCATATGCCAACAAACGTTATAGCATTTACATTTTCCAAATTGTTGGTGAATAACTCTACAGTTGGGGCTAACAGATGCTTATTCTGTCCTGTGTGTAGTTTCATAGGGACTGTTTTTTGGATATTTAGTATTGGATTGTTTGCAGAGGTCCAGTTTTCAATGTCTGAGATGCATTTTTGATTTCATTCTGCAACTCTTGGTTAGTCATTCGTTTGACTAATACATTTGTGTCATCAGCAAATTTAATATGGTTTCAATGTGGGCTGGTCATTTACAAAGAGCAAAGACAAAACTGGTCCCAGAACGGAGCCTTGTGGTACACCATACGTAATACACAGTCTTTCTGAGTGACAGGTCTTCATTTTTTATTCACTTCTTGGAATGGAAGTCCTCTATTTTGTAGGTAAGATTTTAACCACTCATAAGCTGGTCTCCTAGTACATATGCACTCCAGTTTGGTGAACAAGATCTACATCTACATCCATACTATCAAACTACCATGGTGTGCATGACAAAGTGTACATCCCATTGTTCCAGTTATTAGGGTTCCTTCCTGTTCCATTCAGATATGGAGCATGGAAAGAATGATTGTTTGAATTCCTCTGTGCATGCAGTAATTATACTAATTTTATCTTCATGATACCTATGTGAGTGACATGTAGGGGATTGTAGTATATTCCTACCGTCATTATTTAATGCTGGTTCTTGAAATGTTGCTGATAGACTTTCTCAGTATAGTTTATGTTTATCTTCAAGAGTTCCCTCAGTATCTCTATGACACTCTCCCATGGATCAAACCAACAATATTCGTGCTACCCTTCCCTGTGCATATTTAGTATCCCCTGTATTTGGTATGGGTCCCACACACTTGAACAATATTGTAGAATGAGTTGTATGAGTGATTTGTAAGCAAATTTCTTTGCAGATTGATTGCATTTCCCTAGTATTCTACCAATAAACCAAAGTCTACCACCTGCTTTACCCACGACTGAGGCTGTGTGGTCATTCCATTTCATATCCCTACAAAGTGTTACACCCAGGTATTTGTATATGTTGGCAGATTCCAATAGTGAGTGATTGATATTACAGTTTTCTTGTTTTGTAAGTGTGCAGTTTTATGTTTCTGAACATTTAAGGCAAGTTGCCAATCCTTGCACAAATTTTAAATCTTATCAAGATCTGACAGAATATTTATGCAGCTTCTTTCAGATAGTACTTCATTATAGATAACTGCATCATCTGCAAAATGACTGAGATTACTATTAATATTGTCTGCTAGGTCATTAATAGACACTGTGAACAGGAAGGACCGCAACACACTTCCGTGGGGCACACCCAAAGCTACTTCTACATCTGACGATGACTCTCCACCCGAAATAGCATACTGCATCCTCCCTACCAAAAAGTCCTCAATCCAGTCACAAATTTCACTTGGTACCCCACATGATGGTACTTTTGACAATAAATGTGGGTTTAGTACTGAGTCAAATGCTTTTCGGATATCAAGAAATATTGCAACTACTTGACTATCTTGATCCAAAGCTTTCAGTCAGAAATATGAGAAAATTGCAAGTTGGGTTTCAAATAGGCAATGTTTTCAAAATCCATACTGGTTGATGTTGAGGATGTCATTCTGTTCAAGATATCTCATCATGTTTGAGCTCAGAATATGGTGTAAGGTTCTGCCAGAAACTGATTTCAAGGATATTGGATGGTAGTTTTGTGGATCACTTCTATTACCCTTCTTGTAGACATGTGTGACCTATACTTTTTTCGAAGAACTGAGAACGGTGTTTTGTTTGAGGGATATATAATAGATTATATTTACTGAGCTGCAAATTCTGTATAGAATATGGCAGGAATTCCATTGGGCCCGGGAGCTTTGTCCAATTTTAACGATTTCAGCTGTTTCTCAACACCACTGACACTAATGCTTATTTCATTCATCTGTCAGTGATACGAGGATTAAATCTGGAGCAATTCTCTTGGGTTTTGCTGTATAAAGGAACATTTGAAAATTGAGTTATGACTTATGATGTCAAATGCCTGTGAGAAGCCTAGAAAAATTATAGAAATATCCTCTTTATTCTCAACAGCATTTAAAGCTTCATTCAGAAAAGAAAAGATGGCAGTCTCAGTACAACTGGATTTATGAAAACCATACTGAGAGTCTGAGAAATACTTATTTTTTCTATAAAAGTTATTAGTCTCTTTTAGTAGATCTTCTCCTTTATTTTGGAAAACCCTGATAGGAGTGATATGGGCTTTAGTTGGATAGATCTTTTTTTATCCCTTAGCTGTAGAGGGGTTTTACTTTGGCTGTTTAGAGGGGTTTTACCTTGGCTGTTTTCAATTCCTTCTCACTAGTCAGGTATAGGAAGAGAGTTTTATCATTCGACTACATGTGAACTGATTCATCACTGCACACCGTGAGTTTTTCTGTGTGTAGTTTTCTGCTACCTGTGTCAAGAAGTTTTTCTGGGGTCAGACAATATAGCTGAACTTTCTAAGTGGTTGGAATATGATAACATTATGAAAAAGATGGTTGGTGCTCACCATATAGTGGAGGTGCTGAGTCAGAGATAGGCAAAATGAAAACTTTCTATGGCCGTGTGTGTGAAGCTTACTTTCTGACATTCTTTTTGTTATGCCTATCTGTGACTCAGCATCTCCCTAATGGCGTTCTAAGAGGTTAAGATTATGGAATTCTGGATATTCTGCTGCTGTTTCCCTTCTTACAATATTCCACATGGCTTTTATTTTATTTTCGGAGTTTTTTATGTATCTGTATTTGCTGTTGTTTTTCCCTGTTTTATGACCTTGCTGAGGATTTTTGTGTAGGATTTGAGATACATATAAAATCTGAAGATGTGTTCTGTTTGGGTATTTTGTGTAGTAACCTTTTTCATTTGTGGATATATATATATATTCCAGTGGTAATCCAAATCACAAAATGGAATTACTCTTCGATTTCTATGCATTAGTTTGTTGATCAGCGATCCTAAGCTTTTTAGAAAGTCATTAACATCACTAGTTGGTACTTTTTACAGACAAATTACAACTCTTCTGTTCCTTTTTCAAACAACGGAAAATCCAGGATGGCATGTAACAATATTGTGAAAAGGAAAGTTGCTGTTTGCCATATGGTGGAGATGTTGAGTCACAGGTAGGCACAACAAAAAACTGTCACTAATATTGGGAATGTGTAACCCTCCTGGCCTCAACCTTCATTAGTCATTGTCCTCACCCATCCAACCCCTTCTCCGTTCCCATTCCAGCACTACACAGCCCTCATTCGTCCATTGCACCCAGTCTTTTTACTTCTCTCCTTGTTCGCCCCCTCCCCTCCACACCTCTACTGCCCTCTGTCTAACCTTCCAGCTCCACACAGCTGCCCTACCGTCTTCCCATCTCGTACCTGTGCGCTCCCCAACAGCGTGTCACTGTCCGCCACCCCTACCCTACTATCCCTACCCCTTTCTGCCCCAGCCTCCTCCTACCCCCACCCAGTCACCACTCCCATCATGCACTGGTGCTGCTGCTCACAGTGTGGCCTCAGATGCCTGACACTGAAGTCATGTGTGTGTGAATTGCATTGCGTGAGTGTGTATGTGTGTGTGTGTGTGTGTGTGTGTGTGTGTGTGTGAGAGAGAGAGAGAGAGAGAGAGAGAGAGAGAGAGAGAGAGAGATCTAATTTTGACGAAGGCCTTACTGGACAAAAGCTATATTTGTGACAGTCTTTTTGTTGTGTCTATATGCAACTCATCTTTTCTTGTGTGTTGTGGTCTTCAGTCCTGAGACTGGTTTGATGCAGTTTTCCATGCTGCTCTCTCCTGTGCAAGCCTCTTCATCTTCCAGTACCTACTGCAACCTACATCCTTCTGAATCTGCTTAGTGTATTCAGCTCTTGGTCTCCCTCTACAATTTTTACCCTCGACGCTGCCCTCCAATACTAAATTGGTGATCCCTCGATGTCTCAGAACGTGTCCTTGTTTCTGATATTTAAACTCTTGATATCTCCGTATCTTTATCTTTAACTCTTTCTTTAGGGAAATGTATTGTTTCAAAACGTATATTTTTTCTTACATAGATGAAACTACCACCACGTTTGTAATTTTTTTGACAAAAATGACAACCTAGTGCATAACATGGAAAAAACACCAAATTAAGTTTTTCGGCGTCAAACCAGTGTTGTGATAGCCTACGTGATAACCACAGATGTAATAATGATTTATTTTATAATTCATTTTCTAATAGTACTTTAATATCATTTACTTCACTTAGTAAAGAGTGCACATTCTGATGAAATACAACAAAATTTGAATTTAATTTTCAGCTGTGAAACTTACTTTTGTGTAGTCTTTTGTTACACAGAGATAGCAACCTTTTACTGGTGTCTAAATTATTAATTTTGTTACTAGTTACATCAACTGAAAAACATCCACAGATTGCAAAAATCTTGAAAATAAACTGTGTGTGAGACCAACATGACACTTCTGACTGCAACTCGAGCTCAGCAATGTACTGACTACAACAGTTGTCACCGGTAAAAATGCAGAAACTCTATAACTCTTTCTATTCGCCACTCAGCACAGTTCGTCTATGGCTATACACTATTCCCTACATGCTTAGTTTTAGCACAGTATGTAGCCAAGCTTCTGAAAATACAGCACTGAAGGTCAAGGGGTTTAACTGACAATACATACTATTACGGTCAGAATCTTAGAAGCAGAAAATAGTAAGATCCGTGAAACTTTGTCTTCATTATAACAGGTTGTTACTAAAATTACTTTATCATTGTAATGAGAGGTAATTAAGATAGTACATATTGGAAATCAGCTGGGACCATATAAAATTTTCACCATACCCAGGAGTATCCTCGTATCTGTAATCATTGTAAACAGGTTTGACCATATGTGTGTGAAAATTCTTCACACATTCCAGTGTGCCGTCAGACCAATGTCTGTATTTTTCACACAGCTGGCTTGGAAATTTGTATTCCAATAATGTGCGCATTGTGCTGATATCTAAGCCAAATGAATCAAAAGCATTGTGCCAAAAATATTGGGGCTAGAACGTGACTGAACAACTGTGAATGGCACTAATGTAGTCATATTTCTATTTTTTGCTTGCAAAGTGCACCTTGCAGGAATAGAGGTATTTTCACTGCTATAGGCTGTGGAATGCAGACATGATGTTTCTAATTGCTCATAAGTGTCCTGATTAATCAGTGTGACTGAAGTGCCAGTACGTGATTGTAATGGTATCAACTGATTGCAAATCTGCAGAGAGAGATGAGCTTTTTGCTGTTTGTCCTCTGAATGTGACCAGCATTCTGAGTTGTGAAAGATTGTCTTTGTCTGAATTGTGACTAATGAAGCATTTAGCTGTATGTCTACAAGGGGAGCTAGTGAGAATAAGCCAAGAGTTGCACTGAGTGTTTTGCTGTGCAGTTCTGTTACTTTTGTCGAAAGTTACTGTGTGGACTGCCATGGGGAATGGGTACACATACAGAGATTTGTGTTGCACAGAATTTACTTTGTATTTCCTCTGCATGCCCACTTGCTGTGTGTGTCCCGATATATGGCGGTGTCGGCACTCCGCATACGAAGTAAGCAGTTTGTGCGGATGTGCATTACATGGCATTTCGTACAAAACCATGGAAGATTTGAACTAACTCAAGAAGCAGCCGAGCATCCCACAAAGGGGTTATGCTGTTGGCAGTGTCAGTAATTGTGTGTGCCCTGCGAAACTGGGGCCAGTTTGAGTTATCTGCAGTCAGCATTGCAACAGGAACATTATAATCGAGTTCAGTAAAGTCCTGATCTTCCTGAGCTTTGATTAATTTAAGTATGTTATTGAGGCCAGGGTCACAATGTTTTAGAATCTCAGCCCATGTCCTGTTATCTGTAATATTTTAAATGGTGGCATTGCAAGCAATTCCTCTCGAAATGAGGCTCCACAAGAGCAGTTAAATTTACAGTTCCTAGTCAGCCCTTGAATTCAGTGATCCATTCTTCATAAGATTGGGTTATTTTGAAGATGTATATGAACAAATCTGAAACAAGCAGAAGCTACATGAATCTGAGCTAACAAGAAATTATTCAGTGTTAGAATAATAGACCTGAGTCAAAACAAGGCCCCGGGAGTAGACAACATTCCATTGGAACTACTGACGGCCTTGGGAGAGCCAGTCCTGACAAAACTCTACCATCTGGTGAGCAATATGTATGTGACAGGCGAAATACCCTCAGACTTCAAGAAGAATATAATAATTCCAATCCCAAAGAAAGCAGGTGTTGACAGATGTGAAAATTACCGAACTATCAGTTTAATAAGTCACAGCTGCAAAATACTAACGCAAATTCTTTACAGACGAATGGAAAAACTAGTAGAATCTGACCTCGGCGAAGATAAGTTTAGATTCCGAAGAAATGTTGGAACACGTGAGGCAATACTGACCCTATGACATCTTAGAAAATAGATTAAGGAAATGCAAACCTACATTTCTAGCATTTGTAGACTTAGAGAAAGCTTTCGACAATGTTGACTGGAATACTCTCTTTCAAATTCTAAAGGTGGCAGGGGTAAAATACAGGGAGCAAAAGGCTATTTACAATTTGTACAGAAACCAGATGGCAGTTATAAGAGTCGAGGGACATGAAAGGGAATCAGCGGTTGGGAAGGGAGTGAGACAGGGTTGTAGCCTGTCCCCGATGTTATTCAAACTGTATATTGAGCAAGTAGTAAAGGAAACAAAAGAAAACTTTGGAGTAGGTATTAAAGTTCATGGAGAAGAAATAAAAACGTTGAGGTTCGCCGATGACATTGTAATTCTGTCAGAGACCGCAAAGGACTTGGAAGAGCAGTTGAAAGGAATGGACAGTGTCTTGAAAGGAGGATATAAGATGAACATCAACAAAAGCAAAATGAGGATAATGAAATGTAGTCGAATTAAGTTGGGTGATTCTGAGGGAATTAGATTAGAATATGAGACACTTAAAGTAGTAAAGGAGTTTTGCTATTTGGGGAGCAAAATAACTGATGATGGTCAAAGTAGAGAGGATATAAAATGTAGACTGGCAATGGCAAGGAAAGCGTTTCTGAAGAAGAAAAGTTTGTTAACATTGAGTATAGATTTAAGTGTCAGGAAGTTGTTTCTGAAGGTATTTGTATGGAGTGTAGCCATGTATGGAAGTGAAACATGGATGATAAATAGTATGGACAAGAAGAGAATAGAAGCTTTTGAAATGTGGTGCTACAGAAGAATGCTGATGATTAGATGGGTAGATCACATAACTAATGAGGAGGTATTGAATAGAATTGGGGAGAAGAGGAGTTTGTGGCACAACTTGACAAGAAGAAGGGACCGGTTGGTAGGACATGTTCTGAGGCATCAAGGGATCACAAATTTAGCATTGGAGGGCAGCATGGAGGGTAAAAATCGTAGAGGGAGACCAAGAGATGACTATATTAAGGAGATTCAGAAGGATGTAGGTTGCAGTAAGTACTGGGAGATGAAGAAGCTTGCACGAGATAGAGTAGCATGGAGAGCTGCATCAAACCAGTCTCAGGACTGAAGACAACAACAACAACAACATAGAATAATGTATTTGTAGCATAGGATTTGGGGCTCTAACTGAGAGAACAACTTGTGACACATTTGGAAAATATGCACTAGTACCCACCACCTGATGTGTCATACACAGTGAAGTCTCCCTCTGGCTGAACACGGTACTTTGTATGATTCTGTCATTATGCAACAAAAGAGTGGAAAGGGGGAGGAGGCGGTACCCACTTGCTGGCACTTTGTGCTTCATTTGTTGTGTTTGCTGAGGTTGTTGTGCTTCCCTCAGTCTGACAATAGCTGCTAGTAATGATCCAGTTTGTTAGCTCTGAAACTGGGTAAGTGCTGTGAAGAATTGCTTTCCAGAAGTTTGCCACTGTATACACAAATTAAAGATTCCAGAAATAAATATGAGTTCCATACAAAAACTATGAAAAAATTTATGATATCAGATGACTGCTGTGGTAAAACCAATCTCATTGCCACTTGTTGTGTTACGTGTCAGTAGTAGCTAATAAATAAAATCAGACATCAACAAAAAGATGCCACATTAATAACTTTATTTGTATGTACCTTAGTAAATGAGACATACATAACTTTGTATAGCTGTAGGTCTTCTGTGGTGCTGGGTTATGTACAGTGAGAGTCATATTCTCAATAGAAACAAATAGTCTCAAATGCTGATACACACAGATTGTGTTCGAATATTAGCGATGTATAGCAGTGTTGCGCTACATCACTGAACTAACATTCGTAAGTCTGTCAGCAAACTGAATCAGGGCAAAGCTCGTAACTGTGGCTGTTTAAAAAGATGTGCCAGCCAATTAGAGTCACAACAAGCAGCGAGGTTGTATGAATTCTGCGTTCTCGGAAAGCATCTACGTGCCGTATGCCCCCATTTGAGCGACAGAAGAGTAAGCTCACCTGGCAATTTGCCGGCGTGAGATTTAAAAGTGCTTCTCTTGTGAAGGTGTGACAGGCATATGGGTTACCGAGTGTGGTTGACGGGGATGTCGTCGATACCGCATAAGTGCCAGAGTTGACGCCTCGCTGTGCCAGATAGTGAGGTACCTCTCCGTGACCACCCACACACTCATTGGTTAGTTAGGTGATGCACAGGGAAACTCATCAGTCGGTATTCTGGCATTGTTGACTGGAATAAACAGCTTTGTTGCTGAAGTGCTGCTTCAGGCTGGCACGCTGGTTGACACGAGCTCAAAGGGCATGTCATTGTACTGGCTGTTAAGAAGCATATTTTTGAACAGTTAATAAGTTACTCCCAATACCCTTTAGATTGGTGGTGGCCCACACAATCCTTCCCCCTTTCACTGAAATGGTGAGTGTAATTTCAAAATTTCAGCTTACATGGACTGTCCAGGTAGGGGACTTAAATTTTAGGAGTTACGTGTAATTAAATTCCAAAATATTTTATAAAAATCAATGTACAATTTGTAACGAGGGGAAATAGAAGTGGTACAATAATATAGGCCTTCACGGAGGCTTTCAGATGTCAGAGTGAGATGTCAGCTGTGTGATGATGTTTGGTTTGTGGGCACTCAACTGCACAGCCATCAGTGCCCGTACAAACTCCCAATTTTTTCACACTCCAATTTTTTATGCAGTCCAATGTAGCCACTATCACAAATGATAATGATAATGAAATGATGAGGACAACACAAATACCCAGTCACTGGGGAGAGAAAATCCCCAACCCAGCCGGGAATCGAACCTGGGACCCCGTGATCCAGGGGCAGCAACGTTAGCCACTAGACCTAAAGCTGTGGACCAGTTGTGTAATGATTAGGCAGTTGGACTGCAGAGGATAACTAGCTTGAGAGAAGATCACGATCGTGTCTCTGCGACACTCAGACAACTAGGGCATGTGCTGCTGAACTGAAATACCCCTTAGCAGAGAAGGAGAATTTAGGGGGACTAGGCACACAGGAATGAGATATGTTAGAATTTATTTGCTCATTTATAACAATAAGAAGTATCGATACTTAAATAACTGATCACAGAAACTGGTAATTCTCCATGACAGAGTACCTCTTAATGTTGGAAAAGTTTGTCAAAACTGAGATTTAGAGGAATCGATAAAGTATCTTTCCTTTGAGGGATGCACTATAATTGATATCAGATAAAGTTAATGTTACATAAAAATAAAGAGAATCAATATGCCTTTAATACTTTCCAGCCATTTCAGACAATGAAAAACTTTAGTGCCTATATAATGCTTCTTGTCAAAACTTAATTGGTAGCCATTACACTGATACTTGTGGACCTCACATGCTACCTGTGGTGGGTAAGAGTACATTAATTTCAATGCATTTGAATGAGCTACAAATGAAGGAAGATAAATTGCCTTTTAGTACAATTAACATGTCACGAATTAATGGCACACTTCTGTAACAAGACCCACCTAAATTCTACAGTGCTTGTGTACATGTGTCCATGTAATGTGCCTTCTGAAAGCTTTGAACAATTGCTAAAAATGAAGGTCTACTGTTACCTTAATAATTTATAGGTAAATAATACGTGATTGACATGGACATAAGGACATGCCATAAAATATATCAATATTTACACATGTAGCTACAAAAGTCAGAGGACAAAACAACAAATGATGTACCGTTAACAAAAGACATGAAGTGAGCCTAACTCATGTCTAAGTAACCACAATGTACCAAATGCAATATCTAATAGTCAATGTAAATACGAACTTCCTGTGTTTCTTCCAAAGTTTGAATAAAATAAACTCTGCAGGTTATTAAACTGTATTGTCTTGGATACTGCACCAATTGCAAGGTAACAAATACCTTAATGAATCTATGTCAGAGAACACATTCAAGTCCCACCAAAATCTAGGTTTTAAATTATAGAAATGAGACAAAGTATCAGTACCTAAATATTCGCTCTGGAACATTATGTGTATGAAATACATTGAAACAACATTTAGCTTTCGAAATAACTCTGATATCTCCTAAGTGACAACAGCTGGTAAAGATATGCTCAAACTAATCTGTACCAATGAGTCTCAGCATTAAAGTTAAATTCACTGTTATGACAATTTTTTTCTCCATATGATGACACAATGAACTTTCTGAAATAACAGTATAAGAGCACTGTTTATTACAACAGAGAATTGACAACAAGTGAAACAATGCTGAAACATATACACAATTAGATAAGTATTCTACATCTACTTAGTAGTGTAACATATCACTTTGGTAAAATAGTGCATTACACAATGTCTATAGTACTGATGAACGATGATCGTTACTGGGAAAACATTCATTTTTTAGTTGGAATAGTGAGTTTAGACTTGTATACAGTTCAGGAGTTTCATCTTGTTTCTCGTTGTAATCTATATCTACATCTACACAGATAATCTGCAATCCATTGTACAGTGTGTGGTGGACGGTACCCTGTGCCACTACTTTCATGTTCCATTCGCAAATATGCCGAGGGAAAAACGACTGTCTAAATGCCCCCAAATGAGCACTAATTTCTCAGATCTTATTTTTGTGGCTCTTATGCACAATGTTTGTTGGCATCAGGAGAACTGTTCAGCAGCCAGCTTCAAATCCAGGTTCTCTGAATTTTCTCAATAGTGTATCTCAAAAAGATCTTTGCCTTCCCTCCAGGGAGTTGCATTTTAGCTCCTGAAGCATCTCTGTAATACTTATGTGTTACTCGAACCTAGCAGTACGAAATCTAGCAGCCTGTCTTTTATGTCTTCCTTCAGTCCCACCTGGTATGGATCCCAAACACTTGAGCAGTACTCAAGAATAGGTTGCACCAATGTCCTATATGTGGTGTCCTTTACAGGTGAACCTCTCTTTCCTAAAATTCTCCCAATAAACTGAGGTCGACCATTCACCTTCCCTACCACAGTTCTCACATACTCATTCCGTTTCATATCACTTTGCAACGTTACACCCAGATATTTAAACAACTTGACTGTGTAAAGCAGGACACTAGTAATATTGGAACTGAACATTACAAGTTTGTTCTTCCTACTCATCTGCATTAACTTACATTTTTCCACATTTAGAGCTAGCTGGTATTCATCAAACCAACAGAAATTTTCTCTAAGTCATCTTCTGTCTTCCTACAGTCCATCGACTCTGACACCTCACCATACACTACAGCATCATCAACAAATAATCATAGCTTGCTGCCCACCCTATCATTTATGTATACAGAGAACAACATTTATCCTGTCACACTTCCCTGGGGAACTCCTGACGATACCCTCATCTCTGATGAACATTCATCATTGAGAACAACATACTGGGTTCTATTACTCAAGAAGTCTTCGAGCTACTCACATGTCTGTGAACTTATTCCATATGCTCATACCTTCATTGACAGACTGCAGTGGGGCATCATGTCAAATGATTTCTGGAAATCTAGAAATATGGAAAATGCCTGTTGCCCTTCATCCATAGTTCGCAGTATATCATGAGAGAAAAGGATGGCCTGAGATTCGCATTAGCAATGATTTCGAAAATAATGTTGATTCGTGGACATAAGCTTCTCAGTCTCAAGAAAGTTTATTATATTCAAACCAAGAATATGTTCAAGGATTCTGCAGCAAACCAAAGTTAGGTCTGTAATCTGCGGATCTGCTTTTGTACCCTTGTTATATACTGGAGTCACATGCATTTTTTTTGCAGTTGCTTGGGACTTTGTGCTGGGTGAGAGATTCATGATAAATGCAAGGTAGGTAAGGGGCCAGTGCTGTAGAGTACTCTTTGTAAAACCAAATTAACCAAATTGGGTTTCATCTGGACCTTGTGATTTATTTGCTTTCAAATCATTCAGTTATTTCTCTATGCCAGAGATGCTTATTACTATGTCGTCCATATGTGAGCCTGTCTGATGGTCAAATGATGGTATGTTTGTATGATTCTCCTGTTTGAACAATTGCTTCAATGTGAAATTTAAAACCTTTGTTTTACTATCTTCAACTGCCACACACTGGCCAACAAGAGACAAATGGAAGCCTTTTATGCAGATGCAGGTGGACACAAGGTAGGACAACAGTAGCTTCTTCGTTATGTTTCACGGTACCTGCTGGTTTGGCAGTTTATCCCACACTGTCTCGTCCCAGTTTGGAGATTTACTCTACACAACAGAGCAATGGATACTGTGACAACTGGTGTTACATCACGAGAACAAGACAGGAAACCAAACTGACATTAAGAATCTGGAGATCAGTCAATTTATGTCAAACTGAATGCATGTAAATTGCCTGTAATACTGTGCACGAATTAGTATGACGTGTCCGCGGCTCACGTTCTTGCGGTAGCGTTCTCGCTTCTCGCGCACGGGGTCCCGGGTTCGATTCCCTGTGGAGTCAGGGATTTTCTCTGCCTCGAGATGACTGGATGCTGTGTGTCTTTCATCACCATTTCATCCTCATTCACTCTCAAGTCGCCGTAGTCGTGTTAAAGAACTTGTGGAGCGGCGGCCGAACTGCCCAGCGAGGGGTCTCCCGGCCATCAATGCCATACACTCATTATTATTATTAGTATGAAGTTTTTCCTGGTTGTAACCAAGAGTGAATATACGATTGTTTCTGGAGAAATATTTTGATTATTTGGTAGAGATTTGGATCTGGAAACACTTGTAGTTTCCAGCATAGTAGAGGTTGCAGAAGAGACATATGAAGGAAAGATACAGTTAGATTAAGAAACAGCAACACAGTTTTCAAAAGTAATGGCAAACATAAATTTTTATCCAAGAACACACATGTTTCACATTGGGGGAACGCATCATTCTGGCACCCCATGTGACAGGACACAGAGTACTTCTTTGCTGGAAAAGTGACAAAATTGGCATGAGAAGAATAAAATAAATATAAATTAAGAAGATGATAATAATTTTGCAGAAGAAATTTCAGCAAAATATATTGCTGTTGTCCATAAAGACGGTGTTAACAACCAAGATCACAGTATTGCAAAAGTCATTACTAGTAATGTAAATTGTGTGATCAATTAGTGGTCAATATATCCAGTGACTTCAGTTATGTCAAAGAAGATTTTTAAGAAGTCCCCGAGTTGGAAAATCATTGACAGTGGCTACTGAGGACTACAATATATTGTAAAAGTCCAGAATACCCCAGCAGCTGATGGTAATCACACCAGTGGCTTGTCTTCCTGCAGCTTCAGCTGCATGCCCATCTGTCAGCAGTGCCGTTTACCCATCACATTGGTCCAGCTTCCCATCAGCATTGCGATATGGTGATGTATGCGTGCATTGTTTTACAAGCTGCATTTAATCCAAGATAGTTCTGGTGGAAGAAGGGCTGTGAGGACAGGCGGTGGGTTGTTCTCAGGGAGCTCAGTCAGTAGTCGGTAGAGCACTTGACAGTGAAAGGCAAAGGTCCCCAGTTTGAACCTCAGTTTGGCACACAGTTTTAATCTATCAGGAAGTTTCATATCAGTGCACACTCTACTGCAAAGTGAAAATTTCATTCTGGAGACTGAGATTAGTTATAAACTTATTTGTGCTTCACTGTATGCCAATACTTAGTAGAAGCAGCAGTCAGTGGTTAGAGGATTTATTTAAAACCTTGATAGACCAATTTAATACTAGATTAGATGCTACTAACACAAACAATAAAGCTTGAGGTATGAATTTCGAAAAGCATTTGGACGAGGAAAGGGAAAGCACTATTACTGAATTTAGCAATAGACTACAGATTACTAGTGCTGATTTAAAAGATAAAATAGATAAGTAGGTCCAGAAACCCGAAGAATGTATTACCAAATCTACAAAAGAAAAATTAGAAGTTAACAACCAAATTCCTAAACTACAAGTCACAATGTCTGTTTTACAAGAGAAGTGATTTCTGAGGTGATTAAATAGTGTGATACAGTACAAAATGAAGCTCATGCGTAATTGAGGGATGTAAATGAGGATCTGAACATTTTGTTGAACAGGAATTTTTGGAACTGCATAAATCAATCTCTGATGTGAAAGTCTGATTAATAGTTTTAGAACAGGGTAAAGATTTTGATGCAAAAAGTAGTTTTAGGATATACACTTGATATTCTGGAGTGGGTTAGGGAGTTAATTAAAAGAAAAGCTGAATCATTTGTCAGTACATCTCATTCATCAGAGGATACAGGAAGAACGGAAATGGAGTTCCAAAAGACCTAGGGTGAATTAGCCAAAACTAAGGAAGAGGTTGGTAACAAGGGAGGAAGTGATAACTGTAGGATTTCTCTTGAGCTAATAGAGGAACTAAATTTAGAAGGATGAATAAACTTGTAACATTGTACAGACACAATCTCAGGGGTAATGCCCAACCAAGTTTTATGCTGATTCCAGAAGAAGAGGTTCACAATAACGCTGAATGAAGTATAGGCCAACACAAAGCGTCATAACTATGAAACACATCTATATACAGTCTCACAGGTGATCATACAATAAGCAATTAAACATAAGTGAGGCTGAGGGACCGGAGCACCAGGCTTAAATGGGCTGTTGTGCACGGGGCACAGTGTTTGGTTCCCTACCTGTCCAGCTTGTGAGGCAACCTCTCTAGGCTGGTTGTGGAGGCACTTGTGCCATGTGCTGTTTTATTATGTATTTTCACATTGTAGGGTTGTGTACACTATGTGCTTTTTAAGAATATTTTCACAGTTGTTACCAAAGTGGTGGGATGACTCTGAGAGAACTGCTTTTGCACTAAGTTATTTGGAAGGGGATGTGACAAAGTGGGACTGGCTCATTAAAAAAAATTCTATTCTTGGAGTGGTTTCCAAGATAAGTTAAGAAGTAGCACCGGTTGTCCAGTACTCAATGAAAATTAATCTTAGAATTACTTGACCCAAGATTTTACAACAGTCACTGCAGTAGTTATAAAAAAAATATAATGAATGGCTCCTGAGAAGATATTAAGTACTTGTATCATCCCATAAAGTGTTGGTCTGCATGATGTCTTATTATAGGAGAGAGCTGGCATGTATTTCTTGATCTTTGGAAAGGCTGTGTACTGATAATGTCATCCATAAAATAAGTTATTTTGATAGTTAAATGAGCTTAAGCTAAACATATTACGGTGTTTACATTTGGATTAGTAATTGTTCTTTGTGTGTTACTAAAAGTATGGTGATCTGTTGAAAGAATAGGGACATATTGTGTTTTGTAACTAACTCATGCACAATAGCCACAACCAGTTCAGAAAATTCGAATACTATTGACAAAATAAGTGAGGAAGCGTGGAATAAACTGTGTTCCTCTAACAAACAGCAAGAAAATGCATGAGTTGTGTAATGTGTAATTGGAAATTACATTACTCATGTGTAAATGCAACTAATAAAGTGAAAATCTGGAAATGCAGTGATTGTTTTCATACTGAATGTGACAATATGGAAAAAATCAAAACAGACCCATTAAAAATGTGTGTGTGCAAAAAGTTAAAGAACAAACTCAGAATAGTAAGAAAGGAACGTAAGTATTCAAAAACAATTATATGTGAACTAACAAACAAACTCCAGAAGCGAGAATCTGCCAAGAAAGAAATGCGTAAAAACTACAGATTCTAGTTGTCCGACATAAAGCACGATTCACAACATAGCATGCATACCACAACACAAAGAACACAGTCTTAAGAGGAAAGCAATCTAAGGGTGCAGCAGTGAAAATGCAAATCATTGCTCCTGAGAGTCAGTTAGTAAGAAGGAGACCGAAAACATTCATTGCCTCTGATAGCCATGACAGAGACTGTGCAAGAAACATTTTAAATTTAGCTTCAAATAAATATGACATTGAAGGGAAGGTGATACCAGCAGCCCCCACTAGTGTAGTATTACAAAAATGCAATGACCTGCCTAAGCTGACATATGAAGATTTTACAGTTATTTGGGCAGGGGCTAATGACATAGCAAAGACTGAGGCCAACTTGGCCATTTGATCACTACGAAAAGCCTTGTCAGCATTACAGAACGCATATGTGATCATAGTTGGAGTGATCTGCCTGAATGGTCTTGTGTAAACCGAGAAATTCAATCCTCAAACAGAAAACTAAAAAAATAGTGAGAGGCTTCCACAGCACTTGTTTTATTAATACTCTTCGTAACAAGGAGCTATATACAGCACATAGACAGTACCTAAATGCAACAGGTAAAGAACTAATGGCCACAAGGATTTATGAATCAGTGGAAACAAACAGGGAAGTGTGCAAAACAGCATTAGAATTTAAATGGAAGGATACTGCAGTCTCAGATGAATAATCAGTGAGAATGGTTACTGACATAACTCCTGCACAGGTAACAACAGAATCCTTAAAAGTCAATACTGTATCTGTGGAGAGCACAATTACTCAAGAAATAAACATACGCAAGAGATCAGTGTAAGAGTTAGAAGAAGCAGCGAATGATGTGGCAGGAAAGAACACAGTAGAAGAAGACAGACCTACCTGCAGAAAGAAGAAGGAGTGAGAATGTGGCAGTCAAACCACTACCAAGGGACCAGGATTATTGGTGGGATCAGCAGTGGTTTCACAGAAGGAAGCAGTTAAAAAAGTGATTCAACAAATGGATGGACACGTATGTGACTATCATAACACAGATGATCACAGTGCATCAAGATTAAAGACATTAACTGAACCTACAACTTCAAATATAGAGTCAAATTGCTCTCAGAGGAATACAGACAGAGATAAACTACTTACTTTTCTACAAGTTAACATATGTTGAATTAGAAATAAGGTTTTAGAATTAGAGCATTTATGTAACACTGAGCATGTGCCGCGTGGAGTGGCTGTGTAGTTAGAGGCGCCTCGGCACGGATTGTGCGGGTCCTCCTGTCGGAGTTTCTAGTCCCCCCTCAGGTGTGGGTGTGTGTGTATGTTGTTCTTAGCATAAGTTAGTTTAAGTAGTGTGTAAGTCTAGGGACCGATGACCTCAGCAGTTTGGTCTGATATGCAGAAAACAGAGAAAGAAATGTGGGGCTGGAATTTTTGTCAAAGAAGGAATAAAATTTTCCAGAAATGATGTATCTACATACTCGTCAGAACTAGATGGGGAGTTTAGTCGTGTAAAACTAATGAATGAAAATATAGTGGTATTTAGTCTATATAGTTCACCAGATGGTGATGTAAATTTCTGTATTGAAGACTTTGAATTAATAGTTAAAAATATACTGAAGAGTAAGACAAGAATTGCTATCTGTGGTGATTTTCCGCATACAAATGGCAAACACATAAGGGCAAGTCAACAGGACATTATGAATATGCTAAGTTCATTACACCTCTGTTGTACAAATAACTCTGCCACACGTAAGAATGCCTGCATGGACAATATTGTTGTGAATTTTCAAAGGGAAGATTTTACAGTCAGACTTACTGGAAGTGGACTTGCAGATCATGAGCTGCTACTCCTTACACTCTGTAAGAGGCAGCCAGTTAAAATTAAAGAACCTAAAGTAGTAATGGTACAAGGCCAAAAGGAAGAGAACATAAGTACATTTATTGATATTAGTAGTAGTAGTAGTAGTAGTAGTAGTAGTTTATTAATCCACCGACAATGTACATTGTATGGATTTCATCAAAGAATGTACTATAACAAAAATAAGATAAGGGTGTACAGTTTCCTACATAATACAACAGTTCATTGTACCCATCACAATATTTTTGGGCAATACAACTTTGATTACTGTAATAATATAAAAATATGAGAAGGATCTTTTACATGAAATACATTACTAGTAAACAATTGATTTAACACTTTTGTTCGGGGCCTTTTACATGAAATACATTACAAGTAAGTAATTGATTTAACAATTTTCTTCAGAAAAATTAACATTTAGGCTGTGGCAAGCATTTGATTTATGATACTGTTAACATATAGTAAATGAATGTAGTTACTTGCTACAAGGTTACTGCAGATATTCATTTACACTATAGTAGCAGTTGGTCATTAAGAATATAAATACTGCTTCCTTGAATGTAGATAATGTTTTTATTTCTTTTAGCTGAGTTGGAAGTTTGTTGTTCAAAATAGTACCCTAAATGTTGGTTTGTTTTTGTGTTAAAGCCTTGTTTACTCTTTTTATGTGGATGTCATTGCACATTCTTGCATTGTATGAGTGAAGATCAGAGTTGGTTTTGTAATTATCAATGTCCATTTTTACATTAACAACACTTTTTTTATATAGAGGCATGGTAAGGGTAGAATATTTAGGTCTTGAAATAACTGTTTGGAAAGTGTTAGCCTTTTACTGTTAGAAATTATTCTAACAGCTCATTTTTGTAAGCTGAAGATGGTTTTCATGTTTGCCATATTATGACCCTACAGGGTTAGGCCATAGGTAATAGCAGAATGGATGGAAGCAAAGTAGACAGTTCTGCTACACTCTTTACTACACACAGTACTAATTATGCATAATGCAAAACAAGCAGAGTTTAACTTGTTAGTGAGGTAGAGAATGTGGGCTTTCCAGTCTAAATTTTCATAAATTTGCACACCTAAGAATTGTGGCAGCTACCCTTTCAATTTGTTTATTTTAAATTTTGAAGTTCACTTCACGATGAGACTTTGTTTTCCTGTTATGTATATAATTAGTTTTTGAAATATTTAAGGTTAGCTTATTCTGTTCAAACCAGTTTTGTATGTATTCCAAAACCCTAGTTGCAGATGTTGGCAATACTCTTTTTATATCTGTTACAATAATATTTGTGTCATCAGCAAACAAAGTTATGTATGTACCACTGATTGGGATCTTGATATCATTAATATATATAAGAAATAAGAGAGGTCCTAGAACGCTGCCCTGAGGTACTCAGATTGGCACAGTCTGCATGTCCGATCAGTACACAATGCTTTGGGTTTTATGGTTTGCTGTGGTAATTTCTGCTATCTGTTTTCTATTGTGGATATATGACCGAAACAATTGTAATGCAACCCCTTGTATACCTATAGCTTCTAGTTTGTCTAGCAAGATATCATGATCAACAGTATCGAATGCCTTCGATAAGTCCAAGTTTATTCCCACTGTACTGTTATTTCTGTCAAGTCCTATTACAATGTTTTCGATGAATTGCATAATTGCCGTTTCTGTACTCATGCCTTTGTGAAAACCGTGTTGGTTTTGAAAATACAGATAACAAAGGTATTGGTCTATAGTTTCCTACTTCATATATATTACCCTTTTTATACAATGGTTTTATTTTTGAAATTTTTATCTTTGTGGGACTGCCCCTTCTGTTAATGATAAGTCTATGATATGTGAGAGTGGTTCTGCTATGACACCAGCACATTTAATTATGACTGTACCTGGTACCTCGTCAGTTCCAGAGGACATTTTATTCTTTGTTGTTTTTATTATCTTAAGAACTTCTAATTTATTTGTGGGACATCACAATGTTGAATTACCACTTTGCTGTCTTGGAACTGTGGTACTAATATTACTGGTAAAATTTTTACTCATGTTGACTGGAGTGTTTATGAAATAGTCATCTATGTAATTTGCTAGAGTACCATTTCTGAGTAACACACCATGATCATCTTTTAATACAATGTCATCTTGCTTTGCAACACTTTTGTTTGTTTCCTTTTTTTACTATACTCCATGTTGCTTTCGACTTGTTTGCTGTCCCTATGATTACTTTGTCATTTTGCATTGGCTTGGCTGTTTTAATTACTTTCTTATAAATTTTCTTATATGTCTTAACATATTCTGTAAAGTGATCATCTTGGTTCTCTTTTCTCAGTTGACTGAGAAGCTTTATCTTTCGACTGGATACTCTGATAGCAGGTGTTATTCATTGGCTGATGTTACTTGGCATGACATTAATTCTTGTCAGTTTTTTTTTTTTTTTTTTTTGGAAAACACATCTCAAATATGGACATGAAAGTATTATAAAATGCATTGAATGATTCATCAGTTGATGATTTTGAGTACACATCTTCCCAAGTTTCTTTTGCTAATGACTGGATAAAAATATTAACCTTTTCTGGGTAGAAGCACCTTTTATATTCCCACTTGTACTTAACCACCTCAGGTACAGAAGAATTTATGCATGTTAGTAGTGTGTTGTGGTCTGAAAGACCTAAGTTTATGGTTTGTGCCTCAGTAACACCATTTTCAATATTTGTAAAGATATTATCTAATAGGGATGAAGATGACTGTTATTCTAGTGGGGTCTGTGAAGAGTGGTTTCATGTGAAAGCTGTTTAGGATACTCAAAAGCTGTCCTTTTTCTTAATTTTCAATTAACAGGTTGATGTTAAAATCCCCACATAGTAAAAAGTTCACTTCATTGTTATACAAAATGTTTAGCACTGCTTCCAAATTTAAAAAAAAATATGTTTTTGTCACGTAGATTAGGAAGTGCAGATTGGGAATGTATATATAACTGTCAATCTAGGAAAAGGGAAGCTGAAATTACCTTTGATAACTTCTTTAAAAAGTACACAGTTTTATGATATTCTTGCTCACCAGTAAAAATATTAGATATCTAAGTGAAATGAAAAAGAAAAGACTGAACTGGTTTACAGAAATGCTAGCAAAAATCAGAAGAAACATGCATATGCTATACCAGATGTATAAGCAAGCCTCTACCCAAGGGGCAGAACGGAGTGTAAACATTCATAGGTCATATCTAAAATGCAAAAATTCTACAAAGCTGAACTTCTGACAAAAAAGCAAGCAGTGAAAACCTACATAGAGAGGGCTCCCAATAAATGCAAGACAGCATGGCAAATAATAAAACAAGGGAAGACACCAAAATGCACAGAAACAGCTCTGCTTGAACCCGAGTAATGAAATCAATACTTTTTAAACTCAGTTAAAGAAATAAGTAACAGTATTAAAGCAACAAATTCATGTTCAATGTACCTTGTTCAAACACCACTGCCTGTTAACCTGGTATTTCAATGGAGGGCTGTCACACCTGCTGATATTATAAGTTTGCGGGTTCTGAAAGTATGAACTGTTATAGGTCATCGAATAACATCATTAGAAAGGTAATACACTCATCGCCAAACCATTAGCTTTTATTTTTAATAAATGTGTGGAATTTGGAGTATTCCTGGATGCACTTAAGGTATCAAAAGTTGTCCCAGTTTTTAAAAAAGGGGAGACACATCTTCCCCAAAGCCATGGACCAGTCTCCAAAGATATTTGAGATACACATGCACAAATAAGCAGCTTCTTTGAAAAACACAATATCCTATGTAACAATCAGTTCAGTTTTTGCAAGGATAGAAACACATCAGGGGCCATCTTGGAAATCATTGATCAAACCTTGACAGCTCTTGAAAACAATAACATGGCATCACTGGTATTATCTGACCTAAGTGAAGCTTTTGATTGCATTCCTGTTGACATATGACTGAGGAAACTAGAGTTTTATGAGGTGGGAGGGAGCACTTTAGCTGTGGTAAGTTCTTATTTAAGTAACAGAAAACAATTTGTCTCAGTCAGAAATGTAAATTCTTATGTAATGGAAATCAGCACAGGTGTACTTAAGGGTCTATTCTTGCAACCTTATTCTTCATTGTAGCTATCAATGATTTACCTAATAACATAGCCCACACTGTCGTACATTATTCTGATGGTACAATACTACTTACCACACATCAGAACATTTAAGATCTGAATGGTGTAACAAAAGAAACATTTGATAAGACCGTGGACTGGTTGCAGCCAATAAGCTCCTATGCAATCCAGATAAAACCCAACAACTTTTAATGGGAATATCAAATGAAGTAGGCAATAAGTCAGTAAAACTCTTAGGTATTTACAGTGACTCAAAACTCTATTGAGAGGAACGTGTCAATCACGTATGTGAAAAAATATCCCAGTTGGCATACCTTACCTTGAAACTAAGGAAGGTAGTGAGCCTTGAGTACCTTAGGGTGACATACTTTGAGCTATTCCAGTCACATACTTCATATGGTCTGATTATATGGGGGCACTCCTCTCATATCAAGAAAAAAAGACTGATGTGTAATATGTAAAAGAGGTCATAGGGAGCACTGCCGTCCTCTTTTTTCCAGACTCAGAATACTCACAATTAGAAATTTATACATCTATGTGTCTGTACTCTTTATTAAAAATAACAACATTTCAGAATTTGTTGCCAGACGGGAAATACATGAACATGACACCAGAGCTAAGGGTAATTTTGACATACCAAGCCACAGATTAGCAAGAACAGGAAATTCGCACAAAGTAAACCCACTCAAAATGTTCAATAAACTGCCAATTCATGTTCAGTGTATGGCTATAATTTTTTTTAATTAAGTGGTACAGTTGGCTGTCAGGTCATTCATTTTATGACATTAAAAATTCTTGGCTATGTCTGAGGAAGATATTAGTATTTAAAAGTTTTCTGTAGTTAAACATATTATCATGTGCTGTGATTAAGTCACGTGTAATAATATAATGTATAGGGATTGGTTGCTTTTGCACAGGTCATCAGAAAACAGTGCACATTGTGGGGCAGAGGCCAGGCTTCAGGACATAATAGTGGAGCACCAGGCCTACATACGGAGAAGCAAGCAATAACTACTCGAGAAAGAAAGCAGTGATAAGAAAGAACAAATAAAACCTGCAGTCTCAGGGAAGGTTTTTGAACTGCATGTGGACATTTATTCAGACTCAGGTAGTGAGATATCCATTATATCACATGAATTAGTGCTATCCTTTAAAATAAGTGTGCGTGCCTGACACTATCCATAACTGGGGCCTATGCTATGGGCACAACTGGAAATAAAGGAAAGCCTCTAAGAGAAGAAATGCGATTAGCTATAACAATTAATGCCTTTAGTTTCTGTCAAGCGCTGTTAACTTCACCGAAACTAACTTTGGTGTACTGTCTCCTTTTATATAAATTGAAGTAATCTTTTCATGTCAGTCTGTATGAGTAGGCCTAATCTGAAGAACTGCAGTATGGATTTTGACCTGTTTGTACTAATATTCCACACACACATATCCATCCACACATATACAGACACAAGCAGACATATTTAAAGACAAAGAGTTTGGGCAGAGATGTCAGTCGAGGCAGAAGTGCAGAGGCAAAGATGTTGTTGAATGACAGGTGAGGTATGAGTGGCGGCAACTTGAATTAGCGGAGATTGAGGCCTGGTGGATAACGGGAAGAGAGGATATGTTGAAGAGCAAGTTCCCATCTCCGGAGTTCGGATAGGTTGGTGTTAGTGGGAAGTATCCAGATAACCCGGACGGTGTAACACTGCGCCAAGATGTGCTGGCCGTGCACCAAGGCATGTTTAGACACAGGGTGATCCTCATTACCAACAAACACTGTCTGCCTGCATCCATTCATGCGAATGGACAGTTTGTTGCTGGTCATTTCCACATAGAATGCATCACAGTGTAGGCAGGTCAGTTGGTAGATCACGTGGGTGCTTTCACACGTGGCTCTGCCTTTGATTGTGTACACCCTCCGGGTTGCAGGACTGGAGTAGGTGGTGGTGGGAGGGTGCATGGGACAGGTTTTACACCGGGGGCGGTTACAAGGGTAGGAGCCAGAGGGTAGGGAAGGTGGTTTGGGGATTTCATAGGGATGAACTAAGAGGTTATGAA
Organism: Schistocerca cancellata; assembly: GCF_023864275.1. Taxonomy (NCBI): domain Eukaryota; kingdom Metazoa; phylum Arthropoda; class Insecta; order Orthoptera; family Acrididae; genus Schistocerca; species Schistocerca cancellata. The sequence continues at coordinate 834,398,628 of NC_064630.1, forward strand.
GGTTAGGTGGACGGCGGAAAGACACTCTTGGTGGAGTGGGGAGGATTTCATGAAGGATGGATCTCATTTCAGGGCAGGATTTGAGGAAGTCGTATCCCTGCTGGAGAGCCACATTCAGAATCTGATCCAGTCCCGGAAAGTATCCTGTCACAAGTGGGGCACTTTTGTGGTTCTTCTGTGGGAGGTTCTGGGTTTGAGAGGATGAGGAAGTGGCTCTGGTTATTTGCTTCTGTACCAGGTCGGGAGGGTAGTTGCGGGATGCGAAAGCTGTTGTCAGGTTGTTGGTGTAATGCTTCAGGGATTCCGGACTGGAGCAGATTCGTTTGCCACGAAGACCTAGGCTGTAGGGAAGGGACCGTTTGATGTGGAATGGGTGGCAGCTGTCGTAATGGAGGTACTGTTGCTTGTTGGTGGGTTTGATGTGGACGGACGTGTGAAGCTGGCCATTGGACAGGTGAAGGTCAACATCAAGGAAAGTGGCATGGGATTTGGAGTAGGACCAGGTGAATCTGATGGAACCAAAGGAGTTGAGGTTGGAGAGGAAATTCTGGAGTTCTTCTTCACTGTGAGTCCAGATCATGAAGATGTCATCAATAAATCTGTACCAAACTTTGGGTTGGCAGGCCTGGGTAACCAAGAAGGCTTCCTCTAAGCAACCCATGAATAGGTTGGCGTATGAGGGGGCCATCCTGGTACCCATGGCTGTTCCCTTTAATTGTTGGTATGTCTGGCCTTCGAAAGTGAAGAAGTTGTGGGTCAGGATGAAGCTGTGTATAAGGAAGTGGCATCAATGGTTACAAGGATGGTTTCCGGGGGTAACAGACTGGGTAGGGATTCCAGGCGTTCGAGAAAGTGGTTGGTGTCTTTGATGAAGGATGGGAGACTGCATGTAATGGGTTGAAGGTGTTGATCTACGTAGGCAGAGATGCATTCAGTGGAGGCTTGGTAACCAGCTACAATGGGACGGCCGGGATGATTGGGTTTGTGAATTTTAGGAAGAAGGTAGGGGTGCGGGGTGTTGGTGGAGTCAGGAGGTTGATGGAGTCAGGTGAAAGGTTTTGTAGGGGGCCTAAGGTTCTGAGGATTCCTTGAAGCTCCGCCTGGACATCAGGAATGGGATTACCTTGGCAAACTTTGTAAGTAGTGTTGTCTGAAAGCTGACGCAGTCCCTCAGCCACATACTCCCGACGATCAAGTACCACGGTCGTGGAACCCTTGTCCGCCGGAAGAATGACGATGGACCGGTCAGCCTTCAGATCACGGATAGCCTGGGCTTCAGCAGTGGTGATGTTGGGAGTGGGATTAAGGTTTTTTAAGAAGGATTGAGAGGCAAGACATGAAGTCAGAAATTCCTGGAAGGTTTGGAGAGGGTGATTTTGAGGAAGAGTAGGTGGGTCCCGCTGTGACGGAGGACGGAACTGTTCCAGGCAGGGTTCAATTTGGATAGCGTCTCGGGGAGTCGGATCATTAGGGGTAGGATTAGGATCATTTTTCTTCGTGGCAAAGTGATACTTCCAGCAGAGAGTACGAGTGTAGGACAGTAAATCTTTGACGAGGGCTGTTTGGTTGAATCTGGGAGTGGGGCTGAAGGTGAGGTCTTTGGATAGGACAGAGGTTTCGGATTGGGAGAGAGGTTTGGAGGAAAGGTTAACTACTGAATTAGGGTGTTGTGGTACCAGATTGTGTTGATTGGAATTTTGAGGTTTTGGAGGGAGTGGAGCTGGAAGTGGGAGATTGAGTAGATGGCAGAGACTGGGTTTGTGTGCAATGAGAGGTGGTTGAGGTTTGCTGGAAAGGTTGTGAAGGGTGAGTGAGTTGCCTTTCCGGAGGTGGGAAACCAGGAGACTGGATAGTTTTTTGAGGTGAAGGGTGGCATGCTGTTCTAATTGGCGGTTGGCCTGTAGGAGGATGCTCTGAATAGCCGGTGTGGATGTGGGAGAGGAAAGATTGAGGACTTTTATTAAGGATAGGAGTTGACGTGTGTGTTCATTGGCTGAGTTGATGTGTAGGTGAAGGGTTAGGTGGGTGAGGGCAATGGATTGTTCAGTTTGGAACTGGTATAGGGACTGATGGAAAGAAGGGTTGCAGCCAGAGATGGGAACTTTAAGTGTGAGACCTTTGGGGGTGATGCCAAATGTCAGACAAGCCTGAGAAAATAAAATATGCGAGCGTAATCTGGCTAGGGTGAAGGCATGTTTGCGGAGGGAATGTAAATAAAACTTAATGGGGTCGTTGTGGGGGTGTTGTGAAGGTGACATGGTATTAGAAGGTGGAAAGTTTAACATGAGGTTGAAATGAAAAAGGAAGATAGAAATATATGGGGAGAGATAAAGGTGAACTAGAAACAACTGGAGATCTGGTATGAAAAAAGGCGAAAAAGTGTTGGATAAGTTGATCCTGTGGTGAACTTGGGTTAGTAGACAGCGATGTGCATAAAGGTTAGGTGGTTGTGTTGCCGCTAAATCACGTTAAAGGACGGAGAAATTCGGGAAAATTTCGAAAAAACGTATTAAAAGGAGTGGTGTTGTGGTGAAAGATTACGAAAATGGGGCTAACAATTGTAGAAATAATGACGTTAAAACCTGTGGGGAGCGGCTAAAATGATCAGTGATGTGCGAAAAACGGAAGTGGAAATAAAGTGAAAGTTATTAGAACTAGCCGAAATGGTTGTTTAATACGTGAAAGCAGCTGTTATTGGACTAGAAACGGTGGATTTTATTGCAGCGGTAGTGTTGAAAGCGGACCAACTGCAAGATCCATGGTTCATGGGGGTAGGTCCATGGTTCATGGGGGTAGGTTCCTTAGCTTCACAGATTTAACTGCCAGCTACTGACAGGTGCCATTACATGAGGACTCAAAAGCTTTTGCCCAAGAGCCAATACTGACATTGTGGGACAGCACCTCGGACCACACATGTACCAATCATATTATTAATTGGTTTCCTACATAAATTAGAATGTTATGATCCCCCAATAGACTAACTATAGCAGGGGCATGATAGCTTGGCCACTGTACTATAAGTACTGACTGTTAGTATCATTTGGAACACATTGTGTTGACTGTTCTATGTTTCTGATTGGTATGACAATATTTTCAGGATGAAGTGTTGGTTTTATTATGTGTGTGAATGCCTTTAATTAATAATAGTATTTGTACTTATATATTTAAATGCACTATTGAATATGAGACACCATCACAAAAATTTGATAAGAGATTATAACACCAACTTACTTCTACTCATTGCATTGTATTAGAACAGCTTTAGCTAATGTAGTGCTCTTTGCTACAAATACATTGCAATTTGAAGATGACAGTCTTTGTAATGTGAATTCTTGAATCTGTGTCAAATTCTAAAACACAGCATCTGATTGATGCAAGTTGCACATGCCTGTGAGTTGTTAATACTGGAAGACAGACAAGTTAGCATTCCCCCTCTTAAATCCTTTAGCCATGCAGTGGCTGCACTACTTACCCCTCTGCCACTGAAGTAAGCAGGCAACTAAGAATTATTTTGTTACTGAGCAAAACTACACTCTTAAGAAGCTCTTAATGGTAGTTGGCATTTTCGGATTTGGCTGTCAATTGCTAGTGTGTACAACATTTTGGTTTGGATATATCTCTAACTGTTTTCATATGTTCACTATGCATATCATTGTGTAGTGAATAAGAGATAATCATGAATGTAGACAGTCTACTACTCATCTCCAGAACCTGAGAAGAGCATTATGTGTTATGAGTTAAAACTTCACAAAGATTGTACTAGAAGGCATAACAATAAGACTCACTAAACCCCATTTTGGAAGGGATGAACTGAAGTTTTTGTGTTATATAGTAGCTGTTAAAGGGATACAACCCAATCTGGAAAGGATTTAAGCAATAAAAGACTACCTGGAACCATAAATGTAAAACAAATGCATTCATTTTTGGGTAAGCCAACATCCATAGATGTCAATCAATGAAGAATCTGTGACTTGTATGTCTACTAAACCAACAATCAAAGTGGATTTGGGATGATGGTGCCACTGAATCTTTTTATAGTACTAAGCAAACTATTCTAGAAGACAAGATTTTCAGTCATCCAAAAAATGAATCAAACTTTTAAGTTAGCCACAGATGTGTTGGAATGTGGGCTAGGCTTTGAATTGTTTCAAGAACAATGGTATCCAGAAAAAGGAGGACATAACACAATAGCTTTTGCTACCAGTTTCCTTAAAAATTGCACAGCAACAGAAAATGAGTTACCGAGCACCGTTTGGAGTACAGAAATTTCAAAATCTGATATGAGGGTCAAAAATAATAATTTGCACAGACCACCAAAACCTAGCATTCTAATGGAAAGTAGGCTCTTGCATATTCTATTGATGAGGAGGGTCTCATTCGTACAACAGTTCAAATTACAAATAAATTACATCAAAATGTCACTAAATACTGTACCTGATGTGCTTTTCTGGCTGCTCCTAGGTTTAAACAAGACAAGCATGTGGGAGAAATGGAATAACATTTACAGTTAACTTTATGACTGTTAGTGATACCAAAAATGAGGCACAACTTCTAGCAAAAAACTCAAAGAAGAAGTGAAGTTTGATGGACATTTTGCTAATATTATTAGGTCATGGTGTCAATGAGTGTTTCCAGAGGAGGAGGAGATTAAATGGTTTCTGTGTGAAGATACTTTGTTTTGGAGAATTAATGTGAACTCAGAACAATGAAAGTTGTGTATCACTCCAATAGCAGTAGAAGATCTTATTTGCTTTTTACATGGAGGCTAAGGTCATTTTGGGATAAGGAAGTGTATAAGTATATGATAAAATCCTGTTATTTTAACAATTTTATGGACTTGCCCTCTGTTATAACATGTAATATAATTAGAACAGTAAGATAAATATATGAACCACCACTGTGTGTAAGCATTATCTATAGTAATCTACTCAAATGATGTATGACATATGCAAAAGACATCAGCTTGACGGTCTACACACAAAAAATGTAAGTAAATAAACTTGTACACTGTGTCAATATGTTGATGAAGACAATAGTCAAGTAACTTATAAAATGTATTCAGTAATACCAAAGATCCTACATCATTTAACAGCAGCTGACATATTTGGACCTTTATCTAAGGGAAAATGGAGAGTTTCATCTATATTTGTCATAGTAGAATGTTGGTCAAAGTATGTATATACACTCCTGGAAATGGAAAAAAGAACACATTGACACCGGTGTGTCAGACCCACCATACTTGCTCCGGACACTGCGAGAGGGCTGTACAAGCAATGATCACACGCACGGCACAGCGGACACACCAGGAACCGCGGTGTTGGCCGTCGAATGGCGCTAGCTGCGCAGCATTTGTGCACCGCCGCCGTCAGTGTCAGCCAGTTTGCCGTGGCATACGGAGCTCCATCGCAGTCTTTAACACTGGTAGCATGCCGCGACAGTGTGGACGTGAACCGTATGTGCAGTTGATGGACTTTGAGCGAGGGCGTATAGTGGGCATGCGGGAGGCCGGGTGGACGTACCGCCGAATTGCTCAACACGTGGGGCGTGAGGTCTCCACAGTACATCGATGTTGTCGCCAGTGGTCGGCGGAAGGTGCACGTGCCCATCGACCTGGGACCGGACCGCAGCGACGCACGGATGTACGCCGAGACCGTAGGATCCTACGCAGTGCCGTAGGGGACCGCACCGCCACTTCCCAGCAAATTAGCAAATTAGAGACACTGTTGCTCCTGGGGTATCGGCGAGGACCATTCGCAACCGTCTCCATGAAGCTGGGCTACGGTCCCACACACCGTTAGGCCGTCTTCCGCTCATGCCCCAACATCGTGCAGCCCGCCTCCAGTGGTGTCACGACAGGCGTGAATGGAGGGACGAATGGAGACGTGTCGTCTTCAGCGATGAGAGTCGCTTCTGCCTTGGTGCCAATGATGGTCGTATGCGTGTTTGGCGCCGTGCAGGTGAGCGCCACAATCAGGACTGCATACGACCGAGGCACACAGGGCCAACACCCGGCATCATGGTGTGGGGAGCGATCTCCTACACTGGCCGTACACCACTGGTGATCGTCGAGGGGACACTGAATACTGCACGGTACATCCAAACCGTCATCGAACCCATCGTTCTACCATTCCTAGACCGGCAAGGGAACTTGCTGTTCCAACAGGACAATGCACATCCGCATGTATCCCGTGCCACCCAACGTGCTCTAGAAGGTGTAAGTCAACTACCCTGGCCAGCAAGATCTCCAGATCTGTCCCCCATTGAGCATGTTTGGGACTGGATGAAGCGTCGTCTCACGCGGTCTGCACGTCCAGCACGAACGCTGGTCCAACTGAGGCACCAGGTGGAAATGGCATGGCAAGCCGTTCCACAGGACTACATCCAGCATCTCTACGATCGTCTCCATGGGAGAATAGCAGCCTGCATTGCTGCGAAAGGTGGATATACACTGTACTAGTGCCGACATTGTGCATGCTCTGTTGCCTGTGTCTATGTGCCTGTGGTTCTGTCAGTGTGATCATGTGATGTATCTGACCCCAGGAATGTGTCAATAAAGTTTCCCCTTCCTGGGACAATGAATTCACGGTGTTCTTATTTCAATTTCCAGGAGTGTATATCCTGTAAAACTGACAGACACAGCCATCATAGCCCATTGTTTAAGGGAGTACTTTCAAGATGTGGGAAACCCATCTGTTTACTAACAGATAACAGTATGCAATTTGTAAGTAGTAACTTTAAAGTGTTTCTGGCCTGGGAAGGTGTCAAACATATCAGTATTTACAAATATCCTCCCCAATCAAACCCATCAGCAAGAATGATGAAGGAAAGCAGAAGACTGTGTCGAATGCATCATTCTGCTAAACATACTACTTGGGATCAGAAAATCCCAGAACTTCAGGTTATTTTAAATAGGCTACCTCATTTGTTGAGGGGACTTTATCCAGTGGAGTTGATGAACAGGAGGTTCAGTGGGGAAACATTAATTTTTTTTTGTGGCCAGATGGGAGAGGAGTGAATATTAACAACATACAGAACTGTGTACAAAGAGAGTTAAAAAGAACAAGCACACTGCTAGTTGCAGGAACAAAACTGTAGTGCAATCATACCTGGTTTTTTTATTTCCTTTTCATCCTGTACAGAAAGTCTCCCCTGACCCGCAGCTCTGGAGCACTTTCCTGAAATCTACCCTGTTTCCTAGACCTCTCCAGGCCTTTTCCTTCACCCTTCTTCCTTCCCGTTCAACCCTTCTGCCTGAAGGAGGAGCCACTGGCTCCAAAAACTTGCCAATTACAACAGTCTTTTATGTGTGTGTTCTGCTGCCACTTGGAGAGTAAATTTTTTTATCTATCCAATTAAATAATACTTATATTTTAACTAAAGTTCAGTCTTGATCACAACACTTATGTCTCAATAACATAGGTAACCGGTTTTGGTTATTTTTACATAACCATCTTCAGACCCATGGCTTCCTTGGAGGATGGTAGGTGGAGCTCTCCTCAGCTGATATGAAGTCACCTATGTTATTGCGACATAAGTGTTGTGATCAATACTGAACATCAGTTAAAATATGATAATCTATTGATCACTGTATTCCAAAAATGTTTACCAAAATTGTAAATTTATTTATTTATTTATTCTTTGGCCATGGACTCCAGCTGAAAATCCAGCTGAGAGTATTGGGTGTGTCATACAATAGCCCATTAACCTCAAACTTGATTTCATTATATATAAATGAAACAAATAATTAAACAGAAATAGTCCATAATCATACAAAGGTTTTACATGTTTCACATTATATGTACACACAAATCCAAACTACATACAGAAATGATAATTTTTAAAGGTACATTTCAGTAATGATATATTTCAACACCATCTTAGTATTCACTCAAACTGTATAACTGTATATACATTTCTCTGTGAGACATAGTTTCAAATGATTTTTAAAACATTTTAGATCTGTTTCTTTTTTAATGATTTTGGGGAGTTTATTAAAAAACCTTTTGCCTGCTTCTTCTGGGGCAGTCATAGACAGTTTTAGATTTCTGTTTATCATGTAGTAATTTTCATTTCCTCTTGTACCGTGTTTGTGTACATCTTTATTTAGGAGGTGTTTATCACTTGACCTTACCGCCATTATGCTTTGGTATATGTAGAGTGAATATACTGTCATAATATTATAGTGTACAAAAGCTTGCCTACAGGTCTGTCTTGGTGGTATTTTTGCAATGCATCGCACTGCCCTTTTCTGCAGGCAATTTATTTATTTATTCCATGTGATCTGATGGTACACAGAGTGTTGCAGATGTCGGAAAATGTCATTTAACATTGTTAACATGTATTAATGTAAGCCTATAGTATTCTAATATATTATATTGCTCAATGTTTTCAATTTAGCACAAACAGCAAGATTACTGATCTAAGTATTCATTTACAGAGTAAAAACAGTGACACAACAAATATGACTTCACGGCTTTGCTAAATTTTTGATGGACTTAATACTAGTGGGAAGATTGTTGAACAGTTGGAGGCCCATGTGGAAAACTCCCTTTTTACACAGTTGAGTGTTTGTACGTATAACATGCAGGTTTGCAGGATTTTTTTATGACTCTGGGGTCAGTTCTGAAGAATTTTAGAGTCTCAATAATGTAGAGGCAAGGCAGTGTAAGGATTTCTAACTTTCTGAAGATGGGTTTGCAGGAGTCTCTGGGTTTGCTCCCATTAATAATCCTCAATGCTCTCTTCTGGATTCTGAATGTGCTCAGAGCAGTTGGAGCATTTCCCCAGAATATTACACCATATTTTAGGTGGGCTTGTATATAAGCGTAGTATGCACTGGTTAATGTTTTCAGGCTAGCACATGTTTTCAGTACACTCAATGCATAACAGCCAGTACAAATCCTGGCATTTACCTTTCCTGTATGTCTATTCCATTTCAGGTTATCTTGAACCCACAGACCTAGGAATTTGATAACAGTGTTGGTATCTATTGACTGGTTATTTATAGTGACAGATGGCTGAGAGGAATTTGCATTTTGTGTTGTGTGGAAGTTCATGGAAGCTGTCTTTTTGGTGTTCATAGTTAATCTGTTGATTTTTGCCCAGTTGCTGAGTTGATCAGTAGCCACGTTCACAGCTTTTTGCACCGCTTCTGTATTCTCCCCTTTGAGGAGTACAGTTGTGTCATCAGCAAAAATTATTGTTTTGTGTGCATCAACATTCAGGCTCAAGTCATTAATGTACAGGAGGAAAAGTAGGGGTCCCAATACTGAGCCCTGTGGAACACCTTGCTTTACAGTTTTATTACTTGATAGTATTTCGGTTATTGAGTTGCTTTGTCTATTAGTATATTTCATGCTGACTCTCTGCATCCGATTGGTTAGGAATGTAGCAATCCAGTTGTTCGCAATTCCTCTGATACCGTAGTGTTCTAATTTTTCCAGTAATATTTTGTGATCAACAGTGTCAAAAGCCTTTGACAGATCCAGAAATATGCCTGTTATGGGTTGTTTTCTATCTAACAGTTCTAAAAGCGTATTTATGCAATCATATACTGCAGTTTCTGTAGATTTGTTCCTTCTGAACCCATGTTGAGCTAAACTTAGTAAATCTTTTTTTTCAATGAAGTCCATCATTTTTTTGGACATTATATTTTCAAAAACTTTAGAAAAGCAGGATGAGATTGAGATAGGCCTGTAGTTATTCATATCTTTATTATCACCTTTTTTGAAGATAGGAATTACTTTAGAAAGTTTCAGAGCTTCAGGGAAGATACCTGCCTGGAAAGAACAGTCACAGAGGTGAGTTAATGGTTCAGCAATTGTGTGTTTACAATTTTTGATTACAGCTGCTGGGATACCATCAATTCCAGCTGAATATGAATTTTTTAACTCTCTGAGGGCTTTTGCAACATCATTTTCAGTGACTTTGGTAATGAAAATTGACTCTGCTCATGTGTGATATTTTTGGTTTGCTGGTTGGTAATTTGAGTTAGGATTATTTTGGACCAGTTTTTCAGCTATGCTTGTAAAGAAATTGTTGAATGAGTTCACCACTACTTCGGGATTAGATATAGATTCATTGTGGAGTTTGATTTCTATGTTCGTATGTGAAGCTTTCATTTCCCCTCTTTCCCTTTTTATGATATTCCACATTGCTTTTACTTTATTGCTGGATTTGTCAATGTACTCATCATTTTGCATCCTTTTTGCTTGTCTTATCACTCTTCTTAGGATACATGTGTAGTTTTTATAGTATTCTGTTAGTTGGGGGGAGTCACTACTTTCTTTACATAACATGTGGAGTATTCTTTTATGTTTGCAAGAGATTTTTATAGCTGGTGTAATCCAACTCTTGTTTCTATTATTATTTATTCTTACTGGTTTTTGCAGAAAGGCCTCTTCAAAGTGGTGGATCATTTTGTCAAGAAATATGTTGAATTTCGTGTTGACATCATTGACTGCATACATCTCTGTCCACTTTTCTTTACAAAGGAGGGCATTTAGCTTGTTCAAGTTCTCTTGGGTGAAAAACCTTCGTAAAGTTCTAGGTGGGACTGGGTTTGAGGTATCTTTGCTAACATCGACCTTTAGAATGACAGCTTGGTGGTCACTGAATCCTGCATTGTATACTTCTAGTGTTGGGTTAAGTTTATATCTATTTGCAAAAATTTGATCTAGAGCTGTCTTGGATGTGGGTGTTATTCTAGTGGGCTTGTTTACAAGACCATGCAGATTATAAGTTTTTGCAATGTTAATCAATGTTTCCCTGTTTCTGTTGTGGGTGAGAAAGTCTATATTAAAGTCACCACATATAATCACCTCCTGTTTCCACTGACTTATTTTGGATAGAAACAAGTCCATTTGTAACAGAAAATCATTAATACTACTGGAGGGGGGACGGTAGATTGTAGCTACAATTAGATTTAGATCTGTAAGCTTTATGGCTGCACATTCAAAGATCTTATCTGTTTCTATTTACTTTAGGGTAGGAAGTGGGCTGTATTCAATGTGTTGTTTGATGAAGATGGCAACCCCACCATGTCCATCATTTGATCTGGAGTAGTGTTCACACAATTTGAAGCTGGGTAGTGAGATTAGCTTAACCACATCAGTGCAGAGCCAGTGCTCTGCTAGGCATACTACTGAGATATCACTGAGTTCACTGGTCAGCAAAATGCTTAAGTCATCAGTTTTGTTGCTCAAGGATTGGACATTGTGATAATAGATTTTCAGGTCTGAGTGGGGTTTACTCAGGTGGCTCGAAGTTGTGAATATTCTTTTTAGGTAGCCAGCTTGTGCATTTCCCCATATATGAACTGAATAAGACAAATGTGGGAAGACAAGTCCATAATACATTGATCTGAGGACTTTATCATTGCTGAAAAATATTATTTAAAGGCAAGAAAACATTTTATTAGCTTTGTAATTACACCCTGGGTACGGAAAAAACAAAACATTTACCGTAAGAAAAACACAGAAGTTACACACAAGCCAAGAATAAAGATATTGACAGCAGAGTCATGGAGCAGCATATAAATATAGACGTCAAGGAATTTTTTCTTTTCTTTTAACACTTCCTCCCAAAGAAAAAATCATGAAATTATTGCTTTGTCTCTTGCATGCCAATTTCTGAACATAGAAAATTAAATCAAACTCATTCAAGAGGTTTCGTCAAAATATCTGCCAACTGGTTGTGTCCATCAATGTGTTCCAAGAAAATCTCACCGTTCAGATATCTTTCACGAACATAGAAATGTCGGACCTCTATATGTTTAGACCGTCGATGATATTCTGGATTTTTTGCCAACTTCAATGCACTAGCATTGTCAATGTAAAGACTGGAGGCTGCCCCGACATTTCCACTAATTCTGATAGCAGACGACGTAACCAAACTAACTCTTTTGCTCCTTCACTAGCTGCAATTATTTCCGCCTCGGTTGTGGATGTGGCCACCACTTTCTGCAACTGAGTTGTCCATGACACTGCACCACCTGAGTACTTTGCAAGAATTCCAGTTGTTGAGCGCCTTGTCTGGTTATCACCTGCGAAATCTGCATCAGCATAAATCTTTAACTCTTCTTTTTTATTATATACAATTCCAAAATTTAAGGTCCCTTTCAAATACCGGAAAATGTGCTTTACTCTATTCCAGTCTTCAGTGGTTGGTTTCTCCATAGCTCGAGCAGCTTTATTGGCTGCAAAAGTGATGTCTGGACGAGTTACTGTTGAAAGGTACATGAGACAACCAATTGCTTCACGGTAGGGTACAGATGACGAAACTTCTTCGTTTTGATTATTGTCCTCATGTCCAATAGGAGTTGAGACTGTATTGCATTCTGCCATTCGAAATCTTTGCAGAATTTCTTCTGTGTATTTCTCTTGACTTATCATTATTGCTCCATCTTCATATTGCTTTATTTTTATGCCAAGAAAATTGTCAAGACTGCCAGTTGTTATTTCGAATTCATGTTGTAAAACATCCATAAAAACAGCAATTTCTTTCTTGTTACTGCCGACAATCAGGCCATCATCAACGTAGATTGCCACATAAAGGCTATTTCCATTTTGTCTACGATAAAATAGGCATGGGTCTGCATCACTGTTTGAAAAACCAGCTTTCTTCATGAACTCAACAAAACGTTTGTTCCAGCAACGTGGTGCTTGCTTCAACCCATAAAGATCTTTTTTTAAGAAACATACTCGGCCTGTACCATCTTCGAAACCTTCTGATTGTTCCATATATACTTCATCTTCAAGTATTCCATTCAAAAAAGCTGTATTTACATCGAATTGTTCTTCTTTGAAGCAGCTACAGCCAACAGAGTTCGTATGGTGTCATAACGTGCCACAGGGCTAAAGGCGTCATCATAATCAATTCTTGCTTTCTGAATACAGCCTTTTGCAACCAATCTGGCTTTAAAGCGAGTATCTCCATTGACTGCGACCTTTCGCCGTAGAACCCAGCGGTTTTGCAATACTTTGGCATTCTTCGGACGGTCAACCAGCACCCAGGTATTGTTTTCCTTAAGTGATTGAAGTTCTTCACTTGCATCCATTCTTCCTTCTCGTTTGACTGCAATATTTCTGAAAAACAGTTTGGATCTTTGTATCCAAGTGCATCAACTTTTGTTGCCATACAAAATTCACCACTTTCCATCCAGGTTGGTTTTCTTCGTTGTCTTTTATTCTTCTGTTTCTCTTCATTAGAAGATTCAGCAGCTTCTGCTTTTAGAAATTCTGTTAATTCTTTATTTTCTTCAGATTCACTCGACTCTTGACTTTCTCTAGAATCGAGAGTGCCAATTTTTTCTTGAGTTTGGCTTCCTCCAGAAGTGTACAGCCTAGGAGATTTACATTGGTCATCTTTAGATGATTTCGGATCATTAAATTCTTCCCGAGGGACTTCAAATTCAACATGATCATTATGTAAATCACAAACAATTTCTGGCTTAAATTTTACATCGTGACTCAACACCACTTTTCTTTTAGATAATTATAGCATTTACCTCCAGAAAGGTTGTTTTTTGTGTCCCCCTCTTGAAGAAATCCTATTCATAACATACAGCTGGAAAACAGGTTCTCCAATACCAGGAAATGCCCTTGATGCTCTATTTTTTGTAACAATTTTTACTTGCATCTTCCAGCTACCATTCTTTGATATAGCACCAATGGCACCAATTATTCTTCAGTTCTGAACTAGTAATGGGGGAGGTGCACACTTCTCACATATTTGCTTAAACAGGTTCAGTACATTTGCTAACACACCTGTGTCTGTGCTCACTACGGTAGGTACCTTACCCCTACAGCTGCAAATGCAGCTTGGGCTGCAGTATTATTTTCTTCCTTACAGTAGTTCTTATCAGAACATAATTCATCACACATATCTTTACCTCCATTATATTCGATGAAACTAATCTGTTCTGTAGTATTGCCCCCTACATCATTCCCAACCACTATATGCAAGCACGATGTGGCCAAAATTAGTTTGTTGAATTGCTGCTAGATTGTTGATTACTTTTGATAACTTCAATAAGTCTCACCAGTTGGTTTTGTGGTGTCCAGTTTGAATTGTTAGTTCTATTATTATGATTGTCACTATTTTGTTTCTGTTTCTGATTTGAATTCTGCAGACTACTGCTCTGTGGCACAGGATTCTGTTGCCATTTACTTTGGGCATTACCTTGCCAAGCATCTGACATCATATTCTTTTTATTGTGGTTATCACTATTATTATTTTTATGATTATTATTTTGGTACCCAGGATTGTACCTATTATCATACCTTCTCTTTTTGCCAAATGGTGGCCTGTTAGTACTATTATTAGCACATTTATTTCTATAATTTTGTTGGGGTGAGGATCTACCATTAACATTGTGATTACAGCTATGATTATTATTATTATATTGATGTTGATTCTCTTTACAGTTATTGTGAGTCCACATTTTTGTGTCCTCGTATAGCAAGTCATGTGAAACAACTACTGACATGAATTGCTCAATATCAGTTTCAAGTGCAAGCAACAACTGTTCTTTCATGTTCAGAGTCAGTTTTTCCTTCATAATTCAGATTACATCTTTCATTGATATTGGGTCATCCCAATACTTAGTTTTGTTTATGTACTTTTCAAAATATTTAAATAAAGTTCCCTGCTTACTGTTGTAACATTCTGGGAAACAAAATTCTTTGTGTAACCTCTCTTGCATGCATGGAGACCAATGTTTGGCAAGAAAAGCTCTTTCAGATTGCTTGTAATTTTCACATTAATCTATAATTTCCTATGCCCAGAGGGTGCCATCACCTTGAATATATGAAACCACAAATTGTATCTTCTGAGTGTCTGTCCATGATTGGGGCAACACCCCTTGAAAATTACTTTAAGAAGTCCTCCTTTCGTATTGGGTATTTACACTTGAAACTGGATATGCTTTAGAAGACTTTCTTCCATGAATATTGTGGATAAAGCACGTGCCACCCCTGTCTCATACTGCAAGTAATTTGTGTACGAATTTGGATCATGATTTACTTCCCGATGCATTTCAGGTTGCAGTGAAGCAAAGCATTCATTGTTGTTGCTGGCTACTGCTGCTGGAATCTCACCTCTATTACTGAATGCAGTAGATAGCTCTTGCTGTAACTTATTTACTTGAAATTCCATACCTTCTTTCCATCTCAGTACTTCCTCAGTTAGCCTAGTTCTAATCTGAACTAATTCTGTTTTGACTTCATTGTTATCTTCTTTACAACTGATCAGAACATCTGCACATGAGTTTTCTATTACTGTACATAATTCGTTTTTTAATTTTTTCATTAACATGGACATCTTTCTGATGCAATCAGTTAACAAATCTGGTACTGGTATTAATTATGTCACATTGTGCAGTTAAACATTCAGTAATGTAATCATACTTTGTTCTGTAACAAATTCATCATTTATCTGGATACTTTGGGAAGATATCTGTTGTAGAGAATTCTGTAACTCAGATAGGGTGTCAGTCTGTTGTTTTACATCAGATTTCAATTGTATTACTGATTCTGGTAAAACTTTACTGGCAAGTTCCAAATCTGCTAACTCAAAATAACTTTTTCTAGATTAGCATTAGTAGCAAGTTGAGTGAACTGCTCTTCTGCTAAATGATTAAAATATTCACTCATTTTCTGTACAATACATGTAATAATTAGCACAGTCTGCTCACCAGCAAAAAAAAACAAAGTTTTCTTTCATTTTCTGCTGAATTTTTGTATTTATCTGTACATACTGTGCATTAGCAAACCATTTAAAATTTTCATCCATGCGATTTTGAATACACATACTAATTTGTAATGTTTGTTCCTTAGAAGATGGCTAGTCCTTTGTATATCTAAAAATGGACCTGATATGGGACATGGTAATTCCATGTCTTCTTAGGATTCTGCTGGTAAACCTACATTACCCACAGTGGAAACTGATCCTTCGATTTATTGATCAGGAATCTGCCCATCTTTGACATTTGATTCCCAAACTTGCATATCATCCTCTTTCACAATAATCAGAACTTTACCAGCATTACCCATCTTCATTGGTTGTTTGGCTAAATTATTAAAATTAAAATAGTCACTTTTCCTACAACAAACCCCATTACACAAAAAAATTTCTGTTTCACACTTCTCTAAAAATAGAAAAACAATCTAGCAGCACCTTGACATTATGTCTTCATGTCAGCAAAACTTCGCCATTTTGTGGTACATAACTTTCAATTAAGATTTCTACTAAATAAAACTTACCATTATTTTCTGTTAAAAATTACTAAAAAATGATAGGAGACCAGGAGTTAGTGATCTGTTATCACATAATTTCTTGAATTCTGTATGCTGATTTTTCTCTTTTCCTTTGCATTTTTGGCTTTACTGGATGTTACTTCTCAAATAAGTTTGGATATATGAAACAGAGAACACATAATACAATCACAAAACATGAAATTTTGCTAACTAAATATACAACATAAAATTATATTCCTTCTTTTTATTGGCTGTGCTCGTCTGAGGTCACCAATTTAATGTCACTATCTCTCTTTAAATGAACTGAAATTATGTAAAATAAATGAGAAATGAAAATATTAACTTTCTGTAAATTATGACTAGAAAAAATTAGCAATGATATCAACATTAAAGAAAACTTTTCATGAAATATAGTTTCTTTGAGTCTATAGTTAATGCTTTTACATAAATTATTAAACAATTTCAGTAGCAATCTTAGTCACAGCCAGTAGTTACCTTGGAAGGCAATTCTTTTGTTAATCTATAATTGAACATGAAATTTAATCATCATCATCGTCATTAGTGTTCTGCCAAAAGACAGGTTTTCACATGGTAGTTCTCGACGCTGTCCGGTCGTCTGCCATCCTCTTCAGGTCCGCATAATTCCCTCTTCCCTTTATGTCTTCTATCATCTTGTATCTCCTTCTTCCTCTCAGTCTTTTCCCACAAACCAGTCCTTCCAAAGTATCTGCTAGCAAGCATTCCCTTCTCAATGAATGTCCCAACCAGTTCTTTTTCCTTTCTCATATAACCTTCAGCAGATATCTTCTCTCACCAACCCTTTCCAATACTCTTTCATTACTCACTCTTTCCATTCAGCTTATCCTCTCCATTCTTCTCCACATCCACCTCTCAAATGCTTCTAACATTTTTTCATCCTCTCATCTCAGCATCCATGTTTCTGCCCCATATAGAGCCACATTTCAGACAAAACATTTGCCAAGCCTTTTCCTTAGGCCTAAATCTAATTTGCCACATAACAGTCTCCTCTTTCTGATGACTTACTCCTTCATTATGGCAATTTGAGTTTTTACTTCCTGGTGAGATCTCAAGTCTTCAGTTATTGTGCTTCCAAGATATTTAAATGCACTTATCTGGCTAATGGTAGCTTTCCTATTTTAATATTGGACAGTCTCCATCTTGTACTGATGACCATACTCTTTCTTTTTGCTGTGTTTATTTGCATCCCATATTCCACACAAGCTTCATTCAGATCTTTCAACATGTTATTCATTGTCCACTCACTTCCTGCCACTAATACCATGTCATCAGCAAATCTTAAACATTCTATTCTCTTTCCACCAATACATATTCATTTTTCCCATCTAACCCTTTCGCAATAATCTCTTCAAGGTATGCGTTAAACAACAGTGGGGAAAGGCAACAACCTTGTCTAGCACCTTATCCAATGGTACTTCCTTCTGTCATTTCATTTCCAATCCTTATCCTTACTTCCTGGTGTAAATATAGATTCTGTATCAGTCATCTCTCTTTCCAATCCACACCTTTCCTCTTCAGAATATCCATCAGCTTGTTCCACTGAACTCTGTCAAAATCCTTTTCTAAACCTATAAAAACAGCAAAGATCTCTTTACTTTTTTCCATATATCTTTCCCTTATAGTTCTTAACAGGCCAATAGCATCTTTTGTTCCTTCTCCTCTTATAAATCTGAACTGCTCCTCTGTAGTCCCTCTATCCAGCTTGACATATAGCCTTCTATTCAATACTCTCAGCAACACTTTAGCTGCACGAGAAATTAGACTGATGGTCCTATGCTCATCACATTTTTTTAGTGTTTCTCTTTTTCTCTATTGGTATCATAACTATCACAAGGAAGTCCTCAGGCCTTTCCCCGTTGTCATATATCTCATTACAGAGGTAGACTGTTTCTTTTCTTGCCTTGTTTCCCAGACTCTTCAACAGTTCTGCCGGCAAATTATCAATTCCACATGCCTTCCTATTCTTCATCTCTTTCAGTGCCTTTTCTGCTTCTGCTTCCAAGTTGGTGAATCCCTTTCCATCTTCCATCACATACAGCTCCTCTTCAACATTAATTTAGCTTCATATTTCACCCCCCTTATACAGACATTCAATATATTATTGCCATCTGTTCAAAACCTGTGGTTCTGTTAGAGTACCATCCGCTATTTCTATTTCCAAGTTATTTCTCTTTCTTTTACATTCAAGAACTATCTCACTAGGCAGTCTATACATCATTTCATACTTTCCCTGTTTCTCCATTTTCTCTATTTCATTGCATTTCTGTTTCATGGTAGCTTTTCCCTTGCTTCTTCAGTTTCTCTTCTTAATTCATTATTCAGTTTCCTGTCCCTCTTTTTGCCTTCTGCAGTTTCGACATTTTTCCACTTTCTCCACTCTTCCATCTTTTTCAACATGTTTTCTGTTGTCCATTCTTTCCTGGTACTTTAGGATATTCTAATTCCTAGTACTTCTTTGGCAGAGTCCACGAGTCCTAACCTAATTTTTATCCATTTGTCATTAACACTTTCATCAGCACCACCTCTTTCCCAATTTTCCATAAATCTGTTTTCCAAATCTAGTGCCTTTCCTATCTCTTTGAGTCTTTCTATGTTTTGTCTTTCCTTTGCTTTACCTCTCCGGCCTTTTTTCAACTTCACTTGTATTTCTCCCACTACTAGGTTGTGGTCTGAATTTATATCTGCTCCTGGATAAGCTTTGGCATTCTTCAAACACTTCCTAAACCTTTTTTGTATCAGGATGTAGTCCAACTGATATCTTTCCCCATTCAAATTTGATACCCATGTGTAACATCTTCTTTTGTGGTGTTCAAATAATGTGTTATCTACTGCTAATGAATTTTCTTTACAGAAAGTAATTAGTCATTCACCTTTCTCATTTCTTATTCCTAATCCAAATTTTCCTACTGTACCTTCATCTCTTCCTTCACCCATCACTGTATTCCAATGCCCCCTGATAATAATGAAGGTGTTTCTATTTTCTTTCTCTATGAGTTCTTGTATTTTCTCCTAATATTCTTCCAATTCCTCATTTCTATGCTGGCTGGTTGGCATATATACTTACATTAACACCAAATCTTTTGAACTACCCTTCAGTTGTATCATCAGTCTTTCATCAATATATTGTACCTTCATTACCTTATTTTTCAGCTTTTGTCCTATCAATATTCCTACTCTGTTTTCACCACTCTTGATTCCCCCTGAGTAAAAGAGCTTATAATCTCCACTTTCTATCTCCCCATCTCATTTCACACAAACTAAGGGAAATCTAATCTGCTTCTTTTCATCTCCTGTTTTGCATTTTCTAGCTTTCCTGCTTGCAGTAGTGTCCTCACATTCCATATTCCAATCCTTATCTGTCCTTCCTTCATCATCCCTTTGTTCCTTTCATGCTGTTTTAATGCTGTTTCCTTTTGGAAAAGAATATGCAATTTACAGTCGGACTTTGTAATGTAAAAATGAAGGCATGTTCTATTGGAATTTAAAGGCAAAAATAGCTGTGCATTAAATCGTGCTTGAAAATTAGTCAGGCAAAAAGAAAAGTTTCTGTATTTAATTATTCCACATTTACTAATCTTGTAAAGAATAGAGTGGTGATTTAAATGAAATAAAAATTGAATTTAACAATATATTTCCAAAGTAACTGACACATACAACTTACATTTGGCGATCACAGCGACTAATCAATAGTTGTGAAAGAGAAACAAAAAAATGTTGTCTGTAGACTTGATACTTTTATATGATTCCTATATATTTAGCTATTCCCAGAATCTGATTAAACATTTTGTTAAATCTTCAAATTTAACACATATATTTCAGACAACACAACAACACATATAAGTCACTGAGTAAGTTGACCTGTGTACAAGTCGGCATTCAATTAAACACTGAGTCTCAGTCTAGCGGCCGCTGCTCGGCTGGCCGCTTAGGTGGCGCAGCTGCTGCGTGGCTGGCAGACAGCGCCACACGTAGAGGATGTGCGTAATTGCGCGGCACCACTTTGAATAATCGGCGAGTCACAACACTTTTCCCCCCTTTGAAATTGTTGCACTGGTCTGGATGGAGGTGTCCTGGAGATGGCTAACGTCCATAGGCGTTGTTTGACTCGCCGTAAAGTCTCGAGTAGGAGGCTTCCCGTACGGATGGAAGTGTCCCCGGGTTGAGATGACAGGAGATGTAGGGGTCGAATCTACTGGGGCCCCATGCACCAATCTGCCCATTGCGGCAAGTCCAGTTGATATGACAGGAGACATGGGCGATGTGTCGGCGTCCGTTGGAGGAGGAGGCGAGTAGATGTACTCTGACAGAGGATGGTCCTCCGGTTCCTGCATGGGCACGTCTCCTGTTGGCGTCTGTTCTGGTGCTGGCATCGCGATGACGGTGAGAGGGCTGCATTGTGAGTATTGAGAGATGCCAAGATCCCGAGCATCAGGTAGAGCCAAAGGTGGTGTGGCGGCATTCAGAACAGGCGTTGCTGGCAACCGAGGCCGAAGCTGGTCCGAATGACGCACTGCAACACCCGTGTCCATCTGGATTTCATACAGGCGTCTGCCACGGTGTCGTAAGATGCGGCCCGGGCTCCATTTTCGCCGTCTGCCATATCCCCGTACCCAGCCGAGGTCGTCGGCGGTTAACCGGCCAAGTGAAGGCACCCGCGACCATGAGGTGGGAGGCCGCAGAAGATGAAGTAGCGTGCGGGGCTGTCGGCCATGTAAGAGCTCAGCCGGGCTGTGGTCGCCCATGGGGGTGAAACGGTAAGACGCCAGGAACTGGAGAAGCGCATCATCAGCAGCAGAAGAAGTCAGAAGTTTCCGCATCAGAGCCTTAAATGTGCGGACCAGTCGTTCAGCCTCACCGTTGGATTGTGGATGGAATGGCGGGGCCGTGACATGCGTAACGCCGTGACGAGCACAAAAATCCGCAAAGTCGGAAGAGGCAAATTACGGGCCATTATCAGTAACAAGAGTAGAGGGGAGGCCTTCCAAAGAAAAAATGCGGGCGAGAGCACTGGTGGTTGCCGCGGTGGTAGGCGACGTGCAACGGACAATGAAAGGAAAGTTAGAGTAGGCGTAAATTACGAGGAGCTAATAAGTACCTAAAAAGGGTCCCACAAAGTCAGCACGAATGCGCTCCCAGGGCTTCTCAGGCGAAGGCCACAGTGACAAAGATGACTTCGGGGCAGAGCCCTGTGACGCACAAGGGCCACAGGCAGCGACCATGTGTGCGATTTCAGAGTTGATGCCAGGCCAGTACACATGACGGCGCGCCAGAGATTTTGTGCGAGACACACCCCAGTGCCCCTGGTGAAGGAGGCGCAAGACCGAAGCACGCAAAGATGCAGGTACCACAACACGCGGCGAAGCATTGTCAGTGGAGAGGAGGATAACACCATCCCGAGCCGTGAGGCGGTAGCGCAAAGTGTAGTAGTTCCGCAATGGGTCAGAAGTCTTAGCAGACAGGCAAGCTGGCCAACCCTTCTGAATACAGCGTAAAACCCTGGAGAGGGTAGGGTCAGAACCCGTAGCAGCCGCCAGCCTGTCCCCAGTGATGGGGGACCCGTCCACAACCCGCTGCTCGGCAACATCCAGGTGGGAAAACAAAAGTTCGTCCCTATCAAATGCCTGATCAGGACCCATGGGAAGCTGAGACAGAGCATCAGCATTCGCATGTTGAGCCGTTGGCCGGAAATGAATCTCATAATTGAAACGAGACAAGTAAAGAGCCCAACACTGGAGGCGGTGTGCAGACTTGACGGGAAGTGACGTTGATGGATGAAACAAGGAAACAAGTGGTTTGTGATCCGTAACAAGATGAAATTTTGATCCATAGAGAAAAACACCAAACTTATGAAGAGCATAAATGATGGCAAAAGCTTCTTTCTCAATTTGAGAGTACTTTTGTTGGGCATCCGTGAGCGTTTTGGAGGCATAAGTGATGGGTTGTTCTGAACCGTCAGAAAAAAGGGGGCCCAAGGACTGCACCGACCCCGTATTGAGAGGCGTCTGTGGCAAGAACAAGATGTTGGCCAGGTCGATAAGTAGCCAGGCACGGGGCCTGTTTCAGCATAGTCTTTAATTTCTGGAAAGCCGCGTCACATGACGCGGACCAGTGAAAAGGCACGTTTTTATGCAACAGGCGATGCAACGGCTGAGCCACCGACGCCGCAGATGGTAAAAACTTGTGATAGTATGCTATTTTCCCCAAGAAGGCCTGCAGTTCCTTAACAGATGTAGGGCGAGGAAGGGCATCGATCGCAGCAACAGTGTGTTGAAGAGGACGAATACCATCCCGAGAGAGTTGAAACCCCAAGTACGTGATAGATGCCTGAAAAAATTGTGATTTCTGAAGATTACACTTAAGACCGGCAGTCTGTAAGACATTAAAAAGTGTGCGGAGATGTTGAAGATGTTCGTCAGTGGTGGAGCCAGTGACAACTATGTCGTCCATGTAATTGATACACCCAGGGAGAGGGAGCAATAATTGTTCCAAGAATCGCTGAAAAAGAGCAGGGGCGCTAGCAACCCCGAATGGCAAGCGTTGGTATTGATAGAGGCCGAAAGGTGTATTAAGGACCAGAAACTGCCAGGAAGCAGCGTCGAGAGAAAGTTGATGATAAGCTTCCGACAGGTCAATTTTAGAAAAATACTGTCCTCCAGTGAGTTTAGTGAACAGTTCTTCAGGACGGGGCATATGGTAAGTGTCGATGAGGCATTGAGCATTTACAGTGGCTTTGAAATCGCCACACAGACGAATATCACCATTGGGCTTAGCAACTACAATCACAGGAGAGGACCACTCACTGGAAGTGACAGGAAGCGAGACCCCTGAAGCAGTGAGACAATCCAACTCCCGTTTTACCCGATCATGAAGGGCCACAGGAATGGGCCGAGCCCAAAAAAACTTAGGCCGAGCATTAGGTTTGAGCATGATATGAGCTTCAAAATCGTTTACACTGCCTAACCCAGGAGAAAAAAGGGACGAAAATGTCGTCGACAAGGAATCCAGTTGAGCATAAGGAATAGCGTCAGAGACAATATTGACAGAGTCATCTGTGGAGAACCCAAAAATGCGAAAGGCATCGAAACCAAAAAGATTTTCTGTGTTGCTCTGGTCGACCACAAATATGGGAACAGTGTGAACAATGGATTTGTAAGATACCTCAGCATTAAACTGTCCCAAGAGAGAAATCTTCTGTTTATTGTACGTCCGTAATTGCCGAGTGACAGGGGACAGGGGTGGAGAACCCAGCTGAAGATACGTCTGAGAATTAATTATAATAGCAGCAGAACCGGTATCCACTTGCATGCGAACATCTCAACCAAGAATTTGGACAGTGAGGAATAACTTCCCTGAAAGGGAAGAAGTACAATTGACAGATAACACAGAATCAGAATCAGCGTCATGTTCATGAACATCGTGTATGCGGTCGGATTTACAAACGGAAGACACATGACCTTTCTTTTTGCAATTGTGACACACAGCCCAACGTTGGAGACAATCCTCGTGTGAATGTTTCATAAAACACCGCGGACAGGAAGGAAGTTGCCGGGGATTTTGCTGCAGTTTCTTAGTGGGTTGTTTACGGCTAGGCCGAGGCTGTGCGTGGGAGCATACTGCGGCCATGTCGGCTGGCGGGGACGCACCGCACGCATGTTCAACAGCGCGCAGAGGTTGTATTTCCCCGACGTCACCCCACGCTTCTATTTGCGCCCCAGCGGCGCGAGAAATTTCAAAAGACTGCGCAATGGAGAGAACTTCATCTAGAGTCGGATTCGCCAACTGAAGGGCACGTTGCCGAACTTCTTTGTCGGGCACCGACCGGATAATAGCATCCCATACCATGGAATCGGCATAGGATTCTTTGTGAACGTCAGTAAGAAATTGACACTTTCGACTGAGGCCGTGAAGTTCAGCAGCCCAAGCGCGATAGGACTGATTTGGTTGTTTTTGACAACGATAAAAGGCAACACGAGAGGCTACCACATGCGTTTGCTTTTGAAAATAGACAGACAGAAGGGAGCACATTTCAGCAAAGGACAAAGACGCAGGATCCTTCAAAGGAGCCAATTGCGACAACAACCAATACATTTGAGGTGAAATCCAGGAAAGGAACAGAGACTTACATGGTTGTTCATCCATGACACGAAATGCCAAGAAGTGCTGTCGAAGACGTTTTTCATAATCAGACCAGTCTTCCGCCATCTCGTCGTAAGGTGGAAAAGGAGGTACAGCCAACGATGAGAAACGCCCCGCATTTGACGCCGCGACGAAATCGCGAATCGCCACTGTTAGAAGCGTTTGCTGTTCAAGGTGATTTTGCAAGAGCTGCTCGACAGTAGCCACGGAACCCTGTGAGTCAACGGTGAAAAGGAAAAATCCCATCCTCGTCGACAATTGTTAAATCTTCAAATTTAACACATTTATTTCGACAACACAACAACACATATAAGTCACTGAGTAAGTTGACCTGTGTACAAGTCGGCATTCGATTAAACACTGAGTCTCAGTCTAGCGGCCGCTGCTCAGCTGGCCGCTTAGGTGGCGCAGCTGCTGCACGGCTGGCAGACAGCGCCGCACGTAGAGGATGTGCATAATTCCACGGCGGCACTTTGAATAATCGGCGAGTCACAACACATTTATTCTCCAGATAAGAAGTAAAGCTGAACACCCAGCTAAATTAACATTAGATCAAAACTAGACCAATTCAGAATTGAGCAAGCTAGCAAAGCAAGACAGCAAAATGAGCAAAAAATGATATCATAAAATGAGATCTAGAACTGTTGTAGAATGGTTTATATAATCACTTACATCAATGATCTTTATCCAGTTAGAGACTGCATTTATGCTTACAGCTCTGGTATCTCTGATACGCTTCATATATCCCTAAGTTTTAAACTTTTACTTGTGCAGTCTACAGTGTCTGTTTCCACATGTGTACAGTAATAAAATTTGAGGGAAAAATTTGTAAGGTTCAACTATGATCCCACATGTCTTTCCAGAGCTTCCCCTCTGAGATCTTCCCCCACTTCACTACCTGCCATCCAATTATGAAAGTGTGGAAATAATCTCCTCCTGAAGGATCTGTATCGATGAAGCCTCTTTCCAGTGTTTATCCACCATGTGGAGATCACCAGCCTGGTATGGTGATGTAAATTTAACATCTGAGCTCATGGTGGTGTGGTGCCTTTCAACAACTCCACACTCTCCTGGACTACTCCCAGCACGAAGAAAGAAGACGCAGATGGCACGTGCAGCACTCACTTCACCCACCTATTTTGGCATGATTTTGACTAGCTTTTCTAAAGCCCCCACATAGGCACTGGCACAACTCCACTCCATTGCCCTGCCCTGATTTCTTCCTTATCTACAGTTCATACTGCAGGTTTTCTTTTCTTAAGAGACTCAGTTCAAGCACACCTTGGCCTTCCATGACCACTTCTGCAACCGCACACAATTATAAGTAATTGTGCACTAAAATAAAGGGAGACCACTATGTGACTTAGATTAACCACTACTTTGTTATCTTGCCGAGTAACAAGTATACGACAAACACACTCTGGGGAAACATCTGAAACCCCTCCCCCTTTGAGACCAGGAATGACAAGGCTGGCACGCTTTGACACATGTGTCTAGCAGTGGAAAGCCATTGGATAGTTTCTAGTTAAAATATTTATTTAACACACAAGTTACACACAACTTGCTACTAAGCAATATAATACCCTAAAAATATTGATGGATAGATAGCTTACAGACACTTTCCTATCAGAAAATACACAATAACTTTTACGATACAAATTATCTATTGGGTACTTGTTCCCTTGAAAGTCTTGAAGGGATTTATGAAACAGCAATGACACAATTCAGCATATACAATCACCTGTACATTTAAGCAAACAACACAGGATAAATGCTAGTGACTCAAAGTGTTGAACAGGGGCCACTTTTCAAATGTGAACTGGCAAATTTCAAATGCCTTATGGACATTCGCCCACATATAAATTGTTTTAATTTTATTATTCAAGTACTGGGCTTTCGTCCATTTGCAAAAAATTGTTTCCTACAAGCACAGGCTCATTTAAAAAACAAAGCAGAAATAAAAGTTATTCAAAATCTCGGGCGGTAGCCTGCTCTCGAAAATTAGATTAGCACAAGAAAATAGTTCATGGACACTAGCCCACACAAACACAGTTAGACTTGTTATTCAAATACCAGGCTGTTGCCCATTTGCAAACAGTTAATTCCTATAAGCACTAGCTCATTAAAAACAAAACACACAAAAAAAATAAGGTTCTTCAGAATGTAGGGTGGTAGGTTGTTACCGAAAATTAGGCTAACGACAAATAAATAGCTTGTGGGCACTATCCCACTGAAACACTGTTATATCTGCTATTCAAATACTTGCAAAAAATTCATTCCTACAAGCACTAGCGCATTTAAAACTAAACTCCATCCGAACAGGCCACAAAGGCCCGACAGTACCGACCGTTCGCCGTGCCACGCTAAGACCACGAGCACCACTGGATGCGGATATGGAGCAGCATGTGGTCAGCAGACTGCTCTCCCGGCCATTGTAGTTTTCGTAATGAGAGCCACTACTTCCCCACCAAGCAGCTCCTCAATCAGCCTCACAAGTGCCGAGTGCACCCCGCTTGCCGACAGTGCTCGGCAGACCGGACAGTTACCCGTCCGAGTCCTAGTCTTATTCTGACCCAAAATCCAAAGGTACGTAATTTCCATATAATAACCCTCTGTCTGGTCTTCTCATCTCAGCGGGGTGAGCTGGGTCACAGCTAGCATTCCTCTGAACTCACTCGTCAACGCTGACAAAGACAGTTTGCTTCAGTAACTGAGCTCCGTTGGCCACACACTGTCAATATCACGTACACTAGAGGCCAGACCCCTCTCATCTGGCAGTTGGACACCCATCTTCACACTGTGCTCATTGCCAACACACACTCACCTGTTTCCCATTAACTGCCCATCTTGCCCCCTGGCTGTGTTCCATTTTTTTCATAGCAGTCACATGTTAACCTCCCTGGATGTGCGTCAATCCTCGAGGAGAATCAACAGATGTGCATCACGTAATGTACTACATAGATGCTTCTGACTAAATTTTGAAGAAAACGTGGAATTTTTAACATTTGGGCTATTTCTCTTATGTCAATGAATTTTTGTAAATATGTGCCTATTTATTTGTAGCTGTAAATCAGTATTCTCACTCCAAAATAGTTATTAAGATATTATCTGCTTTGTGAATAAGTAAAGGAACAAAGTTAGGACTTTAAAATGCTAGCTGGAGATACCCAGGTAAATAAGAAATGTAAGCTCTTTATTTCCTTTTATGAGATCAATTTTGCACATGATAGTGCTTCTAATGGTTTCATTTGCATATTGACAATTTATTGCTTTCACTTTTCAATAAATGAACGAGTGGCATTGTCTCGCTAACTGTGAATGACAAGAACACTATATGTATTAAGTTATGTTCTCATCTGAGAGCAGAATGTACTTCAGTCTGAGCTTCTGGAATGACAATCTAGTGTGTCTGAGGTGTGGTTGCTTATGTGAATGTATGTGTGAATGTGTGTGTTTCCTTTTCTGATGAAAGCTTTGGCTGAAAGTGAGATGTGTAACAGTCTTTCTGTTGCGCCTGTCTGCAAATCAATGTGTCATCTTTATGGTGAGAAGACATTGTTATTTGTTCTCAGACGCAAAAATTGTGTTATTTCCTATGACCAGGTCCAGACTTGAAGACTTTGAATATATCTTATGTAGATCGAGAGAACTGGCAGAGTTATGACAGTTCGAGGGCAATAGTCAGCAATAATACCTTGTTCCGACACGGTAAAACTTGTAACTTAACAGGACATAGTACACCATGAGACAGAGTTGTACCAGCAACATCTACTACATGTAGGAAATACAGTCTAAAGGCAGAAAGTTGTTCACAGTGTCATTGATTAATGATTAGGTGTGAATTAGACATAATTGTTTTACCTTGCAACTGTGGCCATTCAGTTATTGTCAGGAGTAATACTAGTTTGATTTTTGTAAAATAGAGAAAGGAAACTTGCACAAAAATGGCACAGATAGGGTCAGCTAGTACTAATGCGATGATAAGACACTCTTACATAGCAAGTTTCCAAATTGCTAAATGATAATGAATGCCAGAAAGCACTTAATGAACAGCTAAGTCAGAAGTTACAAGCTTTATTGGCAGAACAGCAGCCACAATCAGGTATGAATGAAATTGAAAGTGTAGTAAATGTTCAGCCATGAACCCCATAACTCCCTTCTCTGGGAAAACAATGGAGCATGTTGCTGTGTTCATAGATGATGTATTAAACTGCAGCGAAATGCAGGAAGATCTGCAGCGGATAGGCACTTGGTGCAGGGAGTGGCAACTGACCCTTAACATAGACAAATGTAATGTATTACAAATACATAGAAAGAAGGATCCTTTATTGTATGATTATATGATAGTGGAACAAACACTGGTAGCAGTTACTTCTGTAAAATATCTGGGAGTATGCGTGTGGAACGATTTGAAGTGGAATGATCATATAAAATTAATTGTTGGTAAGGCGGGTACCAGGTTGAGATTCATTGGGAGCGTTCTTAGAAAATGTAGTCCATCAACGAAGGAGGTGGCTTACAAAACACTCATTTGACCTATACTTGAGTATTGCTCATCAGTGTGAGATCCATACCAGGTCGGTTTGACAGAGGAGATAGAGAAGATCCAAAGAAGAGCGGCGCATTTCATCACAGGGTTATTTGGTAAGCATGATAGCGTTACGGAGATGTTTAGCAAACTCAAGTGGCATACTCTGCAAGAGAGGCGCTCTACATCGCGGTGTACCTTGCTGTCCAGGTTTCGAGAGGGTGCGTTTCTGGATGAGGTATCGAATATATTGATACTCCCTACTTATATCTCCCGAAGAGATCACAAATGTAAAATTAGAGAGATTTGAGCACGCACGAAGGCTTTCCAGCAGTCGTTCTTACCGCGAACCATATGCGACTGGAACAGGAAAGAGAGGTAATGACAGTGGCACGTAAAGTGCCCTCTGCTACACACCGTTGGGTGGCTTGTGGAGTATAGATGTAGATGTAGATGTAGAACCTTGGCTACATTAAGTAGCTGGTAGGATGAAACATGCTTCTGGATGGCCGAGTTACGGGTGACGCAAAATTTTTATCATGAAGTGCTTAACAAGGTATCCACATTCAGTGAATGAGCAGACAGTTTGTGTCAGAAGTATACAAAACAGAAACCCAGTAGTTTAACAAAGGAGGTGAATGAAACAGTATTATGACAGAATATGCAAAATTAATACACAGACACATGAGCTGACACACAAATCAGATGCAGACAGTCATGGTAAGAGAAGTGGAAAATATAGTGTTGGATGTGTTTCTCATACGGTTACATCCATATTTTTCATGACGTATGTGAATGAAAATGCAGAGGATTTAGCCATAGCACTTCATGTTGCTAAGCATTTACAAGAAGTGGATAATGCAAATAGGGTGCATGCTCAACAGAAGATATTCAGATCTAGTAAAGAATGTTACCATTTTAGTCAACAGCAGCACTTAAAGTAACAGTGTCATCACAATGTGATAGCTGCCACAGTTTGGGAATAAAGCTCAGGATTGTGAATTTAGAAAACAGGGTAAGTACAAAGCCAAAAAGAAGTAGTTAAATGCCAACAGAAATGTTCCTTCCATCAAGAAGTATTCCCAGTAAACTACCAGTACTGCAAAAACATATGCAGAGGTGGACTGTTACCTGATAGCTTGGATAAATGAACTATAAGAAACTGTAAGTTCTTAGTAGATACTGGGGCACACATATCAGGTGTGAGTCATTACTTCATGGACAAGGGGAGACTGAAACTACAGAGATCCAGACTGACGCAGTAAGGGACAGCAGAACAGATTCAGTGTGGACAACATAGCTCAAGTTTAGGGTAGGAAACACATGTTGTCACGAGCAAATAGAAGGGCAAGGATTTTCTGTAATACTTGGATTAGACTTTTGTATTACGCATTATGTAAAACTGACCTTTGGTGACAAACAGTTGAACTTCAGCGGGATTCATTTTCGATGAGTGCAACAGTATCAAATATTTCTCTGACACAAGGTACACCCATTGCTAAGGTAGTACCAACCAAACAGTGTACAAGTACATTAAAAGTTGTTTCTCGTGACGGAGTCCCAGCAGTACAGGAAACTTCATTTGGGTTACGATAGATGTCAATGTTCCGCAACAAGCTTTATGTTTAACAAAACCTCTGTTGATTAATGACATGTTGGATAAACAGCATTGTTTCATGTAAAAAAATACAGCACATGCTAGGAAAGTAAATGCCCAGGTTATGGTGCCAGTGAGCCTGGATAATTTTGGACTGAAGGGATTCTATATCTGCACCTACGTCTACATGATTACTCTGCAATTCTGCATGGTAGAGAGTTCATTGAACCACCTTGAAGCTATTTCTCTATTGATGCACTCTGGAACAACATTCGAGAAAAATGAACACTTAAATCTTTCTGTGCGAGCTCTGATTTCTCTTATTTTATAATGATAATCATTTCTCCATATGGAGGTGGGTGCCAACATAAAGGAGAAAGTTGATGACTGAAATTTCATGAGAAGATCCTGCCAAAATGAAACATGCCTTTGTTTTAATGATTGCTACCCCATTTCACATATATTATACACCCCACTTTCTCTCTTATTTCATGACAATACAAAAGGAGCACGGATAAGCTACTACAAACAGCACAGTGAACACATTACTGTAGACAAGCTAGACCCTAAGTCCACAGCTACCACAGTAGTACAAGTTTATATGCCAAATAGCTCCGCAGATGATGAAGAGATTGAAGAAATGTATGATGCGATAAAAGAAATTATTCATATAGTTAATGGAAATAAAAATTAAATAGTGATTGGGAATTGGAATCTGACAGCAGGGAAAGGAAGAGAAAGAAAAGTATTAAGTGAATATGGACTGGGGGTAAGGAATGAAAGTTGAATCTGCCTGGTAGAATTTTGCGCAGGGCATAACTTTATCATATCAAACACTAAGCATCATGAAAGAAGGTTGTATACATGGAAGAGGCCTGGAGACACTGCAAGGTTCCAGATAGATTATATAGTGATAAGATAGAGACTTAGGAACCAGGTTTTAAATTGTGAGACATTTTCAGGGGCAGATGTAGACTCTGACCACAATTTATTGGTTATGAACTGTAGTGTAAAACTGAAGAAACTGCGAAAAAGTAGGAATTTAAAGAGATGGGACCTGGATACAGCATCAGGGAATGATTGACAAATACAGGTGAAAGAAATACAGTAGAATAAGTAGCTTTGAGAAATGAAATAGTGAAGGCAGCAGAGGATCAAGTAAGAAAAGAGATGAGGGCTAGTAGAAATCCTTGAGTAACAGAGATATATTGAATTTAATTGATGAAAGGAGAAAATATAAAAACGCAGTAAATGAAGCAGACGAGAAGAATACAAACATCTCAAAAATGAGATCGACAGGAAGTGCAAAATGGATAAGCAAGGATCGCTAGAGGACATATGTAAGGATGTAGGATATCACTAGGGATAAGATAGATACTGCCTATAGGGAAATTAAAGAGACCTTTTCAGAAAAGAGAACTGCCTGTATGAATATCAATATCTCAGAAGGAAAAACAGTCCTACACAAAGAAGAGAAAGCAGAAAGGTGGAAGGAGTATATTGAGGGTCTATACAGGGGCAATGTACTTGAGGGCAATATTATGGAAATGGAAGAGGATGTAGATGAAGATGAAATGGGAGATATGACACTGCATGAAGAATTTGACAGAGCACTGAAAGGCCTAAGTCAAAGAAAGGCTCCAGGAGTAGACAACATTCCATTAGAACTGCTGATAGCCTTGGGAGAGTCAGTCATGACAAAACTCTACCATTTGGTGAGCAGGATGTAAGAGACAGGCGAAATACCCTCTGACTTCAAGCAGAATATAATTATTCCAATTCCAAAGAAAGCAGATGTAGACAGGTGTGAAAATTTCTGAACTATCAGTTTAATAAGTCACAGCTGCAAAATACTAACACTAACTCTTCCCAGACAAATGGAGAAAGTGGCATAAGCTGACCTTGGGGAAGATCAGTTTGGGTTCTGTAGAAATGTTGGAATATGCATGGCAATACTGACCCTACAACTTATCTTAGAAGATAGACTAAGGAAAGGCAAACCTACATTTCTAGCATTTGTAGACTTAGAGAAAGCTTTTGACAATGTTGACTGGAAAACTCTCTTTCCAATTCTGAATCCAGCAAGGGTAAAATAGAGGGAGCAAAAGGCTATTTACAACTTGTAAAGAAACCAGATGGCAGTTATACAAGTCAAGGGGCATGAAAGAGAAGCAATGGTTGAGAAGGGAGTAAGCCAGGGTTGTAGCTTATCCCTGATGTTATTCAATCTGTACATTGAGCAAGCAGTAAAGGAAACAAAAGAAAAATTTGGAGTAGGAATTAAAATCCATGGAGCAGAAATAAAAACTCTGAGGTTTGCTGATGATATAGTAATTTCTGTCAAAGGACCTGGAAGAGCAGTTGAATGGAATGGACAGTGTCTTGAAAGGAGGATTAAAATGAACATCAACAAAAGCAAAATGAAGATAATGAAATACTATCGAATTAAATCACGTGATGCAGAGGGAATTAGATTAGGAAATGAGACACCTAAAATAGTAGATGAGTTTGGCTATTTGGGGAGCAAAATAAATGATGAAGGTCAAAGTAGAGAGGATATAAAATGTAGATTGGCTATGGCAAGGAAAGCATCACTGAAGAAGAGAAATTTGTTAACATCAAGTATAGACCTATTAAGTCTTTTCTGACAGTATTTGTATTGAGTGTATGGAAGTGAAACATGGATGATAAATAGTTTAGGCAAGAAGAGAATAAAAGCTTTTGAAATGTGGTACTGCAGAAGAATGCTCAAGATTAGATGGGTAGATCACATAACTGTACTGAACAGAATTGGGCAGAAGAGGAATTTGCGGCACAACCTGACTAAAAGAAGGGATTCTGAAGCAACAAGGGATCAACCAATTTAGTGTTGGATAGGAGCAAAAAGGGTAAAAATTGTACAGGGAGACTAAGAGATCAATACGCTGAGCAGATTCAGAAGGATGTAGGTTGCAGTAGTTACTCAGAGATTAAGAAGCTCGCACAGGATAGAGTAGCATAAAGAGCTGCATCAACTCAGTCTCTGAACTGAAGACAACAACAACAAAATGAGTTACCCTTCTTTGAACTTTTTGATATCCTCTATTGATCCTATCTGATGCAGTCCCACACCTCACAGCAATACTCCAGGGAAGGGTGTACAAGAGTAGAGGCAGTAGTCCGCCAATAAATCATAGTCTTAGTTTGCTTTACCCACAAATTATCTATTTGTTCATTCCAATTTAAGTTACCCATTTACATGTGTATGATTTATCATATAACCGAAATTTAGTGGATTCCTTTTGGTACTCATGTAGATGACTTCACACTTTTCATTACTTAGAGTCAAATACCACTTTTTGCACCATATGTTTCTCCACGGGAGAGACCTGTCAAGCAAACACTGTGCCCAACATCATTCTGCAATCTGTCTGACATATCCGTATCACCTTGGCACACAAGCATCAATCCTTACATATGCATTCTTCAGCCAATCTGAGTGGGTCGTTCTCATGCTCTGCAGTAACCTGCCCATTTTGACAGCCTCAGTTTTCCACCTTTGTCTCTCATTTGATATTTGACACTTTCAGCTGTATGCCAGAATGGTTTTGAGCAGAGCATGTAACACTACTTTCTGTGTTTACCCAGAAGATACCATTTAATGATCTAACAGCCACCATCACTTGACATATCCTGTGGAATATGACCAGCCGCACTGATCAGCCTTATTTATCAATGAACCCATGTACCTGAACATGTCCAAATTTCTTACCCAGCCAAACTCAAAATCCAACTCCTCACTTTGCCCACTTCTGACATTGGCTTTCAGTCCCCATTGTTTATAAACATCCATTAACTTTTTCATTTGCCACAACTACTCAGCCATCAACAAATAGTGATGAACGTAAACTTTGATGCTGCACTGTCTATTCCAGCAATCGAGAACAACTTCTATATACTACTTAAATAAGGTTAGTGACACAGAATATCCTTATCTTAATCCTTTGGTTGTTTCAAAACTTTCTGACATCTTACAACCAATCTCCACAACCTCTTTGTACCAAAGAATCAACAGTCTTCTTTAAAATTTCAAATTTCTGGTTGCTATTCTCATTCTTCATCAGTTTTATTTACTCCCCATCATATTTGTTCTGGGTTGTTGTCACTGGTAGCCACATGCAATGTATGCATTGGTTATTTACCATGTTACTGGGAGGCAAAGTAAAGTATGTTTGGAAGCTAAGACTTCCTATTACTCAGTCTTGCTCACCTTATTGTTTTAGCATGCTCACCAACTTCTTCTGATCAAACTTCATTTCTCAGAGTGTTGCAATTACTGCTGGAAGTTAAGAGCCTAAATGCAACATCCAAATCTCAAAATAAATATGCTGCTTCCCATCAACATCTTGTCACGTATTGCACATTTGTTCACAGTGAGAATGAATTACAAAACTGCTTCATTATTTGGAACATGACAAATACATCAATAGGGACTATGTCCAAAATATGGTGAGTCAGTCTATAACAAGTTCTCTCTTGTCCCCAGGAAATCATAGGCATTGTTACAGCTGCTCTTCCTCCACGGCTCACACTATATCTCCGAGGCAGGACTTGAAAATACACAATAAACTGCCCAATCAGCATGTACCATGAATGTGATAAGGTGTTTATTGTCACTGGCTTGCAGATACGCCATGCCCATCCATTTCGTAATACATGCACATAAATAAAACATACATCCAAACAGTTTATTATACTAATTCCTTAAGAAAAAAAATGTATAGCCAATCATCATTCACTGGTTCAGAAAATGCTTGTGCAACACATCAATTAACCAAAATGATATGTTACACTCCAGTTTGCAGATCTCTTTGGGTACCTTCCTAGATGATGGAAAAGACATATGTTTTCTTCCAATTACTGGGCACAGTTTTATGTTTGATGGCTTTGTGGTAGATTACAGTTAAAAGAGGAACTAAACCAGCTGCAAATACTGTAAGGAATCTGATAGGGATTCTATCGGACTGTGGACATTTTTTTCAGTTTTAGTGATTTCAGGTATTTCTCAACTCCATTGACACTAAGATCTATATGAGTCACCTTTGCATTGATGTGAGAATTGAACTAGGACAAAACCACTGCAATTTCCTTTGTAAAGGAACATTTGGAAAAAAAATTCAGCATTTTTGTTTTCACTTTGCTACAATCAATTTCAGTTCCTGTTTCATCCTCAAGGGTCCAGCATAATGTTTCCTGCCCTCTATCAAGATGTAATTTAGTGCAAAGTCTTCGCTACAGATTACATTTCCCTCAACATATAAATAAAGAGTTTTTGGAAATTATAGAATTTTTCAAGCAGGAAATGATACTTTTATAATGGATACCTATCTTGAAGATTTCAAGCGTGGTGTTCACTGCTGTTCATTTTAGTTCATTGTGTATGTCCCAAGTTTATAATTTTTTTGCATTACAAACTGCTTGCTGACTCACATTAACAACTTAATAACAGCCAACTGTGAGTTTTGTATCTACATATCAACCTTCTAGAAGTGTTGAGAAACAATGTGGACCCTCCAAGAGACCCAGCTAGGAAACCAACCCAATTTACTTGCACAAATGTCTCTGGTAACTGGCACTTCCTCTAAAGAATGTGCTAAAATGTTAGTGGTGGACGTAGGATATTGCCAATAATATAGTTTACACCAAAATGTAAAGTACAAACACTTTAACTGCACTTTGATAGTGTGTGAACTCTTGGTTATGATCAGTTTGTCTCTCACACACTTAAATTTTATATAGATATACAGATAGTCATTTATCCATACAAAATGGAAGTATACAGATAAACAGATAGCCCTCAAACTCCCACGAACCACAGACCTTGCCATAGGTGGGGAAGCCAGCATCCTCAGCAGCACAGATAGCTGTACCTTACCCGAATTCACAACGGTGGAGTATTTGTTTAGAGGTCAGACAAACATGTGGTTCCTGAAGAGGGGCAAGCTGCCTTTTCAATAGTTGCAGGGGCAACAATTGGGATGATTGCCTGATCTGGCCTTGTAACATCAAGCAAAACGGCCTTGTTCTGCTGGTGCTGCAAATGGGTGAATGCAAGGGGAAACTACTGCCGTAACCTTTCACGAGGACATGCAGTTTTACTGCTTGGCTAAATGATGATGGCATCCTCTTGAGTAAAATATTGTGTAGGTGAAATTGTCCTCCACTTTTGACTGTGTTGACCACTCACTTTTGCTCTCTAAACTTGAGTACTACAGAATATGTGACAAAAGTTTAAAACTCATCAAATCATACCTCAATAAAAAGAAACAGGTGGTGAGTTCAGGAAGTCATCTGTCAAACATACTCGAGGTTCAACACAGAGTGCCACAGGGATCTAAATTGGGACCACTTCTTTTCCTTGTACACATAAATGACTTACCAGGAAATATAGATGCAAAGACATATATGTATGCAGATGACAGAACTTTTCTATCTGTAAACCATGTACTTGATAACCTTGTAAGTGATATGAAATTGGCAAAAGAATATGCAACATCATGGTTTAATGCCAATGGCCTGCTATTAAATGAGGAAAAGACCCAGAATATGTGGTTCAGTCTATCAAAGACTACAAAAATAGAAAAACAAAAGGCAAAGTTTTTAGGTATCGTACTTGACAACAGTCTAACATGGAACTCTCATGTTGATCACATAGTGGTTAGGTTGTCAAGAGTTGTATATTTGTTGAAGAGACTGATGTGTTGTGTGACATTTGAGTATGTAAGGACAGCCTACTTTGCCTTTTTTCAATCTGTTTTAAAGTATGGGTTAATACTCTGGGGAAACAGCAGAAAAATAAATGAAATTATGGTGATCCAGAAGAAAGCAATCAGAGTAATGGCTAAGGTAGATAATAGAACACATTGTAAACCATTGTTCATTAAATATAGAATTTTAACAGTTATTAATTTATATATTCTTGACAGTGTTAACTGCATACTTGCTGAACTACCTAATTTAAGTGTAACAAATCAAAGGCATGACTACTATACAAGAACCTGTACTTCTCTACTGTTGCCACCAAATAAATTAGCTAAAACTAAAAGTATATGGCAATTAAAATATGTAACAAATTGTCTGAAAATGTGTCAATCAAGCCTGACAAATTATTTAAAGACAATGTTCATAACTTCTTGTTAACTAATCCATTCTATTCATTAGAAGAATTTTTAGAAATGCTCAATATCAACTTAAATATGTAAAAATTTATTTTGTAAAATTAATAGGTTAAGTGAACTGATGAAGTCTATTGCACGTAATAATTCTGAATGACCATTAAAGAATCTGAATCTGAATCATCTGGATCTCCATGTGGGGATTACTTAGGATGAGGTCATCACCAGGAGAAATAAAACTGACATTCTATGGATTGGAGAGTAAAATGTCAGGTCTTTTAATTGGGTAGGTAGGTCAGAAAATTTAAAAAGAGAAGTGGATGGGTTAAAGTTAAATATAGTGGGAATTAGTGAAGTTCAGAAGCAGGAGGAACAGTGTTTCTGGTCAGGTGAATGCAAGGTTATAAATACAACATGATTATTAGAGTAAATACACCAATTAGCTGCTTATAATAAGTAATCTTATTATGCTGCTGGTCCTAAAGAAGAAAAATTATAAATACAAAATCAAATAGTGGTAATTGAGGAATAGGTTCAACAATGAACAAGAAAATAGGAATGCAGATAAGCTACTATGAACAGCATAGTGAACACGCTTGTGTAAACAAGATAGACAGAAAGCCCACACCCACCACAGTAGTACACGTTTATACACAAACAAGCTCTACAGATGATGGAGAGATTGAAGAAATGTATGAGGAGATAAAAGAAATCATTTGGACAGTTATGAGACATGAAAATTTAATAGTGATGGAAGACTGGAATTCAGTAGTAGAAAAAGAAAGAGAAGGAGAACAGGGACTGTGGGAAAGGAATGAAAGAGTGAGTCACTGAGTAGAATTTTGTACAGAGCATAATTTAATCATTGGTAACACATGGTTTAAGAATCATGAAAGAAGGCTTTACACATGGAAGAGACTTGGAGACGCTGGAAGGTTTCAAATTAGTTATATGATGGTAAGACAGAGATTTTGCAACCAGATTTTAAATTGTAAAACATTTCTACGGGCAGATGTGCACTGATCACAATTTATTGGTTATGAACTGTAAATTAAAATTGAAGAAACTGCAAAAAGGTTGGAAATTAAGGAGATGGGACCTTGATAAGTTGAAAGAACCAGAAGTCACTGAGAGTTTCAGAGAGACCATTGCGCAATGACTGACAAGAGCAGGTAAAGAAATGCAGTGGAAGATGAATGGGTAGGTTTTAGAGACAGAATAGTAAGGACAGCAGAGGATCAAATACATAAAAAGACAGAGCCTAGTACAAATCCTTGGATAAAACAGGAGATACTGAAATCAACTGATGAAAGGAGAAAATATAAATACGCAGTAAATGAAACAGGCAAAAGGGAATACAAACATCTAAAAAAATGAGATTGATAGGAAGTGCAAAATGGCTACATGGGAATGGCTAGGGGGAAAATGTAAGGACTTAGAAGCATATATCACTAGGAGAAACAAAACCACTTACAGGAAAATTAAAGAGGCCTGTGATGAAAAAAGAAGAGACTGTGTGAATATCAAGGGGTCCGATGGAAAA
Source organism: Schistocerca cancellata (assembly GCF_023864275.1). Classification (NCBI taxonomy): domain Eukaryota; kingdom Metazoa; phylum Arthropoda; class Insecta; order Orthoptera; family Acrididae; genus Schistocerca; species Schistocerca cancellata. Next base: position 834,437,881 of record NC_064630.1, read on the forward strand.
CCAGGACTAAGCAAAAATGGGAAAGCTGAAAGATGGAAGGGTTATATAGAGTGTCAATACATGGGAGATGTTCTTGGGGGCACAATATTATAGAAATGGAAGAGCACTTAGATGAATATGAGATGGGAGATATGATAATGGGAGAAGTTTAGTCTCAGTAGACAGAGACTTCTGATGAATGCCTTTCAGGCCAAAAGAGCTTATTTGTTTCCCAGTTCTTTCTATCTTCTTCTTCTTCTTCTTCTTCCTCCTCCTTCTTCTTCTCTCCCCCTTTTTTTCCATATCTGTGACTCAGCGTCTCCACTATACAGTGTGGTAGCAATCTATCCTTTTCATAATACTTTCCTACTGTGAGAATAATTTGACAGAGCACTTAAAGACTTAAGTTGAAACATGGCTCCCGGAATAGAGGACATTTCATCAGAACTGCTCATAGTGTTGGGAGGACCAGTTGCGACAAAACTCTTCCATCTGGTGTGCAAGATGTATGAGACAGGCGAAATACCCTCAGACTTCAAGAAGAATATAATTATTCCAATCCCAAAGAAAGCAGGTGTTGACAGATGTGAAAATTACCGAACTATCAGGTTAATAAGTCAGCTGCAAAATTTAATAGTCATGGGTGACTGGAATTCAAGCGTAGGAAAAGGGAGAGAAGGAAACATAGTAGGTGAATATGGATTGGGGCTAAGAAATGAAAGAGGAAGCCGTCTGGTAGAATTTTGCACAGTGCATAACTTAATCGTAGCTAACACTTGGTTTAAGAATCATGAAAGAAGGTTGTATACATGGAAGAACTGTGGAGATACTAAAAGGTATCAGATACATTATATAATTGTAAGACAGAGATTTAGGAACCAGGTTTTAAATTGTAAGACATTTCTGGGGGCAGATGTGGACTCTGACCACAATCTATTGGTTATGAACTGTAGATTAAAAATGAAGAAACTGCAAAAAGATGGGAATTTAAGGAGATGGGACCTGGATAAACTGAAAGAACCAGACGTTGTACAGAGTTTCAGGGAGAGCATAAGGGAACAACTGACAGGAATGGGGGAAAGAAATATGGTAGAACAAGAATGGGTAACTTTGAGGGATGAAATAGTGAAGGCAGCAGAGGACCAAATAGGTAAAAAGACGAGGGCTAGTAGAAACCCTCGGGTAACAGAAGAAATATTGAATTTAAGTGATGAAAGGAGAAAAAATACAAATGCAGTAAATGAAGCAGGCAAAAAGGAATACAAATGTCTCAAAAATGAGATCGACAGGAAGTGCAAAATGGCTAAGCAGGCATGGCTAGAGGACAAATGTAAGGATGTAGAGGCTTATCTCACTAGGGGTAAGATAGATACTGCGTATAGGAAAATTAAAGAGGCCTTTGGAGAGGGTCTATACAAGGGCGATGTACTTGACGACAATATTATGGAAATGGAAGAGGATGTAGATGATGATGAAATGGGAGATATGATACTGCGTGAAGAGTTTGACAGAGCACTGAAAGACCTGAGTCGAAACAAGGCCCCCGGAGTAGACAACATTACATTAGAACTATTGACAGCCTTGGGAGAGCCAGTCCTGACAAAACTCTACCATCTGGTGAGCAAGATGTATGAGACAGGCGAAATACCCTCAGACTTCAAGAAGAATATAATTATTCCAATCCTAAAGAAAGCAGGTGTTGACACATGTGAAAGTTACCAAACTATCAGTTTAATAAGTCACAGCTGCAAAATACTAACGCGAATTATTTACAGACAAATGGAAAAACTGATAGAAGCCGACCTTGGGGAAGATCAGTTTGGATTCCGTAGAAATGTTGGAACACGTGAGGCAATACTGACCCTACGACTTATCTTAGAAGAAAGATTAAGGAAAGGCAAATCTACGTTTCTAGCATTTGTAGACTTAGAGAAAGCTTTTGACAATGTTGACTGGAATACTCTCTTACAAATTCTGAAGGTGGCAGGGGTAAAATACAGGGAGCGTAAGGCTATTTACAATTTGTACACAAAGCAGATGGCAGTTATAAGAGTCGAGGAGTATGAAAGGGAAGCAGTGGTTGGGAAGGGAGTGAGACAGGGTTGTTGCCTATCCCCGATGTTATTCAATCTGTATATTGAGCAAGCAATAAAGGAAAGAAAAGAAAAGTTCGGAGTAGAAATTAAAATCCATGGAGAAGAAATAAAAACTTTGAGGTTGGTCGATGACATTGTAATTCTGTCAGAGACAGCAAAGGACTTGGAAGAGCAGTTGAACGGAATGGACAGTGTCTTGAAAGGAGGATATAAGATGAACATCAACAAAATCAAAACTAGGATAATGGAATGTAGTCGAATTAAGTCGGTTGATGCTGAGGGAATTAGATTAGGAAATGAGACACTTAAAGTAGTAAAGGAGTTTTGCTATTTGGGGAGCAAAATAACTGATGATGGTCGAAGTAGAGAGGATATAAAAAGTAGACTGGCAATGGCAAGGAAAGCGTTTCTGAAGAAGAAAAATTTGTTAACATCGAGTGTAGATTTAAGTGTCAGGAAGTCGTTTCTGAAAGTATTTGTATGGAGTGTAGCCATGTATGGAAGTGAAACATGGACGATAAATAGTTTAGACAAGAAGAGAATAGAAGCTTTTGAAATGTGGTGCTACAGAAGAATGCTGAAGATTAGATGGGTAGAGCACATAACTAATGAGGAGGTTGGCACAACTTGACTAGAAGAAGGGATCGGTTGGTAGGACATGTTCTGAGACATCGATGGATCACCAATTTAGTATTGGAGGGCAGTGTAGAGGGTAAAAATCGTAGAGGGAGACCAAAAGATGAATACACTAAGCAGATTCAGAAAGATGTAGGCTGCAGTAGGTACTGGGAGATGAAGAAGCTTGCACAAGATAGAGTAGCATGGAGAGCTGCATCAAACCAGTCTCAGGACTGAAGACCACAACAACACATCAGTTTAATAAGTCATGGCTGCAAAATACTAATACGAATTTCTTACAGAAGAATGAAAAAACTTGTAGAAGTCAACTTTGGGGAAGATCAGTTTGGATTCCAGAGAAATGTATCAACAAGCAAAGCTACTGTTGCTACAACTTATCTTAGAAGATATCTAAACGAAAGGTAAAGCTACGTTTATAGCATTTGTAGACTTATAGAAAGCCTTTGACACTGTAGACTGGTATACTCTCTTTGAAATTATGAAGGTTTCAGGAATGAAATACAGGGAGCAAAAAACTGTTGTTCTGCAAAGTACACAATGCATTAAAATTTGGCTATGTTTTTGATGAAGTACAAGAACAAATAGAATTTTGGATTACAGAAAATATTGCCGGTTACAAATGTAGAGAAATACATTGACTCTCTTTTTCTTCTACAGTGTGAATCTTCTTGTTTACATGCATATACACCATATTGAAAATTATATTACTTTATATTAAATTGTTAATTAATGAAATAATTAATTAGCACTGTATGTATGATTATTCAGGAAAATTCAGGCAATAAAAGTATGTGCTCTAAGTCGAGAATCTCACAGTAGTAATAACAGAATTTACAATGAAAAGTGGCAGTCTCTCTGACCATCAAATTCAATTAACACAGGAAATAGTTAATTTCAGGAAAAATAAAATGCATTCCTTGAAAGTTGACAGTATTATGAAAAGGACTGATTGCTACTCACCATAAAGGTGACACTGAGTTGTAGATAGGCAAAATGAAAAGACTGTTACACATTGAGCTTCTGGCCAAAGCCTTCTTCAGAAAAAAGAACATGCACACATTCATACAAGTTGGCACATGTCATGCATACATGACCCATCTCTCTGACCAATGTGCCGCCTGCTTGTATGAAAGAGAGAGAGAGAGAGAGAGAGAGAGAGAGAGAGAGAGAGAGAGTGTGTGTGTGTGTGTGTGTGTGTGTGTGTGTGTGTGTGTGTGTGTGTTTTCTCTTTTTTGAGTTAGGCTTGGGATGAAAGCTTAACATGTAAGTCTTTTCATTGTGCCTGTCTGAAACTCTGGACTTTCCATTGTTGGATTTTACTTGAAAGTTGGAAACTTGTGCTATGGATGGTATATATCTAATTGTACCAGTGGATTCAGAATGAATGATTTGAGTAATAAAGTTATATTGAGCTAAGCCTGGCTATGAAGTTGAAGTCTTCATGTACCTATATCCATTATTAACATGGCTATTTTAGAATTCTAATGAATGTGGGAAAAATCTGCTAATTACTGGGGTAGGGAAACATAACAGATGGGGGGGGGGGGGGGTTACCCAAACTGCTAAGTCACTTAAAAATCCCATTGAATTAACCAGGTAGTTATTGACAATAGCTAACTAAGCAATTAAATGGTCAAACAGAAAGCAGCTACAAGAATATTCCATATAACATTTTGATACAAATTATCACATATTCAAATTATTGGGGTACTGTTTGTGGCCATAAACATACAATGCAAAGATATACAAACTGTTCTAAATATATTCAAGTACAGAATCATATAAGTTGAACATATTTTGTTGTTAAACATTGTCGACTGTGCTGCTGGCTCTCATTGTTGTCCAAGAAATTTATGTGTTGTTAGTGCTGTAACGCAGCTAAATGCCTATCAGCCAAAATAATTTGTTTCATCCTCATGAGAACTCACGGCTGCCTGTATCTGTGGTAGTGGCTCGAATGAGCCACAGCGTCCATAATGCATCACCTGTCATGAGGTTCAAGTCAATTAATAACTGGAGTTGCCTCCAAAAATGAGAGAATCTCAGTGTCTTAGCAAGCTGGTGGAATAAAGCTGCCTTTGCAATCAACTGTGGGTGTGTGTACAATATTGCTGATGATGTCGGCATGCTCCCCTGTGTGCCTTTAGAGATTGACAAACTTGGAATCATCATGGAAAATTCTGTAGTTCTGCAGGATGCACTCAAAAATCGCAGACTGGGTTGCCAGTCAGTCCAGATGAAACAGTGGTAGTTTGGAGTCAAGTCCCAGTCGAGTGAACACTCCACAGAAATTATGTGGTAGATTGCAATAACATGTGCGGTCAGAGAGCACTGGTAGACGAACTCACCAGGTCCAGCTGTGATGTGGAAGGAAGTCTGAGAATCTTCTCGCATGGTCCAGCTGGCTGTGCCCCACATGTCATAATGAGAGGACTAAAATGGAATGTTCCCGACACATTTGGCCAAGAAAAAATTGAGTAGCATGCCACACTGTCTGAGAAGGTCTGCAGAATGGAGTCTCAGTGGTACAAAAAAGGTTTGTACTCGTTACCGAAATTACCGAGGTGGTCATCAGTCATCATAATTTGGTCTTGTACATAACGGTCATTATTGTTATCCACAGTGCAACAGAAAAATGTACTTTCATATTTCACACATAATGGTGGCTGTTCATGCTGGTTTGAAACACTAAATGGAGCACTACAGAGGTCACTGTTTTGTACCCCCAGTTCACTATGACTATAACTTGTAGTGTTTCGGGATACTTGTAAACATCTCAACACACCATTGGGAACCTGTCAACAAGAGATGCTCCTGAGTAAGTTGAATAAGAATAAATGTAGTGGGAAAGGGAAACTGTGTGTTCTCCTTTCTTGTATGCAGAGGATGTGTAGCAGTGGTGGAGCTAGCGAGAAGGGGACAAGTAAAAGTGGTATTGGAACCACTGGTCGTCTGGGAGTCATTTGGGCCATGGTGGAGCAAGTGCCTGAATATGAGAGCCATGGAGTAAACAACACACCAACAAGGGCGTAATGAACATTTAAACAGCAGTAACTTTTATCCGTTTGTTGTTTGCTCTCTCAGGTCATAAAGTACGCATGTACATATGTTTTTGAAGATACTCAAGAGAGTGATATTACTGTAGCAATTGTTTGTTGTGTTGCTAAAATAAATAGTAAAGATGTTGGGCAAAATATATCCTTGTTTGTGAGAAGTTTGGCTATTTATTTAGTAACGCAGTAGAGAGAACTTGCGGAAGCATTCCAGGAATCTTCACCGCATATGGATTGACAGGGAAGTGGCACGGAAGGATCCAGACCACCAAACTACTACTCTGAGAAGAGAGGATAAAGGTAATACAACTCGCCCCTGGCGGTCTACTAAGGTCAGCAAATATTGCCCGGTTTTATCAGCCAGGGACGTAACTTCCCGCTAGTGCTGGTGTAAGACCCACCACAAACCCTACAAAATATACATCCACAGGAGAAGAGGGAAACTGTACGACAGAACAATTGTCAAGGTGTGAGTGATGAGGCGAAGTACTCTGAGTGACGGTAAGTAGTTGCTGACATTCGCAGTGGGGTCACTAAAGTGGTGTATCTGGGTAAGAATGTTCATAGGAGGATAACTCAGGCAGCTGGTGTACACAATATGAACTTTATTACTGGCACCACAGTACAGAGTAAAGCTCATGCATGCACATCTATTTTTCAGAGTGAACTGACTCGACTGAAGATAGCTTTGATAAACTGCTGACCAGTAAGTCTCCTCCTTCTTTGCTTTGGTTATTGACGGTGCTGCTGCCACAACTATATGCCAAGAAGAAGTGTTTATTATAAAGTTACATGACTAGTGGAAATGTATTGTACATAGTTTAGTATCTGAGGGCAATTTGGATTCCCTGCCTAGCCCGAGTATTGACAAAGAAATACTCAGGCTCCGGGTGCCAGCCACGTCTTGTGACTGTGCGGGTCGTGACCACTGTAGCGATCGGGTGAGGCATCGCCTCTTTTGGTGAGTATTTAACAATATACAGCAGACTGGCAATTGTGATCAGTCTCTCACTGGTCACTGAAGTCTTACATATGTGTCATTACATATTAGAATATTTTGGCCTTGCGTGATTAACATTTTACAATTTGGAGTTTTCCTGGATTGTGGTTTATCCTTAGATGACTCAGTACACTCTGGACTTGTGTCAGTTATTAATTCACTTTGTGATCTCTGCTGTCAGACACCAGTGGAACCACCTGTTTCATTCTACCAGTCTCCTTACTACCACAAGTGTAAGTAATTGTAGGCTGCGTTCCTACCTATGCAGCATAGGATAGAAAATTGGCAATGAGAACTTCTTCACTGTGCAGCTGTTACAATATGGTACAGATCGATCCCAAGTTTCTCAAGTTGTGGCAGCAGCCGCAGCAGCAGCAACTGTAACACCAGCAACAGCAAGACAGGCAGTTGGGACTCCACCAGCGACAGGAGACACAGCTGTTGCAGATTCTAAAAAACCATCAGGCATCAGCAGGCTGCAGTGGCTCACTTAATCCTCTGTCCTTCACTTGTTTGATGAAGCAGATAAGAGTTGGGAGATCTATTTATGCCATTCTGTTCTTCACTGCAAAGCAAGTCAAATAACAATGTGGGTCAGTATATGCTCTTACTGTGACTAGTAGTAAACTGTAAAAAGTGGTGCAAAAGTTATGACCACACTCAAATCCTAGTAGTTTGGCGTTTTCTGATATTTGTGGTTCAGTGGCTGAATGTTACATCCACCAAACTCGCATCACTGCAGCTAGGCTAAGATTTTCATTGTTAAGCAATATAAATAATCCTTTGCAGCACGGATGGCTGACTTACAAGGTTTGGCGCGTGCAAGTGTGACTTTTCCTGTAAACAATGTGGCATGTCATATGCAGACTCCTTAATCAGTCATTTTATTAACTGTCTCACTACACATTGAGATGCAAGTACAAAAGCTTTAGAGATGTCTGACCACACCTTGAGTGATGTGTTTAAAGACTGCCAAAGCTCACGAAGTAAATGCGTGTAATAATATCCAAATTGTATGATGTTATTGTCAATGTTCGTGCAGCACAAGAAAGAATTAAGATGACTTTTTCTTAGTATCAATGGTAAATGCAGTTGTAAATGCAGAATAATCAATTCTACTAACACATAATGATGTTCTCTGATACGAAAGGTTGCAAATTAGAAAATGCAACACCATTAAAGCCACCTTAATAGAGTTTTGCTATTTTCAATAAAAAGAAATGTACTTTTCCTGGGTGCCTTGACCCCACACACGTTAGTTTTCTGAGGGCTTGTCGGTATTAGAATATTATGTTTCACGTACCTTTTGTCGTTTGCAGATGTGCAATGCTGCTGGGCAACACAAAGCTGAAATGCTGTGTTAAAGTGCACCAAAATCTTGATGGTTATGTGAAAGGCTTTGATTCTTGAGTGAGTAATGTTAATTTCTTTTCAGCTGCCGGTTCAAGCGGTCTAGCATGTTTGTGTTTAACGTATTAGACATGAAATGTAGCAAAGCTAAATGTCGCCCACATTAAAATCCAACCAGCTTCATTGCTCTGTTAATGAGAAGAGACTCTCAGCTTTCTGTGAGGTTTGCACTGAAATCTTGTTATAGAAGAAAGCTATTTTCTATTTACATCTCAATTACAATTGTTTTTTATGTAGTGAATCTTGTGAGACCTGATCCGTGCTGTCTGGTTCAGGCTAACACAATGAAATATTAATTCACTTTCAAGTAAAACACTTAACAAGATAATTCTCAGTGAGTGAGTTCCTATTTTTAAGCTGTGTGGCGTAATGAAAAACTTAAAATTATGTTCTCATCCATAATGGTGTCTTTGAAACAAAATCAGCTCCGTATATGAAAACTGGATATTATTACTGAATAATTATGGGATGCCTTTCCCTACACTATTGTAAGAAAACCACAAGTTTACACATTTATAGGATTAATTATTATTATTATCATCATAAGAATGTTTTTTCTTACAGTATTAGTGACAAACACGTACCATTCTCATCATGAATCGTCAATGGTGTCCTTCTTCAATCAAGAACAAAACGAAGAGTAGTCACTTTTTTCTATTTTTTTCGTTAGAAGACAGTCTATTCATTTTTATCTTTGTTCACAGATTATCCTTGAAATACATAGTTTTTGTATTAACAGTAATTTTCATTGTTCTTTTTCTATATTATTTTACAATATTTCATGGCAATAATCACAACACATCATCTTTATGGCTTTTATCAATATTTCCAGTATTACGATTGTTTTTATATCATCACACTAGTTTTGTAAATTTTCACAATAACATCATGGGTATGACACATGCCCCCCCCCCCAAATGTGGTAGTTATTTGTCCCTTAGTAAACTACAAACACTGCCCACATTTTTAGATCTAGAGTCCATTTAAAATTTGTATTTTTACATTTCTCTCTTAATTAGGCATTAGTAATTTACCATGATAAGTTGTACTAAGTAACAAGTATTATCCTTCTAGTTACTTCAATTATTTTTCCTACTCCCCTGCTTGACTTGTGTGTAGTCTGTTACAAAGTCCATGGGTTAAAAAAAATAAAGGCCTCCTCCTATTAAGGTTTAGCCAGGCATGGGAAAACCTGGGAAAAAACCACCCCAGGGCCTCAGACTATGCACAAAATAAGTGTCTAATTTGCTTTAATACAAAGACAAATATTGTAATTTCCCACAAATTTAGTTGTTATCTGAGAAAATCCTATTCTATAATAGGATTCTATAATAGGAAATCCTATTCTATAATAGGATTTTCTCAGATAACAACTAAATTCGTGGGAAACTACAATATTTGTCTTTGTATTAAAGCAAATTAGACACATGTTTCACATTTACAAGATAGGTAGAAAATTGTTTGGTTGCCATCATACAAATGGAAATTTTAGAAACAATAAAGTCATTATTTATTGTTCACAACAAAAAGGTTCTCCCTTTTGTTGGTGATGATTTGTGGCATCAGTCTGCAGTGAGATGAAGATAGCGTGCTGCTGTGGTGTTGAGACTGCAGTCGCCCACATGCTCTGCTTTGTTGTCCGTCTGCTAGCCCGCTCGCGTGTCTCGTCCACAGCAGTACATGAAATAAGTCATACATGCATTAGAATTCCCACTTATTCACCCTACATTATTAGCACATTTCATATTGTCCCCCCTTCCGTGTAGTTACTGCTTGTGTATTTTTGTGATCTTATTTAGTTTGTCCAATTCTTTTAATCTACGCGTAACCTAATTATTTAAAATTGTAGCAGTTTTTCTCCGTATTGTATACTGCACAATTTAAGAATGTGGGTACATTCTACACACACACACTGTGGTGGGTGTTCAATGTATATTTCCTGTACATATTTCACCAGTCTGTGTTGACACACAACGGATGTACTGGCTACATCATCATTGACGTCTATGACATCGTGATTTGTATCACTGATCCAGATCCACCACATCAGATGATGCACTTTTTTTTTTTACAAAAATTGTCATACACGTTGACCACAACATTTAATACAGTTAAATAACACTGTTCGTTTTACAGATCGCTACTGCATTATTTGAAATAGCAACAGTCCTTTTACAAAATACAGGCAAGAGTCTTTCACAAAATGAAACTGTAATCATTTAATAATGACAATGATCAAGTGAAGATAGTTTATTGGCAAACCCAATGTTACACATAATAAACATCCTTCGTAGTGTCTCGGAAGAGCATCTAAATAGCCATCCGGACAGGCCAATGGTTCAGGTTTACGATGTTGTTGCCCAGATTATTTACTGATTTAGCCCTTATTCATTTTTTGTTTCGTCATTTATTCATGGTTTGTAGGACATTAGTCCAAGTACAACCAGCTACGAGTCCCTAACCGAACAGTCATGGTCGCAAAACATTATTCCAAATTCTCACAAGTTCACAAAGTGGGATTCTATGTTACTTTGGAATAGTATCACATAATCCAGATTGGTAACAAGTTCCTGCCTGTGGTGCATACCATATTTATTCATCCAAGGTGCACTTATTCACACTTACATTCAAGATATATTTACAAAGAACATAAAATAGTAATTGCAGAAAAAAAAATCTCTTTAACTGAAATTACGAGATTTAAAGAGAAATAAATTTGACCTTCAAATGTTTTTAGGATTTTTTTTTCATTAACTATCTTAACTATATTTACCAGAAAAAGCTGCTTCTTTTCATTTCAGTTAACTCTAACTCCATGAAATTATTTCTTCCAGAAACAATGCTTTGACTTTGTAGTCATTGATATATACTAGTATGTACATCTTATGCTATCACTTGCAAACATTTTCACATGTATGCAGTAATTGTAAAAACACAATTAGACACACAGTAATTGTAAACATACACAAATGAAATACATTATAATGCTATAAACACCAATAAAATTTTAATTACTCTGGCCAAGTAGCCCCTCCTGCATATCAAGCTGGCTCTCTGCATTTCTTATACATGGTTTTAAAGCCTTGTGAGGATAGACTCCTTTTATTTTTTTGTTGTCTATTGTTCCCAACAGATAACTTTCATGGTGTGGTATGTCAACAATCTTAAAGGGCCCTGTGTACAACAGTTGCCACTTTTTGTTCACTTTTCTCAAAATTGATGACTTCGGGTGGTGCAGTACTAGTACTAGATCGCTGACGTTGTATTTTTGCACACTGCCAAGTTTCTTCCTATGATGGTTTTTTATAAATTCTGCCGGTCTTCGCAGTGTGGTATGAGCTTCTGTCAACCTATCTTTCTGAGATAGTTGGGCATTAATTTTAGGCAAAGGCCGCATCCATTCATTTTCTTCTTCTTGGTCAAACATTAGTTCAAAAGGAGTTACTCCCATGGAGTCATGAGGCAAATTGTTATAGGTATTTTCAAATACATGTACATAGTCAATCCATTTGGTTTGTTGACTAGGTATATACGTTCTCATAAAGTGATTTATTCCCAAAAGATCCTCTCTACGAGATTCACACTGGGATGGAAGAATGCTGTAAAAATTTGCTTAATTCCATGTTTTTCAGTGAAATCTTTGAGTTTGCTACTCTACATTCTCAGGATGAGTACATACAGGTAATATAATTTAATTTATATCCCAGGCATCCAGTACTAATCTTAAGCTGCCGTCAGTCTTCTGAACCAGAAGCAAGGGGCTGTTGTAAGGTGATAGTGAGGTTTCTATCCCCCCCCATTCTAACATTTTTTTTATTTTATTTCTTTCCAGACAGCTTCTTTCTTTGAGTGAGGAACAGAATATGTGATGTGACAAAACATTTTGTGCTCCTTGACCTGCATATCATAGATGTAACCTTTTATGACGCTGGGCTTCATAAAAAACACAGGTGCATATTGTGTTAGAGTGTGTTTCAACTGCTGCTGTTCATTCGAGTTCAAATATTCTGACTTGCCAACTTCACTTTCAATTTTTCCTATTGTGTCTTAATTCTTCATGAGTGTCCATAATGTATGTAAGGTGACCAACAAATGGTTCTTCTCCCTTTAAAAACATAATTTGTGGCTCCTAATAAGTTATGGTGAGACTCCCATATTCCATCCTATCACTGACCGTGTTCCTAGCAAGGTCCAGAATTATTTGCCTTTCATCATTGCTGAAGTTAGGGAACCTCGAGCCATGTCTACAATCGTGTATCTGTCTTGCAAAAAATCTAAACCCAGGATACATGGGTACTTTACAACCAGGAACGAGCATTTTATGATTTCATTTCCGACTGTTACCTCCACCTGTACCTGATACTTTATATTTCATTTTTCCCTTTTATCGCCCTGTGGATTCAACAATTCTGCACCAGAAAATGTGGCAATGTTTTCACCACAGCAATATATCCACACAGTTCCTCACTCATGACCGACATCGATGCACCAGTATTGATAATCACATTTACCGGTACATTGTTAATCGTTGCCTGAATCGTGGCTTGTACACACTCATTGCTTTTGACAAATTGCCTCTCGGGTTCCCTTGAGAGTTCATCTCATATATCCATGCATTCGTTGTATCATAGTATGATTGCCTGTGCCCTAATTCCCCCTCCACTTAACTTCCTATCGACCAAGCATGCTGGTCACTGAGCAGTTAACGGCCGTGCGGAGTCTTATTGTTGCTCTGTCATGTGCTCTACTATATGTACATTTTGACGTGGTGCCGGTATGAAGTTTGGCACATTCACCATCCAAGCTGTTCAAGACGAAGTACTCAGTACATTCATAATGTTGACCGGCATACTTCCCTGCATGCAGTCATGCCATTGATCATGATGTGTTTTCATATTTTTGCATGGTAGTTGTTTCTGAAGCTACCACCATTATGGCACTTCCTAGTATAATCTTGTCTGTTGCCTTTAAAATACAGTTTATTACCGTTTACACTTTGAGCCTGATTGCCACTATTCTGTGGACTATGAAAATTACTACCCTTGTTGTAGTTCCCATTGTTATAATTATTTCCATTATTCGGTTGCCCATTCTTCCATGGGCTTCCAAAACTTTTATTACTCTTGCCATTATTGTTGTTGGAGGCACTATTCATTTCTCCTACTGCTTGTCTAGCATCTTCCTGAAATAAATCCAGGGAATCAATCACTGACACGAATGCTGCAAGGTCAGTATCCGGTACATTGATTAATTTTCTCCAGATAGCAATAGGCAACTTTGCCATTAAGATTTGAAAGATGTCTTGTGTAGAGATCCGTTCAGTCCAGTACCTTGTCAATACTCAGGTACCTTTCGAAATATTTACATAACAAACCTTTCTTAACAGTATACAGCTTTGGATTATAGACCTGTTTTCTTAGTCTTTCTTGAGTACTCAAGGACCAGAATTTATTAAGAAATTGCTTCTCAAATTCCTCAAAGGTATTGCACATTTCTGCAGCCTCCATAGCCCAGAGAGCTGCATCTCCTGTAATGTATGATACTACTAATTGTATCTTTTGTCTTTCTGACCAGTAGCTTGGCATTATGTTTCTAAAGTTTTTTACAAAGACAACAGGATGTGTCGTTTTCTTGTCTTCATTAAAGGTTGAGAATTGTCAGTGTTTCATCAACTCATCTAATTTCATACGCACAAGCATAGGCGCAATCTCACCCACCGCTGCTGCATTACCACCTCCTTCGTTTGTTTAGCAAAAATTGCTATTTTGCTGTGGGGTAGGATTATTGTTGCCCTGCACATGAACGATTGGTGCATTACCGTATTGCGTCTCGTTTTCCACCTGCTCGCTGGAGCAACTATTCTCGCAGCTACACCTCGCTTCAACTTGTGATAACTTCTCAAGATTTATTTCTTGCAATGCGGAGGCCACTTCCTCTTGCACTGCTTTTGAGATACTGGTCTGCACATTTTCGAGGTTATGCTCGACATTGTGCAGCAGAGCATCCATCACCTTACTCTGGCCAGTCACAGAATCAACCTGTGTTTGTACTCTGCTGACCTCTGCGTGTATATGGTCTAATATCAGATGTCATGTGCTTCCATGACAGCATTGAGTTCTCTTACCAGATTTCTGTGATGCGCTGCCTCCCTATCTTTGCACTCTTTGTCCTTTTCACCCACTACGGATACTACTTTTTTAATTAAACTTTCTTTGCATTCTTTTTCTTTTAATTCTAGTTTCTTGAGAAATTCTCACATGAGGTTTTCCATGGAACTCATTTGTGTTTGAGGTTCACTAACTGTTCCGGTTTCTGGTAAAACTGATTTTCTGTCTTTCACAACTATATTCTCGATACGTCCATCAACTTCCCTAGAAGGGACTTGTGCATCGGGTTCCTACTTGTGGGTTGGATATCCATTTCCTCATTGATAGTCTGAGCATCGTTTTGCTGTGGTACATGTTCAAATACATTTTCCACACTATGCTCTGTATCCTCTACGTTTTCACTTTCTAACATTACTACCTTCTTCGGCTGACCCATAGTTAAAGTTAAACTAGATGACGTCTCTTACATACAATGAAATCCAGATATCCTCACATGGTATATATTCAGTTTCCCATTCAGTCTATTAAACACTGGGTTCCCTTCCAAAAGGTTACACACAGTTAAAAATGGGAAAATGTCACTTACGGTGCTACTCAAACCGCTGTCAACCACACGCAAAGCAATGCACACTAGTGCAGTTCACATGTAAATATTACTTGATGTAAGTTACAGTTAATCCAAACTTTCATAAAGTTCATGCACCAGAGGAAGTTACTAGCCACTATATCAGCAAGCAGGTGCACTGAGACAAATGTCCTTACCTTGTAAATGTTTCTGCCACTGGTCAACTTATGGTCCAAGCTCAGTTCCTTTTTGTCCAAATCAAACGTATCTGTTCTCCTTCAGTTCTCTCATACAACAGAGTTCTTGTTCAGTTCATGAAAAAGAATCATGTACAGTATTAAATATATGTGATGCATATACACATACATATACAAGTTATACAGTTTAATCACTGTGTATTCTTAAGTTCACTGTTGTTGTTGTTGTTGTTGTTGTCTTCAGTCCTGAGACTGGTTTGATGCAACACTCCATGCTACTCTATCCTGTGCAAGCTTCTGCATCTCCCAGTACTTACTGCAACCTACATCCTTCTGAATCTGCTTAGTGTATTCATCTCTTGGTCTCCCTCTATGATTTTTACCCTCCATGCCTCAGGACATGTCCTACCAACCGGTCCCTTCTTCTTGTCGAGTTGTGCCACAAACTCCTCTTCTCCCCAATTCTATTCAATACCTCCTCATTAGTTATGTGATCTACCCATCTAATCTTCAGCATTCTTCTGTAGCACTACATTTTGAAAGCTTCTATTCTCTTCTTGTCCAAACTATTTATCGTCCATGTTTCACTTCCATACATGGCTACACTCCATACAAATACTTTCATAAACGACTTCTTGACACTTAAATCTATACTCGATGTTAACAAATTTCTCTTCTTCAGAAACGCTTTCCTTGCCATTGCCAGTCTACATTTTATATCCTCTCTACTTTGACCATCATCAGTTATTTTGCTCCCCAAATAGCAAAACTCCTTTACTGCTTTAAGAGTCTCTTTCCTAATCTAATTCCCTCAGCATCAACCGACTTAATTTGACTACATTCCATTATCCTAGTTTTGATTTTGTTGATGTTCATCTTATATCCTCCTTTCAAGACACTGTCCATTCCATTCAACTGCTCTTCCAAGTCCTTTGCTGTCTCTGACAGAATTACAATGTCATCGGCGAACCTCAACATTTTTATTTCTTCTCCATGGACTTTAATACCTACTCCGAACTTTTCTTTTGTTTCCTTCACTGCTTGCTCAATATAGAGATTGAATAACATCAGGGAGAGACTACAACCCTGTCTCACTCCCTTCTCAACCACTGCTTCCCTTTCACGCCCCTCGACTCTTATAACTGCCATCTGGTTTCTGTAAAAATTGTAAATAGCCTTTCGCTCCCTGTATTTTACCCCTGCCACCTTTAGAATTTGAAAGAGAGTATTCCAGTCAACATTGTCAAAAGCTTTCTCTAAGTCTACAAATGCTAGAAATGTAGGTTTGCCTTTCCTTAATCTATTTTCTAAGACAAGTCGTAGGGTCAGTATTGACTCATGTGTTCCAATATTTCTGCGGAATCCAAACTGATCTTCGCTGAGGTCGGCTTCTACCAGTTTTTCTTTTCATCTGTAAAGAATTCGCGTAAGTATTTTGCAGCTGATAGTTCGGTAATTTTCACATCTGTCAACACCTGCTTTCTTTGGGATTGGAATTATTATATTCTTCTTGAAGTGAGTTTATTTCGCCTGTCTCATACATCTTGCTCACCAGATGGTAGAGTATTGTCAGGACTGGCTCTCCCAAGGCCGTCAGTAGTTCCAATGGAATGTCGTCTACTCCCGGGGCCTTGTTTCGACTCAGGTCTTTCAGTGCTCTGTCAAACTCTTCACGGAGTATCATATCTCCCATTTCATCTTCATCTACATCCTCTTCCATTTCCATAATATTGTCATCAAGTACATCGCCCTTGTATAGACCCTCTATATACTCCTTCCACCTTTCTGCTTTCCCTTCTTTGCTTAGAACAGGGTTTCCATCTGAGCTCTGCTGAAGAAACTGCAAAAAGGTGGGAATTTAAGGAGATGGGACCTGGATAAACTGACTAAACCAGAGGTTGTAAAGAGTTTCAGGGAGAGCATAAGGGAACAATTGACAGGAATGGGGGAAAGAAATACAGTAGAAGAAGAATGGGTAGCTTTGAGGGATGAAGCAGAGGAGCAAGTAGGTAAAAAGACAAGGGCTAGTAGAAATTCTTGGGTAACAGAAGAAATATTGAATTTAATTGATGAAAGGAGAAAATATAAAAATGCAGTAAATGAAGCAGGCAAAAACGAATACAAACGTCTCAAAAATGAGATCGACAGGAAGTGCAAAATGGCTAAGCAGGTATGGCTAGAGGACAAATGTAAGGATGTAGAGGCTTATCTCACTAGGGGTAAGATAGATACTGCCTACAGGAAAATTAAAGAGACTTTTGGAGATAAGAGAACCACTTGTATGAACATCAAGAGCTCAGATGGAAACCCAGTTCTAAGCAAAGAAGGGAAAGCAGAAAGGTGGAAGGAGTATATAGAGGGTCTATACAAGGGTGATGTACTTGAGGACAATATTATGGAAATGGAAGAGGATGTAGATGAAGATGAAATGGGAGATACGATACTGCGTGAAGAGTTTGACAGAGCACTGAAAGACCTGAGTCGAAACAAGGCCCCACGAGTAGACAGCATTCCATTGGAACTACTGACGGCCTTGGGAGAGCCAGTCCTGACAAAACTCTACCATCTGGTGAGCACGATGTATGAAACAGGCGAAATACCTTCAGACTTCAAGAAGAATATAACAATTCCAATCCCAAAGAAAGCAGGTGTTGACAGATGTGAAAATTACCGAACAATCTGTTTAATAAGCCACAGTTGCAAAATACTAACATGAATTCTTTACAGACGAATGGAAAAACTAGTAGAAGCCGACCTTGGGGAAGATCAGTTTGGATTCCGTAGAAATACTGGAACACGTGAGGCAATACTGACCTTACGACTTATCTTAGAAGAAAGATTAAGGAAAGGCAAACCTACGTTTCTAGCATTTGTAGACTTAGAGAAAGCTTTTGACAATGTTGACTGGAATACTCTCTTTCAAATTCTAAAGGTGGCAGGGGTAAAATACAGGGAGCGAAAAGCTATTTACAATTTGTACAGAAACCAGATGGCAGTTATAAGAGTCGAGGGACATGAAAGGGAAGCAGTTGTTGGGAAGGGAGTAAGACAGGGTTGTAGCCTCTCCCCGATGCTATTCAATCTGTATATTGAGCAAGCAGTAAAAGAAACAAAAGAAAAATTCGGAGTAGGTATTAAAATCCATGGAGAAGAAATAAAAACTTTGAGGTTGGCCGATGACATTGTAATTCTGTCAGAGACAGCAAAGGACTTGGAAGAACAGTTGAATGGAATGGACAGTGTCTTGAAAGGAGGATATAAGATGAACATCAACAAAAGCAAAACGAGGATAATGGAATGTAGTAGAATTAAGTCGGGTGATGCTGAGGGAATTAGATTAGGAAATGAGACACTTAAAGCAGTAAATGAGTTTTGCTATTAGGGGAGCAAAATAACTGATGATGGTCGAAGTAGGGAGGATATAAAATGTAGACTGGCAATGGCAAGGAAAGCGTTACTGAAGAAGGGAAATTTGTTAACATCGAGTATAGATTTAAGTGTCAGGAAGTCATTTCTGAAAGTATTTGTATGGAGTGTAGCCATGTATGGAAGTGAAATGTGGACGATAAATAGTTTGGACAAGAAGAGAATAGAAGCTTTCGAAATGTGGTGCTACAGAAGAATGCTGAAGATTAGATGGGTAGATCACGTAACTAATGAGGAAGTATTGAATAGGATTGGGGAGAAGAGAAGTTTGTGGCACAACTTGACCAGAAGAAGGGATCGGTTGGTAGGACATGTTCTGAGGCATCAAGGGATCACCAATTTAGTATTGGAGGGCAGCGTGGAGGGTAAAAATCGTAGGGGGAGACCAAGAGATGAATACACTAAGCAGATTCAGAAGGATGTAGGTTGCAGTAGGTACTGGGAGATGAAGAAGCTTGCACAGGATAGAGTAGCATGGAGAGCTGCATCAAACCAGTCTCAGGACTGAAGACCACAACAACAACAACAACAGTTAGTTCAAAATCAAATGGCTCTGAGCACTATGGGACTTAACTTCTGAGGTCATCAGTTCCCTAGAACTTAGAACTACTTAAACCAAACTTACCTAAGGACATCACATACATCCATGCCTGAGGCAGGATTCGAACCTGCGACCGTAGCGGTCGCACGGTTCCAGACTGTAGTGCCTAGAACTGCACGGCCACTCCGACCGGTGGAAGTTAAGTTATAAAATTTGTAATTTCTGAACTGAATGACGTTATTGTCAATGTTCGTGTAGCACAAGAAGTAATTAAGGTGATATATTCTCAGTATCAACGGCAAATGCAGAATACTCAATTCTACTAACACGTAAAGATGTTCTCTGATATGAAAGGTTGCAAATGAGAAAGTGCAACACCATTAAAGCCACCTTAATCGAGCTTTGCTATTTTCAATAAAACAAATGTACTCTTCCTGGGCGCCTTGGCCCCACACACTTTAGTTTTCTGAGGGACTGTCATTATTAGAATATTATGTTTCACGTACCTGTCATCGTTTGCAGACGTGCAGTGCAACACGAAGCTGATATGCTGTGTCAAAGTGCACCAAAATCTTGATGGTTACATGAAAGGCTTTGATTCTTGTGCGAGTAATGTTAATTTCTTTTCAGCTGTCAGTTTAACCAGTCCAGCATGTTTAACGTATTTGACATGGAATGTAGCAACGCTAAATGTCGCCCACATTATAATCCGACCAGCTTCATTGTTCTGTTAATGAGAAGAGACTCCCGGCTTTCTGTGAGTTTGCATTGAAATCTTGTTATAGAACTGATCAAAATTCTTTAAAAGCTATTTTCTATTTACATCTCAATTACAATTATTTTTTATGAAGTGAATCGAGTGAGACCTGATACATGCTGACTGGTCCAGGCTAACACAAAAACAGTTTCTGCATTGAAATATTAATTCACTTTCAAGTGAAACACTTAACCACATAATTCTCAGTGAGTGAGTTCCTGTTTTTAAGCCGTGTGGCGTAATTAAAAACTTAAATGTTCTCATCGTAATGGCGTCTTTGAAACAAAGTCAGGTCCATATATGAAAACTGGAAATTATTACTGAATAATTATTCCCTAGACTATTGAAAGGATTATTTAGAGGATTAATTATTATTATCATAAAATGCTATTTCTTACAGTATTAGTAACAAACACATACCATTCTCATCATGAATCGTCAATGGTGTCATCCTACAATCAAGAACAAAACGAAGAGTAGTTAGTTTTTCCTCTTTATTGTTAGAGGAGTGTCTATTAATTTTTATCTTTGTTCACAGATTATCCCTGAAATACACAGTTTTTGTATTAATAGTAATTTTCATTGTTCTTTTTCTATATTATTTTACAATATTTCACTGCAATAATCACAACACATCATCTTTATGGCTTTTATCAATATTTTTGTTATTAGATTGTTTTTATATTGTCACACTATTTTTGTGAATTTCGACAATAACATCCTGGGTATGGCACATGAGTCAGCACAAGCTGTATCATGAGTCCCTGGGTGTTGATATCATTAGTGGCCTTTGTTGCTGTTACACTCGACGATCACCTGGTGACTTCCAGTCGAGATCACTGTTCGTCCTGTGACACAGGAATCGGTAGTTAATGAAGTAGTTAGCAATTTCTCACACTTATCACCAGTACATGTGCACAAACGGAAGTGGATTGTTTGTGTCGCCGTGTCCCTGAGTGAGCAGAGGCTCATTGAGTGTTTCCCTCTCCACCATTGTTGACATACTCCAAAAACAGTCATTTCATCATATTGTGTTCAGATTGTGGCCAACAGCATAGACAACATCATTGCCCTACTATGTAGGGCAAACAGGCAGTAATTTCAAAACCATTTTCCAGATACACACAAATGCTTTCAGACTCAACAGCTCTGAAAAATCAGTTATTATACAGCACATGCTAAAAACAAAACATGATCAACAAGATAGAAAATAATTTGGTAACACTACACTATGAAGCCAATGGTAAGATCACAAATCTGTTAAAGAAATTGAAAATAACCTCCAGAAAATCCAAGAAACCTGAATGTATGCTAAATATATGAACAGATTTTGCTAGCCATAGTTATTTCAGCAATTTTAAAGACTTATTTTAAATTTATACCTTGATTATATCAACCTCTTCAAACTCAGATCTCTGATGCCATATAATAAATTTCATTTTTGATCACATCAAGTTAAAATACATCTATGAAGCATTTTTAAACAGTTGTAAACAAATGTGCGCATCGAGTGACGTGATGTGCGATAACAGTATGAAGAAACCAACATATGCCAGTGTTAAAGGATGAAAATGTTCTTCCTTGTTTGTTCGGTAAGTTTTTCACAGTCTTCTCCACTGTTCCTCACAAATATCCACATTTGATTCATGAAATATGTAACCTAACATCTAACTTTCTCATAACAAGAAAACAATTCAGCTCAGTCAAGAGCTAATGTAAATTACGTATTAGACAATTTGCACCTGAAGATGGGCCCACAGTCCTAAATGCATCATATAATTTAATAAAACGTGAAAAAATTCTGAGTGAAGGTGTTTTATTTAAATTTCCTGTGTAACATTTTTGTTTTTATACACTTTTGCACTTTTTTGCTTTCAGGTTGAGAACCAGGATAATCTGATTTCACTTGTATCACCAGTATCATCTAAAATGGTCATGTTTCAGAAATCTAATGGATCGCTTTGCACTTTTAGTGATTTCAAGTCTACCATTAATACTCAAGCACATGCTGATTCGTATCCATTTCCTTGCAGGAGGAATTGTTGGCTAAATTAGCAGAGAGTCAATATTTTTTGAACAAAGATCTCACTGATGCCTATTTCCAACTGCCTGTAGATGATCAGACAAAACAGTTTTAATGCTAAACACACCATTCAGCATGTATCATTATAACAAATGGTTCAAATGGCTCTGAGCACTATGGGACTCAACTTCTGAGGTCATTAGTCCCCTAGAACTTAGAATTAGTTAAATCTAACTAACCTAAGGACATCACACACATCCACGCCCGAGGCAGGATTCGAACCCGCGACCGTAGCGGTCTCGCAGTTCCAGACTGCTGTGCCTAGAACCGCACGGCCACTTCGGCCGGCTCATTATAACAGATTGGCAATCGGGGTCACTGCCTCCCACCCCAGCCGAGCATGATCGGGGCTCTCCACAGGTGCCTTTGGCATTCCTACATTATTCCTCTCTCCCTCTTCTGCCCCCCCCCCCCTTCCTCAGTGAAGTTGGCAGTGGTTGGGTCACTTTCGGCCGTAAGTGCCTACTAGAGGGGGGAGAGATTCAGTATCCACTGGTGATTTGGATCCCTTGCCTAACCAGAGTATTGATACACAGAAAATGTCAGAGATACTTTGGCTCCAAGCCACAGCTGCAGCTCCTGCCCACATGGGGTGCAGCCACCATGGAAAACACGTGATTTGGCACTGCCCTCTGACCAGTGTTTACTGATACACTGCAGCCTGGTGATTGTGGATAGTGTCTCTCTAGTTACTGACGTTAGTATGAACTGTCGGATAGCACACTATGTCGACTGTGCCCGGTTAACATTTTGTGATTTGGACTTTTGCTGGATTGTGCTATATGCTTAAATGACTCAGCTATGCTCTGGACTTGTTTTGGCTATCAATTCACCTCGTGATCTCTGCTGTCAGTCAACACCAGAACTGCCTGTTTCATTCCGCCAGTCTCCCCGCTACAATCAGTGTGAGTAATGATAAACTGTGTTTCTACCTGTGCAGAATAGGCTAAGAAAGAATAGGACTCTTTGGTTACAATTTCAAGCAAATATTTCATCATCATTGTTGCAACACCCCTTTGTGATCCCTGACCTTCTGTAGAGGATTATTCCATTCTTTCCTGTTTAGTGCTGAAATACTCCAATTTTCATTATGTTCTCTCTGAAATCTTTCTCTCGCCTTAGCTCTGGTCTTCTAATTCTCCTCCTTTCTTCAGACACAGTATTGAACATTTTCGTAAATATTGTCATTAGTTCACAGTACATTTGCTGCCAATTCCAGCTGTTCAATCTTAATGTAATTGACTATGTCTGGTTCTTTATAAGGACTATACAACCCATAGTCTAATCTCTTCCTCCAGAAACCATATTCTTCTATGGGTCTAAGAAATTGCCTCAATATCTTTCTCCAAAATATGCCAAGTTGCTTTTCATTGAATTTCGTTAATGTCCATGTTCCAGCACCATATGTCAGCAGAGGCATCATGCATCACTCAAACTTTACACACTGTAACTCAGTTTTCTGAACAGAAGCTTAGATTTCAGATATTTTCTGAGGCCATGGTAGCACTTGTTGGTAGACAATATTCATTCTTAGATTTCAGAGCTGGCATTGTTGTTACAGTTTACATCTGATAAGTGAAACTAGCACAACATCAAACTTATGCAAACCATTTTCTGTGAATGAGGTTCATTAGGATAAGCATTCTTAGTTACAGGCATATACTTAATTTTAATCAAACAATGGAAATTCCAGGTAGGAATATCAACAATGTAGAAAAAGACAGATTGCTACTTATCGTAAAGAGGACACATCAAGTTGCAGACAGGCACGATTAAAAGGTGCTCACGTGTAGCTTTCATCCACAGCGTTCATCAGTAGTGCGCGCGTGCGCGTGAGAGAGAGAGAGAGAGAGAGAGAGAGAGAGAGAGAGAGAGAGAGAGAGCGCATGCACACATGCACGGCATGCATGCACGCATGATGGCTGTGGCCAAAAGCTACGTGTGAATATCTTTTAATCATGCCTGCCTGCAACTTGACGTGTCTTCTTTACAATGAGTAGCAATCTGGCTTTTCCTACGTTGTTGATACACTTAGTTTTACCTTCATTTATCTGTAGGTTCTTCTTTCTAGACTTGGCTTTTGAGACTTTTAAAGGCTTCTTTCATTGCTCTTGACAGACATGCAATTATATCAAGATTATCCGCAATGCCAACACCTGAACCAACAACTGTATTAAACGTAAACTGTTTAATTGCAAAATTGTGGAAATAAGTGGACAGATAAAAAAACTATTCACCAGGTGTTGGCAGGAAAAAACACACATGAAATTAAGGAAATTTGCAAGATTTCGGAGCCAATGGCTCCTTCTTCTGGGAGAAGGGTTGAGAGGGAATAAAGAGGGATGAAGGAAAAGGACTCACAATATTTAGAAAATTGGGAGAGTTACACAAAAGTCATTCAGAGCCCCAGATCAGGCAAGATTTACACTAATTGTTGGTGACTGCACTGGGTGAGATTTGAAAACCTGAGGGTTGAAAGGTGGAGAATAGGGTAATATACAGAAAAAAGATGACTGACAAAACATAGTGCAAGAGTTAAATGAAAGCAGAATGTTAAGAATGTTATATGTCGAAGATGTGAAGTGGGGGAAGGTGGGAGTGGATCAGCAAGTAAGAAAATAAGATACACAGAAGACTAAAAGTGAATGAAGCAATGGAATAGTTACTAAAGAGAAAGGTTGAGGCTGAAGAAATAAATTAAGGCCAGGTGAGAACTGAGGACATTGTAATCCCAGTTCCACCTGCATAGTTCTGAGGAACTTGTGTCAATGTCGGAGAATCCAGATGACATGTGTGTACACCCCCTGTCTATGCTCATTCATCCCAACTGATAACTTGGGATGAATGAGAAGGCCAAACAGTGCTTACATAACAGCTGGCGTACACCTTGTCTTTTCGTGGGTGGCTCTCCCTTGGACAGTACATGTTTTGCCAGTTCATGGCTCGTGTAGGTGGTGGTAGGAGGGTGCATAGGGCAGAGAAATGGGAGCAGGAATAGCACAGGATTTGACTAGGATATTGCAGAGATTGGGGCTATTCTAAGTGTGGGGGAGGAAGGGGGGGCAGATTAGCTGATAGATTGAAACTCATTTCAGAGCACAATTTTTGGAAGTCATAGCCTTGCCCTGCCATCACTTGATGATTAGATTTTTTATCTGTTCAATTATATCATGTTTTTGAAAATTGGTTATTGTCATTTATGTAATAATGTGTGGAAATATGTGACAAATTCCTTTCCTGCATTTTTGAGTCCATCAGTATGGAATTTTTTTGCATGAAATCCATGTATCCTCCTTGCATTACGTACCTGAGCTCAAAGTGTTGCTATAAGAAGTAATGATGAGAGTCAACATTCGCACCTCTATAGCTTCTAACATGCATAGCATTTTTATTTCTAATTCATGAGGTTAAATTAGATTTGTCTCATATTAATGTATATCTCAATTCATTCCCCATCCCTAAAGGCTCTTTCTTGACAGGATCCATGGCATAGGGAATGTATGAATGCACAGATTATCCTGTTGACTAATAAATATGACTAACAGTGAAGTATGTCATATCTTCGATTAGATTTGCTGCAGCTATTGTGCAGATTTTCATGTGTACACAATTACAAGCTCTACAAATGAAGGACAAGAGAAAAAGCTTGAGCATGCCACTCAAAACATATCACAGCTGACTTCAGTGACTGCTTCAGAACCTGGCCACAACAGCAATTTCTTTGAATTACAATGCCAACAACCATTCTGATCTCAATTTCCAGCAGTCTCTGTCCTGAACTTACAACACATCCCTCTATTACTAGCACCCCCTCACACCAAATCAGTCTTATAAAACACCAACAAAAGTATGACTAATGCTTCCAGCTCACACACTGTACATAGAACAGTTTTCTCGATTGTTGACAATACACAAAAGGAATGGGATAGAGGTCAACTACTGAGCTGAGGATCTCGCAGGAAGATGGCTACAACACCAGCCAGCGAAGCAGCAGTCTGGACAGTAAATTCCTTACTGAAATCTGAGACCGCCACTCCCTGGGGCAAAGGCTGAAGCTTTCTTAAGCCTTTCAAAAGCAGTTTGCCGAGATCCCCTCCACTCAAACTTGTGTCCTTTTTTCCTAACTCACTCAGGGATGTGGCTTGCTGAGAAAAATTGGGAATAATTAAGTATCCTAATAAATCTCAATGCCTCATTAGAATTCCTCAGTTGTAGAAATTCCTTATTGTCCAAGTTAAATTTGGGTCCATCCTAATCACACCTGGGGAAGGAACAGGCCCTAAAATATGCCATTCCCAGAAATTCAAGCTTATCCTCATTGGGTTTCACCCTTAACCACACTCTCCTTAAACGAGCAAACATTTCCCTCAGGTGATGTATACTATCTGATCAGAAGTATTCAGATGCCTCTACGTAACACACAATTGACTACTAGATATCACATGAGGCAGATTCACCATTAAAAAAGGAAGTGGGATGCACTGTGTTGTCAGTAGGGAAACAGTAACAGCAGCTCGGGTCGGTCAGGAGAGCTCCAAAGCTTTGATCACGGAATGGTCACTGGATGCCGTTTGAGTAACAAATGCATCAGGATCATTTCTATCCTTCTAAAGCTGCCTGAGTCGACTGTCACTCATGTGACTGATGTAGAAACATGAAGGAACAACCACAACTAAACCATAACCACGCACACCACGTGTACTGACAGATAAGGACCGTTGAGTAGTGCGGAAGGTGGTTGTCAAAAAATCACATGAAATCAGCTGAAGGTTGGTTGGTTTTGGGGTTTGATGGGGGCTAAACATCGAGGTCATCAGTCCCCAGTTCCAAACAGACATACTTGTAAAAGGCCTATACAGTAAAAGTGTAACCTCTGCACCCAGAGGGAGGAGTACAGAGCTAAAATGAACGACGCAGTAACACAAAATAGAGGACACTTAAAAGGAGCAGAGCAAATAGTTGACTAGAGTCAAAC
The DNA here is from genome assembly GCF_023864275.1 of Schistocerca cancellata. Lineage (NCBI taxonomy): Eukaryota > Metazoa > Arthropoda > Insecta > Orthoptera > Acrididae > Schistocerca > Schistocerca cancellata. The sequence goes on from NC_064630.1 coordinate 834,464,709, forward strand.
AGACTACAGTGGTTGATGGATCAGGTACAAGGTCAACCTCTCAACTACAAATGAAGAACCTCCAGCTGGAAAGCGTTGATAGAGGTGCCAACACAACTCGTTACCATAAAAGACACTATTTTGGTATCCACGTCACAATTAGAAGTCACTGGAGTGGGTGTAGCCTGAGGAATCATGCGAGAGCGCCCACACTAGAGTGAGTAATAAAACCCAGCTGCATGGGTAAAATGTAAAACTGAGTCAGCTATAGAGGCATTGTCACCGAGAATTAAAGGAAGTGCAGCTGGTAAATTAAAGGACTGCTGCAATGAGGCTAAAAGGGGGCAGTCCATCAGAAGATGGACCACTGTCAGCCCTGCATCACAGCGACACTCGGGCGGGTTCTCACGACGAAGGAGACAGCTGTGGGTCAACCGCGTATGTCCAATTCGGAGACAGCAGAGAACAACTGGGTCCCTACGCATGCCCCTCAAGGATGAGTTCCACATGGTCGTGGACGACTTGACCGTGCGGAGCTTATTTGGCATGTTCAAGACAGACCATTCAGAGCTCCAGACATCGCAAACCTTGCAATGTAGGGCTGATCGGAGGTCTCTTTCCACGAGATCAAGCTCCAGGGGTGGCAAAGTGGTGGCCTGCTCGGACAACCGATCAACACGTTCGTGTCCTGGAACGCCGAAGTGGTCCGGGGTCCACACAAACGTCGCTGAACGACCTCACTCGGCGAGAGCAAAAACAGCATCTTGAATACTGCGCACCAAAGGGCCCCCAGAAAAACACTGGTCGAGTGCGACTCCCCAGGGCAGGAGGAAACGTGAGCGAGTTCACGATAAAGAGCAACCAGCTCCACACTGAAAACACTGCTCCCACAAGGCAGGGAATGTTGCTCAACGTAGTCACCGTGGATGAAAGCAAACCCAGTGCGTCCATCGACCACAGAACCGTCGGTGTAGACTACATCTGCATTGCGAAACGAGGCAAGAAGAGCCAGGAATTGTTGATGAAAACTGGCAGGTGGAACAGAGGACTTGGGGTCGCAGGACAAATCCGAGCAAAGCCGCAAGCGAGGGAGGGACCGAGGAGGGGTAGAAGAAAAGGGCCGGAAGGATGGAGGAAGGAGAAAGGACTCGAGTGACGAGAGAAGGAAACGAATGCGGACCACGATCGGGAGACCCGACCTAGGCCGCCATCATGGGGAGGGGAGTGCAGAAGATGGAAAAAGGAGCCCGAGGTTTGGGTGGTCGGGCGAGGCACAGACGCGGGCGATGTATGACGCAAGCAACTGTTGTCAGCGGAATCGTAGGGGAGGGATTCCTGCTTCTACAAGAAGGCTAGTCACCGGACTAGTGCGGAAGGCACCTGTCGCCAGTCTGACACCACAATGGAGAATTTGGTTGAGGATCTGCAACGTTGAAGGCGCTGCTGAGTCGTACACCACGCTCCCGTAGTCGAGACGGGACTGGAGTAAGGCCTTATAGAGCTGTAGGAGGGTTGTTCGTGCAGCCCCCCAAACAGTGTGGCTGAGGCAGCAAAGGATGTTGAGGTGCTGCCAGCACCATTGTTTAAGCTCGTGAAGATGAGGTGTCCAAGTGAGCTGAGCATCAAACAGCATGCCAAAGAAGTGATGTGACTCCTCAATACGAAAGAGTTCATTGGCAAGGTAGAGCTCTGGATGGAGGTGGACCGTTCGACGACGACAGAAATGCATCACTCGGGTCTTGGAGGCTGAGAACTGACAACCATGGTTGGATGCCCAAGAATGAGCCTTACGGATAGCTCCCTGCAGCCGCCGTTCAGCGACACTGATGCTTGGGGAACTGTAATAAAGACAAAAGTCATCGGCATATAGAGAGGAACAGACCGATGAGCCTACCGAAGCCGCAAGACCATTAATCACCACCAAAAAAGAGGGGAACACTGAGAACTGAGCCCTGTGGGACACCATTCTCCTGAATATGAGCAGAGCTAAAATAAGTGCCAACTCTAACCCGAAAGGAGCGATTGGAGAGAAAATTCCGTAGAAAGATCGGAAGTGGACCCCGTAAGCCCCATTCGTGCAGCGTAGCAAGGATATGATGGCGCCAGGTGGTATCGTACACCTTCTGAAGATCAAAGAAAACAGCAGATAGATGTTCTCTCCGAGAAAAAGCTGTGTGAATAGCCGACTCTAGTGAGACTAAATTGTCGACCGCTGAGTGGCCATGACGGAAGCCCCCGTGTTGCTGGGCTAGGCGGCCCCGAGCTTCGAGGATCCACATGAGCCACCAACTCACCATCCGTTCCAGGAGTTTGCACATAACGTTGGTAAGGCTGATATGGCGATAGCTGTTAACCACCAGCGGATCTGCACCAGGTTTCAGCACTGGGATGGTAATGCTATCCTGCCAACGAGTTGGGAAAACGCCCTCCATCCAGATGCAGCTAAACAGGGCAAGTAATTCACCCTGACAGTGCACCGGTGTCGTTGCAGGGCTCGCCGGCCGTCCCGGATAGCTTCTGCAATCTCAGGTGTCCACCAAGGGAGTGACTTACGCTTAGGGTACTTGAAGAGCAGGGGACAGTTGCCTTGGCAGCAGAAACAATGGCCATAGTGACCTCGTCCAGCTCCACGAAGAGACCATCATGGCAGCTGGTCAGGGGGTTGGGTCTGAAGAAGAGAAACCAGGATAGGAAAGTGTTTGCTACCACAGAGGTCGTTGTGAAGCCCCCAACTGAGGTATGGAAGAAGACCATGGCTACTAAGAGAGAGGTCAATGGCCGAGTATGTGCCATGAGTCAAGCTAAAATATGTGGGAGTACCAGTGTTAAGGAGGCAAATGTAATGCTGTGCCAAGAGAGCCTCAATGTTCCTACCCTTGCCCGAGATCTGGGCCCCACCCCATAAAGGGTGGTGGGCATTAAAGTCCCCCAAAAGGAGGAATGGCGGGGGGAGCTGGGCAAACGAGGCAGCTAGGTCGGCAAGAGGGACAACCTCATCCAGGGGAAGGTAGAGGGAAAAGATGGTAAGCTCCATTCCTGCCCGGATTCGAACAGCCACAGCCTCGAGAGCCGTGTGAAGTGGCACTGGGGCACTAGGAACAGTGGCAAGAACATAAACACAGACACCCTGTCGTATTCTACGTGGTTCTTATAGTAACCCCGGTAGCCACAGAGGGAGGTGGTCTGCCGAACAGAAAACCAGGTTTCCTATAGGCCCAGACAAGTGGCAGGGAAGCGGCACAAAAGCTGTTTCAACTCAGCAAGGTGGTGGATGGAAAAAACCATGGCAATTCCATTGAAGGATAATGGTATCCGACTGTGAAGACATGAAATAACCTGGGAGGGGAGGGGGGGGGGGATATGTTACGCCTTAGAAGCACTTGCCGCCACCAATTGCGAAGTAGCCTGATCAATTTCCATAGGGGCTGCAGGTTGAACAAAATCTAGCTCCTGAGTGGACACTAGATGCTCCACATCATCTTCAGGTGCAGTGGTGAACTCCTTTTCTGTCTCTATGTCCTCCTTTCGCTTTTTCTTCTTTTTGGTAGGGTGCCGTTTGTCCTTCGGTTTATCTGGCTGGGTGGTCTTTTCCGACCCAGTCTCATGGACCGAGGAAGACCTGGAAGCCCTACAGCCCTCAGGTGGTGGCTTTTTCAGCCACTGGCTGCCATCTGGACGAGCAGTAACCATGGGAGGGAGGGCACCAAGTGATCCCTTCCGCGCGAGGCGAGCCGGAGGAGGTGGGCACTTCACTGGCTCAGAGGTGGGGACTGAAGTCCCCAAAGAAGGAGGGGTTGTTACTCCCGATGTCGATAACAGGGAAGCAACGGAAGAGGGTGTTCTCCCAACTATCTGGGGGCAGGAATAGACGGCTGGGCTAGAGCACCCACAAAAAGTGGCTGAGATTGGGGGCTCATCGCCAGGGATGGCGATATCGAAGCTGCTGCAGCAAACGTCGATGAAAGGCGCACAGGGTGAAGTCGGTCGTACTTGCGTTTGGCCTCTGTGTAAGTGAGCCTGTCTAAGGTCTTATACTCCATAATCTTCTGTTCTTTTTGATAAACCACGCAGTCTGATGAGCAAGGTGAATGTTTCTGTCCGCAGTTAACACAAACAGGGGGCGGCGAACACGGGATGTCGGGGTGGGAGGCACGTCCATAATCCCGATAGGTAGGGTTGGCGTCACATCTCGATGACATATGCCCAAACCTCCAGCACTTAAAGCAGCGCACAGGAGGATGGACGTAAGGCTTAACATCACATCGATATATCACCACCTTGACCTTCTCGGGCAGGGTGTCTCCCTCGAAAGCTAAGACGAAGGCGCCGGTGGCGACCCTACTATCTTTAGGTCCCCTGAAGACACGTCGTACAAAGTGGACACCACGGCTTTCCAGATTTGCACGGAGCTTGTCGTCAGACTGCAACAACAGGTCACGATGAAAAATAAGTCCCTCAACCGTATTGAGGCTCTTATGAGGCGTAATGGAGACTGCAACATCACCGAGCTTGTCACAAGCAAGCAATGCCCGTGACTGTGCTGGAGATGCTGTCTGTATGAGGACTGCTCCAGACCTCATTTTAGACATCCCCTCAACTTCTCCAAACTTGTCCTCTAAATTTTCTACAAAAAACTGAGGCTTTGTGGTCAGAAATGAGTCCCATCTGTTCAGCTGCAAACCAGAAATTGAGGAGAATACGTCTCACCAGGTAATTTAGACCGCCGTTCCTCCCCGGGTGTGGACACGGAAGGGAACGATTGGGGGTCATACTGTAAAGCATTGAACTTTCCTTTCTTAGAGACTCATTCTTGCACACTATTCATATTTCGTTTCACGGTGGTCCCACGAGCAGCTAGGGGAAGGAATGTCCACCCAGACAGAGCCCCGCTTGCCTGGGTAAGACTAATACAACCAGGGGGCGGCAGATTCCCCAGAGGTCGCCTGCTAGCAACTGTTCTACCTCAACAGCCACACGTCTCCTCAGCATGCAGCACACCTTGAGATTGAGGGTTTTTTTTATTTTTTATTTTTTATTTTTTTTTTATTACCATCCTCACGACCCAGGCAGTTAAGCCAAGGTCGCCGGGCTCTGTACCGTACAACGTTCCACCGTCACGCCTTACGGTGGTCGTCGAAGCACGCTCAGAGCTTACAGTGTTGAGGACTGGTGACGCTTCCCAGTCCCCAACTCAGGGACCCTGGGGTCGATCAGCTGAATGAATAATTTGTGAGTTCCAAACTGCTCCCAGCAGTCCAGTTAACGTGATGACTGTCAGCAGGGAGGTAGAAAGAATGGGGTACAGTGGTAAGCAGCTCATCAGAAGCCACACATTTCTGTAGTCAGTGCTAAAAGGCGTTTGAGGTGGTGTAAAGACAGTCACCATTGGACAGTGGATGTGGAGAGTACACTGTGGCAGTCTGACAGAAAATTCTGGGTTTGCCGAATGCCTGGAGAACGTTTCCTGCCATCGTGTGCAATGGCAACAGCAAAGTGTGGTGGTGTTACCATATGGGAATGTTTTTTTCAGGATTAGGGTGTGCTCCCCTTGTTGTGCTCGAGGAAACGTTAATGCAAAAGGATAAAAACACATTTTACAGCATCACGTATTGTGTACAGTAGAGGAACAGTTCAGAGATGCTGATTAATTGTGTCACCTTGACAGTGCACATTGTCATAAAGCATTTGTAAGGCAATGGTTTGTGGACTGACCTGCCAACAGTCCCAACTGGAACCCAATGGAAGACCTTTTGGATGAGTTAGAATGTCAACTTCCCTCCAGACTCACATTGTCAGTACCTTCTTTGGTTTCAGATCTTGAGGAAGAATGGGCTGCCATTCTTCCACAGATGTTCAGACCTTACACTGAAAGTGTCCCCAGCATAAATCAAGCCGTCATAAAGGCGAAGAGTGGACACACCCCATATCAAAGCTCACACAATGTAGGATGGCGCTTCTACGCATACGAGGGGGGCAGTGAGAAAGTATGGAGGAAGAGAACTGTGCAAGAGCGGCAGCAGAGAGCGGGCAAACAAAGGCCGTATTGCCAAAATGTGTTGCTGTGGACAACAATCAGGTTCATTTGCCTATGGTGCATCGTATTATACTTTCAAATCTATGAGGGGCATAATAAATTTTAAAACTGATTTCGATCAATCATCATGAGAGAAATATTAACTCACATCTTGATGATGCAGCGTCCACTGCTCCACAGATTTAGTCTGCATGACTTCGGGAGGCGAGAACAGCTGACACAGCTTTGTGAAGACGTGAAGTACAATTTTTCTTAAAATGACAATTGTCTAATGACAAGATCACTGAGACTGCTTCAATTATCATGTATTGCGATTTAACAAAATTATAAGTAAAAATTTAATACACAACAAAATTAACTTCAAGCATATTTGCTTCTACTCAACAGAATTTTTAAAAATATGTATAAGGTAGAGAGAGAGAGAGAGAGAGAGAGAGAGAGAGAGAGAGAGAGAGTGTGTGTGTGTGTGTGTGTGTGTAAAGGACTATCATAAAAATGATCAGTAAGTTCTCATATTTTTCGCTGTTAACGGGCATTATGAGTGTAAACTAAGGCTTCCAATCAATCCCTTGTTGATGCATCTGGTATGGTAGTTGAAGAAAGCCAAAGTTTTAAGTTTCACGTTCAAGAAATCATTCAGACAGGGGAACAACAGGAGCATACTGTCATTTGACCATCGGACAGACTCCTGCATTGACTACATAAAAGTAAGCAAACTTGGTGTAGAGAAACAACTGAAAGATTTGAAAACAAATAAATCAACATGTATGGAATCCCAGTTTGATTTAACAAAGAATACTCCACGACACTGCCTCCTACCTAACTTGCACTTATTGTGAATCTCTCGTCCAGCACAAAGTCCCAAGAGAATGGAAAAAAAGTGCAGGTGACTCCAGTATATAAAAAGGGTAATAAAAGAACGAAGCTTATGCCACAAATCATACTGGTATTAGAAAGCACCACTCGTGTGAAACTCGGCTGCCTTTTCTCACATGATATACTGATAACTATGAATGAAGGGCTACAGGCAGATTCCGTATTTCTATAACTATGGATGAAGGGCTACAGGCAGATTCCATATTTCTACATTTCTGGAAAGCATTTGACATGGTGCCCCATTTGAGGCTGTTGATGAAGATATGACTGTGGAATAAGTTCACAGATAAGTGAGTGGCTCGAAGACTTGTTAAATTATAGAACCCAGAATGTTGTCCTCAACGGTGAGTGTTCATCAGAGACACGGGTACCGCCAGGAATGTCCCAGGGAAGTGTGATAGGACTGCTGTTGTTCTCTACATAAATAAGCAATTTGGCTGACAGGGTAGGCAGCAGTCTGTGGTTGTTTGCTGATGAAGCCGTGGTATACGGTAAGGTGTCGAAGTTGAGTGACTGTAGGAAGATACAAGATTACTTGGACAAAATTTTCAGTAGCCCTAAATGTGGAAAAATGTAAGTTAATGCAGATGAGTAGGAAGAACAAATCTGTAATGTTCAGATACAGTATTACTAGTGTCCTGCTTGACACAGTCAAGATGTTTAAATATCTGGGCATAACATTGCAAAGTGATATGAGGTGGAACGAGCATGTGAAAACTGTGGTAGTGAAGGCAAATCATCAACTTCAGTTTATTGGGAGAATTTTAGGGAAGAGTGGTTCACCTGTAAAGCAGACCGCATATAGGACACTGGTGCTACCTATTCTCGAGTACTGCTTGAGTGTTAGGGATCCATACCAGGTCAGAACGGAAGAAGACATCAAAGCAATTCAGAGATGGGCTAATCGATTTCTTACCAGTAGGTTCGAACAACACGTAAGTGTTACAGAGGTGCTTCAGGAAATTAAATGTGAGTCCCTGGAGGGAAGGTGACATTCTTTTCCAGAAACACTATTGAGAAAATTTAGAGAACCAGCATCTGAAATTGACTGCCCAACGATTCTACTGCTGCCACCATACATCGAGCTTAAGAACCATGAAGATAAGATACAAGGAATGACACTCTATTTGCGAGTGGAACGGGAACAGGAAATGACAAGTAATGGTACAGGGTACCCTCCGCCATGCACATTACGGTGGCTTGCAGGGTATATGTGAAGATGCAGATGTAAACTAACTCACTGAACATTACAATGACAGACTGCATTTATAATCCACTGAACAAGCAAACAATTAACCGTCACTGCAAATAACTCCAGGACATACTAAACGATAACATTGAAAACCACCGATATGACAAATAGCAGTTACGGTCATTTTAAGGCATTTTCCAGTTCATGCCTTGAAAATGATGAGGATTTAGATGAGAAAATATCGGACTTTTGACGAATTTATCCAGCCGCATTCCCCCGTGTTATTAGAGCATATAATTTGCTGGGAGAAGCTAAATTTCTCCTTGGCCAATATGTTGGACACTATAGTCTGCATAATTTGTAGGATATAAAGTCCTAATCAATAAAGGCTAGGAAGTTCTCATTAGTATGTATGCAACTGATATGTTGACAAACACATTTTTTAAACCACGTGTCTTTAAAACTAAGAAATATTATTACTTTACTTTGTTCCAAAGCCTACACAGTAATATCATCATTGCTGCTATTTGAGCATATTTGTGAACCATCTGACTGTAAATTTATGCTGACAGGTTCAAGGCTTATACCCACCTTCACTTCCTCGTCAAATTTTTCTTTCTGAAGCTTTCCAGCATGCCACATAGACTGTGCCCACACTAAAGGTGGAAGGATGTTGTCTACTGCCTCATGCACAAGTGTATCAGTGTCTACTTTATTTTATTTTTTTCTCCTTCTATTCCTCTACACATAACCTTTACCCTTTGCCCAAATTAATTCCATGAGGTTATACTGAGAGTACTATGTGCATAAAGGCAAAACTGTGTGACCCCATTCATGTACAAGGAAGTCAGCTATGTATGTTCTATCACTTGACTTGTATGAATTAATGAGTTGCAGGAGATCGGCACAAGTCTGGTTGGTACTGGGCAAAATATTTTTATTTTTAAGCCACAGAAAAAATTCCACTTTTCTTGTGTTTTTACTTGATATTTTCACTGTAACATTTGACTTATAAGTGGCAATGACCAACTTCAAAGCAAGGTATGACTAGAATTGTGAATCACATCACGAAACTGACAGCATTCATGCATGACTAGCATGCAGAGTAATTATTCGAGACCTATTTGTATGAGATATTTAAAACTGATAGTACCATCACTCATTTTTTTAGCAGGTCTTCCTGGGATGATTCTGACTGATCCTTGTTTCATCAAGATAATATACTGTTGAACTACTCCTTCACTTGTATCATGGATCTTTATATGGGATGTAGTTTTTGCTGCACCTATGTCACTTCTCTGAACTAAAAACTTTCTTCTTAACATATCTGGAACCAATGTCTTGTAAAATTCTTTATATTAAGAAAGTGCTTACATTTGAAGCCAGTTTTCTCCTGCATAACTGTAACAAGTTTTTGTGATGTCAGGCATTCACCGTTCACAAGGAGCACTTTAAAATATCGTCGTTAAAAACATCCAATTGTGTTACAGGTTTCTTGTGATTTCGATGCTTTCCAGGCAACACAAAACCAATTTTTTCTACAGTTCCTACAGCTCTGACACTTTCGTTTGCAATTCTCTTTACAGTTCTCTAGCCGACACCACATGCTTCTGCAGTCCATTCTTGTGTCTTCAAATGTCACCAGTAGGAGCCCTGCTTTCAAATTCATGTTTGAAAAAGTTATGAATGCGGTAAGTAATCCCCCTTACCTACAGATGTGCATTCACAGCTATACTGCTACAAGGGGGAAAAAGAGAAAAAGAAACTGACAGTGGTAAACAAACTTAAATTTGATATCTGAAGATATAAATTTCAGCAACTGGGACATAATGGCAGCTCCAGTTGCATGGTCATATGGTCCGCGATTCAACTCAACAAGATTCCAATTAGTAACAGTTACTGTAATTTGGAGGTGTACAGATCAGTCGATGGAACTGACATAAGAACCACCTTCGTTTAGCTCATGATAATCCACCAGAAGCCTAAATTTGCCAAAAGGCACCAAGAAATCAGGTGTTGAATAGAGAGATCTTTGGGGAGGATCATATCCTGTTCACAACCTTTTTGTTTAGCTCATGATAATCCACCACTGGCCTCAATTTGCGAGAAGGTTTCAGCACCAAGAAAATGGGTGTTCAATTTGGGTGAGTGGCGTCATGTTCTGTTCTAACATTTCTTCTATGAGCCTCTTCAGCTCCTTCGTACATGGAGGGGATAAATGATAAGGTGGTTTTCTAAATGGAAACATATCCATAAACTATATCTTATACTAAATGAGATTTGTTAACCTCAATTTATCAGTCAATAATCTGTAAATTAAGTACATGATACTCTCAGCAGTTTCGTCTGGTCCAACATTAAATGAACAAACTATATCTCATCAAACACCTTCGTTTGACACAGGTTGGACGTGCAGAGTTGCACATGAGCATGATTTGCTGAACATGTGCAGGCCAAGGTTGGCTTGTCTCATCTTTTCTCAGCCCATCTCAGAAGTACACAGTACAGAATGACATTTCATTTAGCATTGCAGTATGGTATTTTTTGGTCAGCATGGCATTCTTGAGTTCAAGAGAATCACGGGGTCAGAACTGTTTATCCTTTGCTATTTGTTCATGGTATAATGGAAATTGATAGATTCAGTGGCTGTTTGCACAAAAAAAGGTGCCATAGTGACCTATCATCACAGGCCTATAAAAATGAGTGGAAATCACAGAAGAGAAGGATGAGAACTTTCAATATCTATTATGTGCTCACACAATCGATATAAACTGCAAGTTTGCTCTGGAACAATATTACAGTATTGTGTGGAAAGAATTTAAAGATTTCGATTGCTACTCACCGTATAGAGGAGATGTTGAGTCACAGACAGGCAATCAAAAAGACTGCTAAACATGTAGCTTTTGGCCAAAAGGCCTTCTTCTAAGGCAGACAACACACACACATGACCACTTGTCTCTGGGCAAAGACAAAGTGAAGATTTAGTTGATGGATCAAATTTTGAGGACAGGTTTGTTATCATTTTCAGATTAAGTTCTTTCTTTCAGGTATTGTTTTTTCTGCTCTTTAAATAGGATTTGATTTAAATGAAAATAAGTATATTTGATTAAACAGAATTAAAACACCAGGGAATATAATAAATAGAGAAAATCGCATGAGTGGTGATATTGGAGGGATTTAGAATGACAATTCTTCATCAGAAGTAGGTTTTTTTTTTTTAATTTAATTTAATTTTATTTTATTGTGCCATTCTGTGACTCAGCAGCATCTCCTCTATATAGTACGTAGCAATCTGTTCTTTTCATAATATTGTCATTATTCTATCCTGGATTTTGCACTGTTGGCAATTAAAGATTTAGTTGCAACAATCGACAGATGGGATTCGTCATTCTATACATTGAGAAGCACTTTGTGCTGGATTTGCAGGCAGATAAAATTAGTTTCTGAAGACGTATGCATTGCTATTGTGTCATTTGCAAGAGTTTTCAATGCAACTGAACAATGAGTATGGAATCTTTATATCTATACACAAGTCCAAAAATGGCCAAAATGAGTCATGTCACATATACTTCCCAGGCACTTAACTTCTTGTCTGTGAATAGTAAGTCAACTCTTATTGGCATCTCTCACTGAGCTGTGTATAGTGGGTTCACAAATGTTGACCTGCTGCAGTGAACAAGAGTCAAGTGCGATCATCCTGACCCAACCTGGTTGCTACGCATCCAAACAATGATACGTGCTGTGCCATCATCAGTTGAGCATTGAGTTTTGTGAAAAACAAATGTTATCAATTGCAATGCACATAATAACTTGAGATGAAGAACACATCTGATCGGTGATGAACAACAAGATGAGGAGCTTATTTACAATCACTCTGAAAATGCAGAATCAGGTAAGTTGTCTTATTTTTTTCTTAGTCTGGCATCTATTGACTTTTTAATACATAACCACCTACCCACATACATACCTCAGGATATCTATTGCAGCAGAGGCTGACTAAAATGAAGACAGTCAGTGAGTGATCACCATGCATCAAGTTTCATAATACCATCCATTACCTGTTTTCGTCTCCCACAAGTCCAACCTCTCATCCAAGTCGTGGGAGATGGGCAACGGCTTGAAGTAGAGGATCGCCTGTAGGAGCGAGGTACAGTGGGTACAGTGTGTGCCCTGGGACCGCTACAGTAGCTGTGAAGGTCCTACAGGAACCCTGAAAAGTGATGGCTGGTGAAGTTACGATAGGCCCAGCAACCCAGTAGTGGATTATGATTTCTGCTTTCAAAAATAGAACAGGCCTCCGAAAGGACAGATTAATCGACGACAAACTGGCTATAAATGAGGACTAAGATTTGGAACATTAAATATACAAACATTGACTGGAAAGGTGGAGGAGATGGTAGACATGATGGAAAGAAAGAAGTTAGACCTATTGGGGTTAGGTGAAACGAGATGGAAAGGAGAAGAAAGGGGAGAACTGAGGAAAGACTACCAACTGTACTGGAGTGGAAATGAGGAGGGAACGAGAAATGGAGTCGGAATAGTAATAAGAGATGGATTAAAAGAGGAAGTGGAGAGAATAAGTGATAGGATGATGAAGACCAAAATATCACTCGAGGGGATGACCGTAGAGGTAATACGAGTGTATGTGCCGCAGGTGAGTTGCACTTCTGAGGAGAAGCAAGAGTTTGAAGAGGAAATGCAGAAGCAGATGGGAAGGAAGAATATCATAGTAATGGGGAATTTAAATGCACACGTTGGAAGAGAAAGACAAGGCTGCGAAAGTGTGCTTTGGACCAGAAGGTTGAGGCTGCCAAAATGAGGAAGGTGAAAGACTATTGGAGTTCTGTAAAAGGAATGGCTTTCTGGTTGGGAACTCTTGGTTCAGGGAAAGGGAGAGCCATGAGATTACCTGGTACAGTCCAGATTTAAAGAGAAAGTCAATAGTTGACTACTTCCTTTATGATAGTGAGATGAATAGGAACATCATTGACATTAAGGTATTACCATCAGAGGCCTTGGATAGTGACCACTGTTTGCTGGTAATGAACCTGAGAGGGACTAAGGATAATAAAGGGACAGAAAACCAGGAAAGACGTATAAGGGAATGGAAGTTGAAGGAGGAAGAAAGCAGGCTACAGTACCTACAAGTAGTAAAAGAAAGCATCTCAAAGGATGAACCAAAAATGGTAGAAGAGGAACGGGGTAGATTCAAAGGAATATTAGTAAGCATGGCGGAAGCAATATGTGGGAGGACAAGCAACAAAAAGAGATGTAAAGAAACACCCTGGTGGAATGATAAAGGATATAGTACAAAAGAAGAATAGAGCCTTTAGGGTATGGTTCCAGAAGAGAACAGTAGAGACAAGGGAAGAGTATCAGGCAAGAAAGAAAGAAGCACAAAAGAGTGGTGGTGGAGGAAAGAAGAAAGTGGATGGAACAGTGGACCAGAATGTTGGAGGAGGATAGTGAAGGTTCAAAAAAAGGCATTATATGGGATGATTAAAAGTAAGAGGAAGAACGGTACGACAGATTTGGCTCGAATAGTGAACAAAAGTGGACAAGGTGTAGAGAATAAGGAGGAACTCAAGAATATGTGGAAGGAGTATTTTGAAGAACTCCTGAACCCGAATGGGGACCTGGATGAGGAGGAACAAGCCGGGGAGAAAAAAAGAGGAGGAACAGCAAATAGAAAGAGACCTTACATGGGGAGAAATGGAAGAGGCATTGGGCAAGATGAAGGGAGGGAAGTCACCAGGTCTGGATGAGCTAAGTGTAGAGATGGTGAGAGCAGCAGGAGAGGTGGGGATACAATGGCTATATCAAGTAATGAAAATTGTGTGGAGAAAGAAGATGATCCCAGAAGACTGGAAGAGGGGAAAAGAGTGCAAGAACTATTGGGGGATAAGATTGATGAGTCATTGTGCAAAGATTTTTGAGAAAATTTTGGAAGCACGAATTTGGGAAAAATTAGAAGGAAGAATGAGAGAAGAGCAACATGGCTTCAGAAGGGAAGGTCCACGGTGGATCTAATTTTTGCTGTATGACAACTGCAGGAACAGCACTGTGAATATGGAATAGATCTACTAATGACCTTCCTGGACACTGAAAAAGCGAATGATAGTGTACATAGAAGCAAAGTGTGGAAAGCCCTGGAGAACAAAGGAGTAGCAAAACAGATTATTTGGAGGATAAGGGAAATGTATCATGGAAATATGAGCTGTGTGAAAGTGGGAGGAGAGAGATCAGCTTGGACTAAACAGAAGAATGGCTTGAGGCAGGGAAGTGCACTTTCACCATTACTCTTCATTGTAGTGATGGACAATATAATGATTACAGTAGCACAAGTAATTGGTGAAAGGAAGATTAAAGCTATGGTGTTTGCAGATGATCTGATGATTTGGGGGAATAAGGAAGAGGAAGTACAAGAGCAGTTGGACATATGGGAATGAACAGTTCAAGAATATGGGATGAAGAATATGAGATGGTTATCATGACAAGAAAGAAGGAGAGAGGAACAACTGGAATAACAATTGGTGAGGAACAATTGAGGAGAGTGGAGAGTTTCAAGCACCTAGGAAGCCTGACACAGGAAGATGGAAAAAATGACAGAGAAATAAACGAGCGGGGGAGAAAAGCAGAAGCATTTCACAAGAGTGTCAGAAGCCTGATATGGAGCAAGCATGTATCCCAAATCAGTGAACAGGTTATATACCATAATATTATATCCCAATCCTGACATATGCATCAGAAACCTGGTTTATGAAAGGAAGAGAGAAAAGCAAAGTACAAGCTAGTGATCTGAAATTCTTGAGAAACGGTATGGAGTCACAAAGATAGACAGGTTAAGAAATTAAGAGGATCAGAGCATTAAGGTTGGTTGGTTGGTTTGGGGAAGGAGACCAGACAGCGTGGTCATCGGTCTCATCGGATTAGGGAAGGATGGGGAAGGAAGGCGGCCGTGCCCTTTCATAGGAACCATCCCGGCATTTGCCTGGAGTGATTTAGGGAAATCACGGAAAACCTAAATCAGGATGGCCGGACGCGGGATTGAACCGTCGTCCTTCCGAATGCGAGTCCAGTGTCTTACCACTGCGCCACCTCGCTCGGTGGGCATTAAGGAAGGTGGAACCATTACAGGAGGAGGTAGATAAATCAAGGCTGAGATGGTATGGTCATATTAAGAGAATGGAGAAGAGGATACCCAGGAGGATACACGAGATGAAACTGGAAGGAAAGAGACCAAGAGGAAAACTGAGAGACAGATGACTGAAAGGAGTAGAGGAATGCATCCAGAAGAAAGGAGAAGACTGGACCAAGGTGAAGACGGAGAGATAGCAGCAAGAGAGACAGACCCGGACAAAGGCTGGAAACTGTCCATGATGATGATGATGATGATGATGATTATGATGATTAATTATCTGCTTTCAAAACAAACAATGTCAACAATAACCTTTGCAATAATGTTTTCTACAAATTAACAGACACTTCTTATTTCATCATAAGTAAAGAATTTCATGCCTCTTTTTTCAGGTAATGGATCAACTGCAAATCAAATGCCGATATGACCCATTTATTCTAATTTCAAATGAAAGCAGGTGACTACGTCATCCTATCATCAGTGAATCTGACAATTAGCCAAGTGAGGATTTGTCACTGAACCGTCTTACAAGAAAGGTAACTATCAGGAAGAGATGGGTTAAGAAGGAAACAGGGCAGAAAAGGAATTTTCATAAAATCCTTCAATATTTGGGATTGTAATATGAGGTGAATGGATATAAAAACAAAACATACCACAAGAGAAAACTGAAACCTTTACACTAGTGCAGGAGCAAGTTTTCAGAAATATGAATAGGTGAAAGACTTGAAATATTGTTTAAGGATTACTGGGGAATGGGGCACTTCAACCGGCGATTGTTGTACATGTGTAGCCATGTAGACTAAGAGACCCGAAAAAGACAATATTCATAACAGGAGAACACAGCTGTGAGGCAGTTACAGTCTTCTATTATGTACTGTTTAATGATGATTATATATCATCTGGAGTATTTAAACAGACATCCGAGGTACTGATCAGCTGAGTGTCATAATTTGAGAAGAGACTACAGTAAAACGTTTTTGGTCCCACACCTTATGATTACATTCTTACAGGAAGAGAATGCTAAAGAAATAAAGGATAACGGCAATGTGCCTTACAGGGTTTTTGTGAGCAGTTACAGAAGATGAAATTTAGTATTAAAACACTGGAAGTGAACACATGCCCAACTGTGACAAAATGAAAATGCAACTGAAGCTTGCTCCAGAAACAGAAAGACCCAAGGTGTGAAAGCTGTGAAACATCATGAAGTAGCTGATGCAGTTTGCAAAAGTAAAGCTCCCAAGAACAATCACAAAATACATACCATTGCATTTGATTTGCAGCAGAGTATCCCAAACTACTTACTCAAAAAATTCAGTATCATTTTACAAACGGTCATTATGGATGTACAATCTAACACAATGTGACTCTCTCCCTCTCTGTGTGTGTGTGTGTGTGTGTGTGTGTGTGTGTGTGTGTGTGTGTGTGTTTGGGGGGACGGGGAGGGGGGGGGGGGGGCTGCGGGGAGACTCCCTGTTATTTATGGCATGGAGCTGAAACTGCAAGAGAACCTAATGAAGAGGGATCCTGCTTGTACAACTACATTCAAAACAGCAAACTAAAAGTGAAAACATTGATAATATATTTTGAGAGCTGCATATCTGCCCTTCAAACATACCCAACCTTGGAAATAATCGACCATAAATTTCTTATTTTCGGACACACTCCCATGGAGTGTGATTCATCACTCTGTTTGATAGAGCAGAAAAGAAAAACTTTAAATGGATCTGTAGAACATCCACACAACTAGATACATTTAATAAATGGGGGGGGGGAGGGAGAGGGAGAGAGGGGGGGAGAGAGAGATATGGAGGGGGGTCGGAGAGAGAGAGAGAGAGAGAGAGAGAGAGAGAGAGAGAGAGAGAATATGTGTGTGTGTGTGTGTGTGTGTGTGTGTGTGTTTGTTTCACTCCTTTCAAAATGCAGTGAAATGGTTTACTTGGCTACACAGCCCTCTTGGAAAACCCAGTTACAAAATCGTGACAAAGATGATGACAGTAATCCATTCCAATGTAGGCAGGTCAGGCTGCTTCAGTTGAAAAAACACCAACCAGGGATTATTTTTTATCAAACATCAGTGGAAAAAGTGGAAACATTCAGAACTGTGAAGTTCAGGAGATGGGGAAAACAGCAAATGTTGATGCTGCTTCTGAAGTATTCTGAACCCTGCAACATTTCACCTGAGAAAAAGAATGATTCGATGCACCTGTTACCTTTGATTTCTCCAGGGTTCCAGTATTTTTACCAAAATTTACCAACATTGAGTAGTTGCTGTTTTTTCCAGTATTTGCGTAGAATAAATGATTATATTCATGTATACCTATACTTCATCATTCCTAAGAGACTGCAGAACCACATTTTCCTAAGTTAAGATCAAAGCTCAAATCCAGAATGAAGACTTTCATGAGTGCACTCCAACTTGGATGCTGAACATCAGAGACTATATTTCATTTAAAATGGAAAACGAATTTATACTGGGAATTTTTTTGCCACCATTACAGAATTTTGCATTAGTTGTTAAACTTTGAATTGCAATTTGCGGAGTTCTAATTTTTGGACTTGACACGCTATCCATGGCAAGCACAGATACATTACTGCAAAGTGCGCTGGTTAGCTCACGGGGCATTCCTGTAATGATTTTTCAATTTAAAACCCATTACTGCTGAATTTGTGAAAGAAAAAGGAAAGCAGGAAAAAAATTAGAGCTTCTGGTCTGGATTGCATACCTCACATTTTAGATGTGGTTGACCATGTGTTGCTCCTAGTAAGACACTGCAAGGTAAGAAATAACTTATTTCTGTTTTGATGGGGATGCATTTAAAAAGAAAATTGCATTGCAGATGTACCCGAGCCAACAGTTTGCTTGATAGACAACAGTGATGTAGTATGATAAGTCAGCTAATTTTAGTATATCAAGAGATTTTGAGACTTCCTTTCTGCATACTTCTGAATAAAAAAAAAAAAAAAAAAAAGTTTTTCACCAGTATTTTTGATCTAGTTTCCAGAATGAGTACATGGAATTGATGCGCTCCTTTGATAGTAAATGCTTCTTCAAAGTGATTTTTCAAGAAACATTCTGATTCAATGTAATCTTATTGAGCTGAATATGTAACGTCTACATTGGTAATGAAATATACAGCAAGGGCTCATAATTCCAAACTGATGCTCACTGCTGAAATCAAAGACAAACCTCCACTGAAGATTGTAAACCTGGATACAATTTAAAATCAAATACAAAGGGACTCTAACAAAAAAAATCTGAATGATCTGGCAAATTATATAAATAACTACTTTAACAGTACAGGAATAAAATTGTAAAATGTTAATGGCCAGAAATGTCACAATTAATAAAATGCTCTGGGCTATTATTCTGTGGTCAAACGGATTTCACATTTAAACCCTGCGTTTCATCACCATCTGCAGAGGACATTTTCAAGGAGGTGATCATAGCTTCTTTGAGTGTCCAAATCACAGTACTGAGCCAAGGTGTGAATCGGACACTCAAAGAAGCTATGATCTCCCCCCCCCTCCCCACCCCCCTTGAAAATGTCTTCCACAGATGAGGATGAAACATTGTATTTAAATGTGAAATTCATCCACCCACAGCATAATAGCCCAAAACATTTTATTAATTAGGAACAAAATTACAGGAAAAATTTCAAACAGTCCCTTATGCCAAAAAGCTAAATAAATGTGTACCACATTCAATGTTATTACTGCCCACAACAATGGAAGAAATCTGTAAAGCAGTTTGCAAACAGTATAGAGAGCCTAATACCACCATTTGTTGACATTATAAATCAAACATTCAACCAGGATAGGTTTCCAGACTACTTAAAATATGCTAAATTACTGGCTCTCTTAAAAAAGAATGACACTGAAAATAATATAAAAATTAGACCACTCTCACTACTCTTGAGAACTACAAAAATAATAGACTAATTTGAAAGGCAGACATACAAACTATTTAAATAAATACAGACTCCTTTTCAAAGACCAGTTCGGTTTCCAATCAAGGGAAGTCACTGAATCAGCAACAGCATATCTCGCAAAATATGTTCTTGAAGCACTGGATTAAGGGATCTGTGCAATGGGTAAGTTCCTTGATATAACTAAAGCATTCGACACAGAAGATCACAAAATACTTGTCAAATAAGGTACGTGAACTGGGAATAAGGGGGTGGTGAAGAAGCGATTCCAGTAATAGCTAGAAAATAGAGTACATTGACTGAAATTACACATACATCAAGTAGCTCTAACTATATTGAAAAATATACTTCTGATTCTAAATATATAAATAGGCAACATGCAATCTGCAAGGTATCAAGAATGGAAAAACAATATTGCTTGCAAATGACTAACATACTGATCACAGACAAGTCACCAGAAGTATCGAGTGAAAAAGTTGATAAAACACTTAGCAGTGTTTATAAGTGGGCAATAAAGTAACACTAAATATAAAGAAAACAAGTATTATGAACTTCTACATCAACAAAAAACAGATTTAATAACCTTAATATAAATAATGAACCTATATAGTGAGCAGAAGGGGCAAAATTTCTTGGAATGTATGCTGACTGTCAAAGTAAGAACAGCATTTAAAAATAATTTATAACTGCACCTTTACAGCATGTTATACTCTCCAAATTGTTACATCAGTATGTCATACCTTGTGCTTCTCACCTGTATATTTTGCTTATGGTCACCAGCTGTCACTAGTTACGGCACAATATTTTGGAGAGTCAGTATATTCAAGTCATATCCAGACTGCAGAAAAAAAGCAATACATGTGGCACCACTAAATTGTGATCCATTGATGTCTCAGAATGCGCCCTATCAACCAATCCCCTTCTTCCAGTCAGTCTGTGCCAATTGTTAGCTGCATGATCTACCCATCTTATCTTCAGCAGTCTTCTGTAGCACCACATTTCAAAACATTCTACACTCTTCTTGTTTAAACTGTTTATCATCCATGTCTTACTTCCATACATGGCTACATTCCATACAAATATCTTCAGAGAAGACTTCCTAACACTTAAATCTTTATTCAGTGTTAACAGATTGCTCTTCTGCAGAAACATTTTTCTTGCCATCGCCAGTCTACATTTTATGTACTCTATACTTCAGCTCTCATCAGTTATTTTGCTGGCCAAATAACAAAACTCATCTACTACTTTAAGTGTCTTGTTTTCTAATCTAATTCCTTCTGTAACAACTAATTTAATTCATCTACATTCCATTATCCTAGTTTTGCCTTTGTTGATGTTTGTCTTATAACCTCCTTTCAAGACACTGTCCATTCTGTTCAAATGCTCCTCCAAGTCGTTTTCTTTCTCTGACAGAATTGCATTGTCATCAGCGAATGCCAAAGTTTTTATTTGCTCTCCATGAACTTCAGTTCCTACTCCAAGTTGGTTTCCTTTACTGCTGGCTCAGTGTACAGATTGGATAATATTGGTGATAGGATACAACCCCTGTCTCACTCCCTTAACTACTATTCTCTTTCTGGCTGTCACTTTTTAAAATGCTGTTAATTTTAATTATCCCCTGTGAACGTATTTTTCTGTGTGTTGTGTGTGGGGGGAGGGGGGGGATAGAGAGAGATAGAGAGAGAGAGAGAGAGAGAGAGAGAGAGAGAGAGAGAGAGAGAGGGGGGGGGGGGGAGAAGAAATGACCAATCTGTTAAAAATCGTCTAGTACATGAGGATGAAGCTATAATTTGCACCTGAGCAGAAAAAAATAAAGTCAAAACTCAACAGGGTTTTTTGTGCGATGACATCAAACTCTATAATAAACTGTCGCAACACATATGAGACATAAGTAGCCTATCCATGGAGAAGAACTAAAAACTTTGAGGTTTGCCGACGACATTGTAGTTCTGTCAGAGACAGGAGACAGCAAAGGACCTGGAAGAGCAGTTGAACGCAACGGACAGTATCTTGATAGGAGGATATAAGATGATCATCAGCAAAAGCAAAATGAGGATAATGGAATCAGGTGATGCTGAGGAAAATACATTAGGAAATGAGACACTTAAAGTAGTAGATGAGTTTTTCTATTAGGGGAGCAAATTATCTGATGATAGTCAAAGTAGAGAGGATATACAATGTAGACTGGCTATGGCAAGGAAAACATTTCTGAAGAATATAGATTTGCTAACATTGAGTATAAATTTAAGTGTCAGGAAGTTCTTTCTGAAAGTATGTGTATAGAGTGTAGCAATGTATGGAAGTGAGACGAGGAGGATAAATAGTTTGGACAAGAAGAGAATAGAGGGTTTCAAAATGTGTTGCTACAGAAGAATGCTGATTAGATGGGTAGATCATGTAACTAATGAGGAGGTACTAAACAGAATTGGGGAGAAGAGGAATTTGTGGCACAACCTAACTAGAAGAAGGAATCAGTTGGTAGGGCATGTTCTGCAGCATTAAGGGATCACCAATTTAGAACTGGAGGGAAGTGTGGAGGGTAAAAATTGTACAGGGTGACCAAGAGATGAATACACTAAGCAGTTTCAGAAGGATGTCGGTTGCAGTAGCTTCACGGAAATGATGAGGCTTGTACAGGATAGAGTAGCATGGAGAGCTGCATCAAATCAGTCTCTGGTCTGAAGATGATGACAAGAACAATAGTTTATTTTATTTATATTTTGAATGATGAACTGTACACAACGTTAATTGTTTCATACATTAAACAGTCAGTCAATCAATCAATAATTTCATCAGTTTTGTGTCATCAACTGGTAAAGCAGTCACATAAATCATTAGGTCACTGAAATGTAACAGTTTCTCACTATGATGATATTCCAATGAAAGCACTTTTAATCTTTTGCTTGCTTTAACCACCCTGCCACCAACTCTCAAGTTACCTTTGTCATTCATCAGTTCCTTGGGCTATAATAAAACAATTACCTACACCTGTAACAACACAGTTATGTTTACAAGACACAATGAATTTTAATGCACCTCTACATTGAATTTATGATGTAGCTAATAGAAATTTTGGGTCTAGATATCCAAATATGTACAAAAGTTAATCTGAAGTATTAGACAAAATCATCATACGGTAATGTAAGAGGAAAAGCAGTTGCATTTTTTTGTCTCAAATTAGCTGCTTTTTTGGTAGGAGGCTCTCCTTTATGATTGAATCTAACTGAAAATTGAGTGAATAGTGAAAAGCCTATTAAGGTGCACAATAAAAATAGAGATAAAACAGGAAAGAAAACATTCATCAGGTAAGATGTCACAAATGAGAATGTTTTAAGTATAGGAAGGTGCACTAGGTCAAAATAAGCAACTTAACTTCCCCATTAAATTACCCTTAAGACTGCTCAACACTACTGTTTTTGGTTACCTTTACTGCTTCCATTACTTGTATTCCACCCAGGACTTTCCATTATCATATCTAGATTAGATTCAGTTTTTGTTCCACAGACATGAGCTGATTCTCAGGATGTGGAACATGTCACAAAGCATAACATGTTTTTTACATGTAAATATAATACTTGCTTCCCTGATCATTTGCCAGGAGAATGCATTACAGTAAACTGGAATTGCTATTATTTACAGAATTAATACTGGCTCAACAGCCCCTGTTAAGATATTATCTACAGAGTAGGAGGAGTTGCTTACCAAAAAGTGTTTCAAATACTTATTTTTATCCATTTTGGTTGGAGTATGCCACAGTTGTTTTTGTAAATTACACTGTAGGAAATACCGCAACCAGCCACAAATTTTCCTGAAGTGATTTTATTATACCATTACTAGCTTCGGGC
Source organism: Schistocerca cancellata (assembly GCF_023864275.1). Classification (NCBI taxonomy): domain Eukaryota; kingdom Metazoa; phylum Arthropoda; class Insecta; order Orthoptera; family Acrididae; genus Schistocerca; species Schistocerca cancellata. The sequence goes on from NC_064630.1 coordinate 834,487,699, forward strand.
CTAAGCCCGTAATCAGATGGTAGTGTTGACTCATTTGCAAGTTTTACATTTCTGTACTTTGCTAGTTGCACACTTTTACTGTTGTTCATTATGTTCACTTTGATATACTTTGGAATAAATTTTTCAGCTGGACCCTTTCTGTTAAATGCCACAGCAAGTATTATTTTTAATAGTTGAAGTTCTCTTTAACTGACGGGGTAATAATGACATTACTTTATTCATTTTGATTCAAGGACACCTCAGCTGCTTTCGTAAATTACACTGTATGAAATACTGCAATCAGCTGCAACACATGACTACAGAAAGTGCAGGCTTCATTAAAAAAACCATACTTGTTATAGTATTTAACAAAAAGTATCTAGCTGAAAGAGTGATTCCAAAGTATATCAAAGTGAACAACAAGAACAGTAAAAATGCAAACTAGCAAAGGCACAAATGTAAAACTCGCACATTAGTCCACACTGCCATCTGGCGATGAACTTTAAACTAGTAATTGTATAATAAAATCAATTCAAGAAAACTTGTAGCTTGTTGCAGTATTTCCTACAGTGTAACATTAAAATTTTGTTTAAACAGTGCTTTATCTGAACCCAGGTTTTTAACAGTTGCTGGCAATTTATTGAAAATATGTATTCCTGAATATTGGACCTTTTTGGAGCAAGTAAAGTTATTTTAGGTCTTTATGTAAATTGCTCTTATTCCTAGTATAGATATTATGTACTGCTGCTTTTGTAAATTACACTGTATGAAATACTGCAATCAGCCGCAACACATGACTACAGAAAGTGCAGGCTTCATTAAAAAAAAAACCATACTTGTTATAGTATTTAACAAAAATTATCTAGCTGAAAGAGTGATTCCAAAGTATAACAAAGTGAACAACAAGAACAGTAAAAATGCAAACTAGCAAAGGCACAAATGTAAAACTCGCACATTAGTCCACACTGCCATCTGGCGATGAACTTTAAACTAGTAATTGTATAATAAAATCACTTCAAGAAAACTTGTGGCTTGTTGCAGTATTTCCTACAGTGTAACATTAAAATTTTGTTTAAACAGTGCTTTATCTGAGCCCAGGTTTTAACAGTTGCTGGCAATTTATTGAAAATATGTATTCCTGAATATTGGGCCTTTTTGGAGCAAGTAAAGTTATTTTAGGTCTTTATGTAAATTGCTCTTATTCCTAGTATAGATATCATGTACTGAGCCACTGATTGGAACCAGAGACATTATATGCAACAACTTTTGTTAAGGAATAAATATACTGAAGCAGTATTTAGAATACCCAGGTCTTTGAATAGGTTTCTACATTATTTTGCACCCTAAAACTTTTGCTCCGTTTGGCGAGCTATCCTTGGAGTATATGATCCCACATGATGTAATAGAATGAAAGTAAGCAAAGTATGCAAGTGTTTTTTTTTTTTTTTTTAAATATTTGTATCTGACATCGTTCACACTGCAAATACAGGCTTGTTTAGGCAATTCAGCAATTCTGTGGTACACCCTTCCCAACTGAAATTATTATCAAGTTTTAATCCCAAAAATTTAACACTGTCAACCTCTTCAACCTGCATGCCTTCAAATGACATACGTGAACTACAAGTTCAGAACCTTGGGAATTATGAGTGTACTAACATAGACAAATGAGGCAGTTACTTTCCTTTGGTGAACAGCAACAGATCTCTGAGGCACAAGGGAGGCAAAAACAAATCTCAAATGTAAGAACACAACAACTAGTGACAAGGTGAAAATTTCAATCTAACCATAGCAGAATGTGCTTTGTTAAAGCTATTCAGAAATGTCTGCAAGAGGACACAAATTACATGATAAAATAGAAATTTATGTTGGGTAAACTTAAAATTTCTTCTCTTATGATGGCAAATGGTTATTTTAAGGAAAATTTTACAAGAAATCAAGGATATTATTTCAATATTTTTTTCCCAAATACTTGTTTAGCTAAAAAAGTGAACCAGAAAAACAGATATGTAATACTGACAACAAATTCTGGAAGTAATGCCAGGTGTGTATTTGGCACACAATACTAAAAAAAATACAGGCACCTGGGTATGATGCTCTTTCCAGGTGAAAGAAAAACAACACAGAAGAAATTTGTATAATTATCTATGGCATGTGCGCTGAGGAAAGTGTTTCCCAAAATTGGAGTATAAATTCCATCTTCACAACAATATCAAATGCCGTTTGTTCAATGGCCAGAAGAATTTCCCTAATTTAATTTTCAAAGCATCTAAAGTGGGGATTTTGTGCGAAGCTTTTACATGTGCTGCAATGGAACCGTGTTCAGTTGCCCTGTACAGTCAGAGATGTCCTTTTCTTGGTAGTGGCATAATTTTCCACCAGTGTCTTAAAATTGTGTATTTATTCTGTTTATTTGGTCATTTCACAATACAAGAATTATACAATAACTGCAAAACAATACAACTATAACTCTGTAATATACAAAATGTTCACATTAATTGGCACCAGCGCCATAGAGTATTCATTGGATTTTCTAAAGGCAGAGGAATGAATACAACAAACCATTTGCAAGTTGAGTGAAATAATGGATTAGAGAAACAATTGCAAATTACCACTTTACTGGCGATTTACAGATTTTAAGTAAGCTGAGTAGCAAGGCTTCCATCAGACTTCAACAGGAAATTCAGAACAGCCTGAGATATAAAAAGGACTGGGACAGGAGCTAACTGCAATAATAGAACACACACACTTAAATTTTCTTGGTAGGCAGGTAAGTAATCAACAGATGACTGTAGGAAATTTCAAGACCACTTTTACATAATGCTAAGCAAACAGGCTGTAGTAGCTCTTGATATATGCCAAAGTTATTTTCCAAATCATTTTAGGAAGACAAATGTATCCCTTGTGACTGGGAATGAAGCTAAGGATCAACAAGTGTAGAAAATATTGCCAATAACTCTCTAGAAGCCAATTTGGATGAACTGCACAATGTTTCAGTTCACACATTTAATGCTTCTGTGAATCAGCATGTCTACTCTGACAAAATTATATCTGCTACAGTGCAGCCACTCCACAAGAAAGGAGAGAAAATGTAAGGCACAATCATCCTACCCACTTCTGACTACACACATTAAAATCCTCAGCAAACTGCTGCACACGTCATTAAGTATCTTGACAATCTTGAAATCATTAGAATGTGCATTGCAGAAAGCGGGTCGACAGAAGCGTCTGATCCCACGCGTCGGCTTTGACCCGTGACGTAAGGGTGTTGTCGTGTGTGACGTCATGACGGCGCGGAGTTTAGTTTGAGTGTGGCTGTCTCCAGTTCTGTTTTATCTTATTTTTGTTTACTTTTCTGATCTGTTCGTTCTATCTCTTGAGATTATTTTAAAATTTAAAAACGCTTATTACTTATTTTAATTATGTTTCCTCCAATTTCTGTTTTAGTTTATTATATTTATCTTTCTGATCTGTTCGTTCTATCCCGTGAGCTTTTTTAAAAAAAAGACAAAACACTCATCAGCTACTGAAGCATCTTCTGTGGGTTTCAGGGGTTACGACCCCTGGGGAGGTGGGTGGGTATTCATGCATGGCTGTCTTCACTTACACGTTGTAGCTACGCAAGACGTCTAAATTTGTTTATATTTAGTTTGCCCCCCCCCCCCCCCCCACCCAAAACACCCCATTTCCCGCGCTTGTCCCGTTAGTGTCATTAGGCTTCTTGTGGAAAGTGTGTGTGTTTGTTTTTGTTTCCGCCATATTTGTGACGTCATGGGTCAAAGCAGACAGGCGGGATCGGACGCTTCCGTATTTCCCAGAAAGCTATGTCCACACCTGAGCCTACACAGTAATTCAAGAATTATGTTCTGCAATCCTTCGACAAAAATATGTCACCAGTTGTCATATTTTATTGCCTTTCAAAGGCTTTTCAATATGCAGATCAAAAACATTTCCTCACAAAGCACATCACTATGACATCGGAAGGGTTATGGGAAACAGACCTACCTAGAAGAACAAGCTAGTTTTGTATGTGAGCAGCTAAGTGGATCTGTCAGTATTTCTAGATTAATCTGTACCTTAGGAAGTTCACTGTACTGAACTTGAGGAACATTTACTACAGCCTATCTACTGTAATAATAGGAGATGCCTATCCTACACAAAAACTAGCAAGTACAACATGAATAGTAAAGCAGTTACCAATCCAAAGACTGTTTTTAACATCACAGCATATGGTCCTCTTTGAATTTATATGCCTCTGCCTTCCTCCAACCTTTGAGCTGACTCCACAGCCAGGTAAAGGAGGACCTACAGTTAACATTGTGCAACTCGTTTCTCACATTAACAAGTATTTCCATATTTGAAAAAAAGTGATAAGTGACATAAAAACTGGGGACCAAACCCAAGACATTTGGATTTGTAGTCTGGTGTTTTATCACTGGGCCACCAGCCCACATTTCTCCAAACGAGCAGGAGGAAAAATCACATTGTTGAGAGCTTAAAAGTTTTGCACAGCTACATTCCCTATTCTCAAAGTTCTAAATAGTGGAGTCCTTAATGCTACAAATACTGAGTGTTCCAGGTACTTCCATTATATCTTTAACTACATACATATTATTCTAGGGAAATTTACCAATATAAAAAAAATTTCCATCTTCAGTTTTCCTCAAACATCTGTGTTTGAAGTTTATAGTCCCTGTTTTAAAAGTCAAACACATAGTAAACTATTCCTTTGCAAAGTAATATTGGAATAATGATACTAATCCTTTTCACCTTAGTGCCTACACAACTAACTTCAACAGAAAACAAGCATTATGCCAATTCAGCTATCAATTACACACAAAAAATTTCATAGAAAATGTGTAGTATTACAGATGTTCATGACGTATGCAACTGCTTCTTGAAGTTTAACTGATAGCTTGCTGCACATGTGGTCCATGTAATTAATTGAGCTATGGCTCAGGAGACAAATTACTATTTAAATTCTAAGCCACTAAGAGAAGTAAATCATTGATAATGCACTGATCAGTGAATGGAAAACTAGACACACATGTAAATGCACCATGCAAAACTTAAGGAAACATTTGAAAAGGATCAGTTACATTATCTGGGGGTTAAAAAAAATTACAACAGTTATTTTTTATATCAAAATATTCATTCCACTTCTAAGTTACATTTAATTAATACAATGGACAATTTGTAAATCTGGACCATAATTATAAAAAGCTCAGAATGCTTTACTGCAATCTAAATGAACTCAGACAGGGTTTAACAAAATATTTTTTTCAGCACCTTATTCTCCCAAAAGAACTTGCAGCCACAGTTTGAAACATTACCTAAAAGTACTTTTAATACTTCCATAATAAAAACAAGCTATTAATTGTGCTGTAACCTTGTTTCCAACAGGAGAGATTATATATTTCTTCTTTAAGATTAATTTTTAAGGGATAAATTTACCTATAACCAAAACAAACTCAAAAGCAGTATGAAAGTAAGTAAAAATATATTTCTCATATCCATTATTACTCTACCTCTCAGATAAAAAATGTGTCAATAAAATTAATACTCTCTTCAAACTAAAAAACCTTTAAGCAACAAGATTATATGCAGAAAGAGAGAATAGCTGCTACACTAGCACCAAGTTATTGATTTCAGTCATTCGCTCTGCAGCTTAATTTTATCATTTATAGTTACAGACAAGTCGCATTTTCTAACAAGTTACTATTTCCTTTGAAATTCGAACTTCAAAACGTGAAAAATCACACTATTCAAACCATTGTACAAATAACAGAAATACTCTTGATATATGGAGACAGTATGATGTTGATCATAATAGTATTAAAAGAAACAAAAAATTGCTTTAAATATGGCTAAGTCATATATATCACAAACATGAAAGTTAAGACATGGCTGTCAGTCTTGAGACCAGAAAATAATTTATACATAAATATGGCAAAATCAAAAAGTGGGGGTCTTTATGCTACACAACATTTGCAGAATCATGTAAATTCTGTTCTTAAATGCAAAGATTTTTAACAAAGTCTAATATAAAGATTTGGACAAAATCTTTTATAAAATAATCAGTTTAGTGGAAACAGTGATATAAATATTGGATAAAACAAATGAAGACATTTATTCACACTAGATACTTGGCACATCATGATTTCCTATAGCTGTTTAAAATCACAAATGTTGGATATAAGCCCCAACCACTTACTGAAATAAAGTTCATTAATTATAATGAAGGTAATGCTTGCACTTCAATACATTTAATTTTGCCAAGTTTTGTCAGGCTGCACATAATTTATTATGTCTTAAAATGTTTCAGCCTTATCCAAATGACAAGAATGACACCAATGCAGTTACCTGTATATTGCAGTCAGTCAGAGAGAGAGAGAGAGAGAGAGAGAGAGAGAGAGAGAGAGAGAGAGAGATTTCAACAAAACCTCATGATTTCCTTTATAGCTTACTGCTTGCAGGTACATATAGCTCAGAACTGAAGCACTAACATTCAACAAATCATTATCCTATAAGGATGCAAACATGTCAACTGCTGCAAGCTGGAATGCTAACATTACACTGTCATCATACTTACAGCTGAATGACCAGAGGGCTAACAAGACTTCTTGCTTACTGATTACTAAATGTACAAAGAAATAAATGAACTGCTTACAGCTTAACAATTCTTTCTTACATGTACCTGTCCATATATCCATTTGTCCTTCGTTCCCCAAATTAATACAAATACACACAACACCAATGGTCACTCATAAGACGACAGGAGGGGGGGGGGGGGGCAACTTTCTGTTGATTTATGATACTATGGAAGTATCTTACTACAGTCAATATCATTTGCAACGATTGGAATATTACATTACAAATGCAACAAAACATTCGGATATGCCTATTCCATAACACTGCCTAGAATGGATCCTCAAAATTATCTAGTGTTTGAAACGAACACGAAACACACGCACTGTGATTGCACATCGAGTTCCCATTAAGTTCTTGAAATCTAACAGCATATATTCTAACAAGCACTAAATATTTAAAGTTTCAATTTATTTAATTTTCGGCAAACCTGTTACTAAAACTTTGAATACAAATACTGAAAATGAATTCACTATAATCAAAGTTTTCGCAGCTTAAAACAGCCTACACCTGCCGGATTTCTTCTTCTTGACTTGAAGAGCGGCTCTTGTTGCTGTTTCAAAAACTTCACGTACTCCTTCCTTGCTTTTTGCAGAACATTCAAGATAGGCAAATGCATTTATTTTTTCCGCCATGGCCCTCCCTTCTGCTGGTTTTACAGGTTCCTGCTTCATTTTACCAAGCTCCTTGATAGTGTGTGGATCACTTCTCAGATCTTTCTTGTTTCCAACCAAGATGATAGGAACGTTTGGGCAGAAGTGTTTTACTTCTGGGGTCCACTTTTCTGGTATATTTTCCAAGGAATCAGGCGAATCGATGGAGAAGCACATAAGAATAACATCGGTATCTGGATATGACAGAGGCCGAAGCCTATCATAATCCTCTTGACCAGCTGTATCCCACAAAGCCAATTCGACTTGTTTGCCGTCAACTTCAATATCGGCTACGTAGTTTTCAAATACTGTGGGCACATATACTTCTGGAAACTGATCCTTGCTAAACACAATCAAAAGGCAAGTTTTACCGCATGCACCATCACCTACAATTACTAGTTTCTTACGAATAGCAGCCATGATATTCGGAATGGTGGCAAAATTACTTTATGACACAAAACTACAAAACGTTGCTCAGGTCCCAACGACCACCGACCCGAACGACAGCGAATGAGTCACTATTGCCAACAGCTGTGACAAAAGACTGACGACATTACACAAAACCGGATATTCCTTCGTAATTGCATACTGTATCGTTACTTACTGGGCATTTGATGTTTAGTGAAAAATATCTTTTTTTACATACCGGCTATAGTAAATCAAATGTTCGCTACTAACTAAGTGACAACCCCAAGCACTATTCTTAAAACCTAAAAGCCACGCCCATTTCGAGCAGAACTATGCGAGGGAGGGGAAGTCTAGGCAGAAGGGAAGTGGAAAAGGGCGTATGTAGAATTTGTAACCGAACGTTGCTTTTGTTATGAATTGTCATTGCGTTAAGATAAAGCAGCGTTTTGAGATATGTTCGAAAGATAGCCCCAATTAATGACTTTTTTCTATAATGATAAAAGTACTTTGTATGCGATATGTGGCCACTGTTAAAATCACAATGTCTGAAGCTGTTCATATCAACAAAAAAGTGCTCTAAATTACCAGTTCTTCGCTCTTATCTCGGGGCTGTAGCCCTCCACCCCCCCCCCCCCCCTGCGAAAATATTAATTTTGAACTAGAAATATTTATTGTTTGGGATCCTGACTGTAAGCAAAAGTTAATTGGCGCATTATACAATTTCATTAACTAGCGTTCAAATTATTTTGCATCGTATGTGTTATGAAAACGTTCATTGCCCGTTGCTGACCCTCTGAAACAATAAGTTGAGTTGTGTATCCAGGGAAAGTAGAGGAATAGTAGCAAATATTGCAGAATGCTTCTACAACGAAAAATTATATGTATTTTTCCTTTAAAATCAGTTGCTGATTCTAACCTACAGCAGTAAGCATAACGCCTACAGGGAAGATAGTTATTTTCTAGGATTCATCCTGAGGAATCCGTTAGAACATCCTAATTCAAGATAAGTACCCTGTAGAACAGTTCATAATGTGATGGACGTTTTGTGCTATACAGTCACTGTAAGGAGACTTGTAAAGAAACATATTAATGCATAATAGGTGTAGATAAAGAGATGTTGAATGAAACACATTTGGTTGTTAAGGGAGCAATACATGAAGGCTTCAATTACTACCATAGCAGAATATTGTCAAATGAGCCTTCACAAAATCCAAAGAAATTGAGGTCGTATGTAAAGGCTGTTGAGTGGCACCAAGGTTATTGTCTAGTCCCTAGCGAATGAGATGGGAATTGACATTGAGGGGTAGAAAGCAAAAGCTGAAAATTCTTAACTCCATTTTCAGATGTTCCTTTACAAATGAAAACCCAGGGAAATAGCCCCAATTTAAACCCCATCACTGAAAATATGAGTGAAATATGTATTAGTGTAATTGGTGTTGAGAAACAGCTGATAGCATCAAAACTGAACGAAGCTCCAGACCCTGATGAAATCCCTATCAGATTCTATACTGAATTTGCAACTGAGTTAGCCTATCTAACTATAATCTATTGTAGATCCATCAGAAGCTGTCCCCAGTTCTTGGAAGAAAACATAGGTCACACCCATCTACAATAAGGATAGTAGAAATGATCCACAAAACTACATTCCATTATCCTTGACATTTATGAGTTGTAGAATGTTAGAACATATTCTGAGCTCAAACATAACAAGGTATCTCAATCAGAATTACCTCCTCCATGCCAACCAGCTCGAATTCCAGAAACATTGATCGTGTAAAGCCAAAGCTTTGGATCAAGGAAGTAAGGAAGATGCAGCATTTGTGAAAAGTATTTAACTCCATAACACACCTACAGTTATTGTCAAAATAACGATCATACCATTGCGAAATTTATAACTGGATTGAGAATTTTTTTTTGGCAGGGAGAACACAGCATGTTATCTTGCATGGAGCGTCATTGTCAGGCATAGAAGTAACTTTGGGTTTGCCCTAGGGAAGTGTGTTCGGGCTCTTCCTTTTAATGTTTTATATTTATGACCTTGCAGACAATATTAAGAGTAACATCAGAATTTTTGCAAATGACACAGTTATCTATAACGAAGTACTGCCAGGGGGGGGGGGGGGCGGGGGAGACAACAACAACAACAACAACAACATAGTATCCGCTGACAATAATATCAGTGATTCACATTTGGAATTGACAAAATCATACAAATACTTGGGTGTCACACTTTGTAGGGAGAATATTGCTGAAGTGGGTGGGATCCACACCAAATAGCACTAACAGGGGACATTAAAAATATACAGAGAAGGGCAGCAAGTATGGTGATAAATAATTGCATGGCATGTTAGAGTTACATCCAGACATATGTTCCACTGTCTGCCTGCTTAGCTTAGTGGTAATGTGCTTGCCTCTCATGCAGCATGCCCAGGTTCGATTCTCAGCTGGGTTGGAGATTTTCTCCGCTCGTGGACGGGGTGTCGTGTTGTCTGCATTGTCATTTAATCCTCATCACTGGCATGCAAGTCGTCCAATGTGGCATCGACTGAAATAAGAATCACACTTGGTGGCCGAAATTGCCCGGATGGGGCCTCCCAGCCAACATGCCATACAATCATTTCATTTCATATTTTCCACTTGTAACAAACCACTTATAATGAAAAAAATGCATTACAAGGGAAAATTTTATTTCACAGGGACCTATGAAAGAACATTTTAAACTTTGTCATGAAATTTTTCATTGCCATCTTTGTACTAACTGTGTTTTTTTTAAGTAACAACAGAGTGTATGATGTCATATCAGTATTATAGATTTATATTTCTTTATCAGCTGTCATGTAGGCCCTACATGATGTGGGTTAGGTAAGGTATACATAACAATTATAGTGAACAATGGAAATTTTGGGATGGAATGTAACAATATTTTGAAAAGGAAAGTTGCTACTCACCATATAGCAGAGATTTATTTATTTATTTTATTTATTTATCACAGTGAGGCACAACAAACACACACACACACACACACACACACACACACACACACACACACACACACACGTGTGTGTGTGTGTGTGTGTGTTTTTTATATTTTTGACAAAGGCATTGCTGGCCGAAAGCTTTATTTGTGTCAGTCTTTTTGTTGAGCCTATCTGCGACTTAGCATCTCCGCCCTCCACCTTATGATGAGTAGCAATGTTCCTTTTCATGATGTTGTAATAATTATAGTAAAAATGTTTAGATACATATATAATGGCAAAGTGTATACAACACATTCCATATTTACTGAAAACACAATAAACCATACTAATAATTGATTGGAGAAATGAAACTTAAAGATATATGACACAATGGACTCAATAATTGTTGTTACTGTGGCATTCAGTGTGCAAGCCTTTTCATCTCCGAACAACTACTGCAACCCAGATCCATTTGAACCTGCTTGTTGTGTACTTCCCTTGGTCTCCCTCTACAATTTTTACTGTGCACACTTGATTCCTTCACCTAATTGACAGTTCCTTGATGCCTTTCATGTATCCTTTTAACTGATCCCCTGTTTTAGTCAAGTTGTGCCATAAATTCTGTTTGTCCCCAATTCAATTGCATACTTCTTTATTCGTTACTCAATCTTCTCATTTAACCTTCAGCAGTCTTGTATAGCACCATTTTTAAACAGCTTCTATTCTGTTCGTGTCTGAACTACTTATCATCTATGTTTCACTTTGCAAGGCCACACTCCTGACAAATACCTTCACAAAAGATTTTCTAACACTTCAATTTATATTAGATGTTAACAAATTCCTATTTTTCGGAAATGCTTTTCCTGTAGCCAGTCTACTTTTTATATCCACACTACTTCGGCCGTCATCAGTTATTGTACTACCCAAATATCAAAATTCATCTGCTACTTTAAGTCTTGTTCCATAGTCTTATTTCCTCAGTACTTCCTGATCCATTACCCTCGCTTTGCTTTTGTTGATGCTCATCATACAACTTCTTTTCGAGACAAACCTTTCAACTGTTCTTCTAAGTCCTTCACCATCTCTATCAGAATAGCAATGTCATCATCTAAACTTAAAGTTTTATTTCTTCTCTGTGAACTTTAATTCTTTTTCCAAATTTCTCCTTGGTTTCCTTCATTGCTTGCTCAACATACAGACTGGAAAACATTGAGTCTAGATATGACCCTGCCTCACTCTCTTCTGAACCTCTGCTTCTCTTCCATGTTCTTTGTTTGTAACAGCAGTAGTCTGGGTTTTGTGCAAATTGAAAATAAGTGATTATTCGAAGTGGCCAACTTGCCGAGACGCAGCTCACCACTTCCCCGTGGAAGAAGAGATGTGGTAACCTACTGGTGCATATGACACAACAGTCACTTCCCATCTACTATTGCGAAGCGTGACGACGAGGAGGAGACACTACGACTGAGTGACCACACATGACACCTGCACTAGTGCCAACCAGCTCCACGCCGTCTACGTATGCGATCGCCCACATTCTGTTCACGCTCATCGTGTGATTCACTATTCTAGCTAGAACTGTGCTGCGCCTGTTTTTCCACATGATTATGCCATACATTGTAGCCATTGTGAACTATTTTTCTGTTAGACTGTTAAATATATTTGTTCTGAAGGTCTCTTCTCATGTTTTTTTTTGTTGAGAGTTGCAACTAATAAGCTGTATACTAATATAGGTACTATATTGTATGAGATTAAGAAGAGATCTGGATAAACTGAAAGAATCAAGGATTGCTGAGAGTTTCAGAGTGAGTATTAAGCAGAGACTGATTGAAGTAGGGGAAAGGTATACAAGAGAAGAATGAGTAGCTTAGAGAGTTGATCCAATAAAGGCAGCAGAAGTTCAAACATGTAAAATGATGTAGTGTAGTAGGAAAATCTTAGAAATGAAGTTACTGAATTCAACTGACCAAAGGAAAAAACACAGAAATGCAATAAATGAAGTAGGTGAAAGGAAATAACGATTTCTAAAAATAAGACTGATAGGAAGTGCAGAATGGCTAAGCAGGAATGACTAGATGACAAATGCAAGGCTGCAGAATTATGCATAACTACAGGAAATAAGAATGTTGGTAATGTGAAAATTAGTTAGACATTTGCAGAAAAGACAAGTAGCTGTATCAACAGCAAGTGTTCAGATAACAAACAAATACAAAGCGTAGGAGGGGAAGCTGAAAGGTGGAAGGAATATATAGAAAGATTTTTGCCATTGCTGTGGTCTTCAGTACAAGAACTGATTTGATGCAACTTGTGCTACTCTATCCTGCACAAGCCTCTCTGCCTCTGAATAACTACTGCAACCTACGGCCTTTTGTACGTGGTTACTGTACTCATCTCTTGCTCTTCCTCTACTATTCTTACCACCCAAACTAGCCTCCAATACTAAATTGGTGGTCCCTCAATGCCTCAGAATGTGTCCTATCAGCTGATCCCTTCTTTTATTCAAGTTATGCCACAAACTTCTTTTCTCCCCAATTCCTTTCTGTAGCTCCTTGTTGGATACATGATCTACCCATCTATCTTCAGCATTCTTCGGTAGCACCACATTTCAAAATCTCCTATTCTCTTCTTGTCTGAAATATTTACTGTCCATGTTTCACTTCCATACAAAGCCTCACTCCGGACATATACCTTTAGAAAAAGCCTCCTAATACTTAAACCTATTTTCTTCCGAAACAATTTTCTTGCTGTTGCCAGTCTGCATTTTATATCCTTTCTGCTTGATCATTATCAGTTATTTTCCTGTGCAAATAGCAAAACCCATCTTCTACTACCAGAGTCTCATTTCCAATCTAATTCACTCAGCATTGCCTGATTTCATTTGGCTACATTCCATTACCCTTGTTTTGCTTTTGTTGATGTTCATCTCATGTCCTCCTTTCAAGCTGTTGTCCATTCCATTCAACTGCTCTTCCAAGTCATTTGCTGTCTTTGACAGAATTACAGTATCATCAGCAAACCTAAAGTTATTACAACCCTCCCTGAATTTTAATTCCTTTTCTAAATTTCTCTTTAGTTTTCTTCACTGCTTTCCCAATATACAAATTGAATAGCATCAAGGACATGTTATAACCTTGCCTCACTCCCTTCTCAACCACCACTTCCCTTTCATGCCCCTCAACTCTTCTAATTGCCATTTGGTTTCTGCGTAAGTTGTATATAACCTTTCACTCCCTGTATTTTAGCCCTGCTACCTTCAGAATTTCAAAGAGTGTATTCCAGTCAACATTGCTAAAAGCTTTTTCCAAATCTGTGAAAGGTATAATTGTAGGTTTGTCCTTCCTTAACATGTCTTAAAGAAAAGTCATAGGGTCAATGCTGCTTTGTGTTCCTACATTTCCCCGGAATCCAAATTAATTTTCCCCAAGGTTGGCTTCTACTAGTTTTTTCCATTCTTCTGTAAATAGTTCATGTTAACATTTTGCAATTGTGGCTTATTAAACTAACAGTTTGGTACTATTCATGTCTGTCAACACCTGCTTTCTTCAGAATTGGAATTATTGCATCCTTCTTGAAGCCTGGAGGGTATTTCAGTTGTTTCATACATCTTGCCCACCAGCTGAAATAGTTTTGTCAGGGTTGTCTCTCCCAAGGAATCAGTAGTCCTGATGGAATATCACCTGCTCCAGGGGCTTGTTTTGGTTTAGGTCTTTCCATAATCTGGCATATTTTTTGCAGTGTCATATCTCCTAGCTTATCCTCATTTACGTCCTCTGCTCTTTCTATAATACTGCCTTCAAGTACATTTCCCTTTTAAAGTTCTTCTATATATTCCTTCCACCTTTCAGCTTTCCCTTCCTTGCTTACTACTGGTTTTTCTTCTGAGTTCTTGATATTCATACAACTGCTTTTCTTTTCTCCAAATGTATCTTCAATTTTCCTATAGGCAGTACCTATCTTTCCCCTAGATACATATGTCCTGTAGCCATTCTTGCTTACCTGCTTTGCATTTATCGTCTAGCTCATTTTTTAGATTTCTTTTGCCTGCTTCATTTGGTGCATTTTTATATTTTCTCTCTTCACCAGTTAAATCCAGCATCTTCTGTGATATCCAAGGATTTCTACTAGGCCTTGTCTTTTTATCTATTTGACCCTCTGGTGCCTTCATTATTTCATCTCTCAAAGCTAATCATTTATCTTCTGCTGTACTCAAGTTTCCTGTTTCAATCATTCATTGCCCAATACACCCTCTGAAGCTCTCAGCAGCCTCTGGTTCTTCCAATGTATCCACGTCCCATCTCCTTATTTTCCTACATATTTCAATTTCTTCAATTTTAATCTGCAGTTCATAAACAATAAATTGTGATCAATGCCCACATCTGCCCCTGGAAATGTCTTACAGTTTAAAATCTGATTCCATAATCTGTCTTAAAATTACATAATCAATCTGAAACCTTCTTGTGCCTCCAGATCTCTTCTACATACACAACCATCTTTATGCTTCTTAAACCAAGTGTTAGCAATGATTAAATTAATTCTATGCAAAATTCTACCAGGCAGTTTCCTCTTTCATTCCTTTCCCCCAATCCATATTCATCTGTTATTTTCCCTTCTCTTCTATTATCTACTATCCGATTCTAGTCCCCCATCATAATCAAATTTTTGGCTCTATTTATCTCATCATACATCTTTTCAATCTCTTCATCTGCAGAGTTAGTTGGCATATAAACTTCTACTACAGAGTGTGTGTGTTGGCTTTATGTATATCTTAGCTACAATGGTACATTCACTATGCTGTACTTTGTAGCTTTCTTGTGTTCCTATTTTATATTCATTATTAGACCAACTCCATCATCTGATTTTGTATTTATAGACAAGTTCTCACCTGACCATACACCCTGTTCATCTTTCCACCAAGCTTCTCTAAACTCCACAATATTCTTCTTCACCCTATCCATAACCCTTTTTAAATTTTCTAAACTGGCATCTAACGCTCCACACTCCAATCCATAGATTACCAGTTTCGTTTCTCCCGATCATGACATCCACCTGAGTAGTACCCACTCGCAGATCCAAATGGGCTTCAGATTATTTTAACCAAGAGGATGCCATCATCAACCACACAGTAGAGCTGCATGCCCCCATGGAAAATAAATGTTGTAGTTCCCCTCGCTATCAGCCATTCACAGTACCAGCACAGCAAAGCCATAACAGTTGATGTTACAGGGTTAGATCAGTCAGACATCAAGACTGTTGCATCAGCAACTACTGAAGACGCTGCTGCCACTCTTCAGGAACCACATGTTTATCTGCCTCTCAACAGATACTCCTGCATTTTGGTTGCACTTACAGTAAGGTTATCTGTATATTGAGCTACGCAAGGCACCCCACCATGACAAGGTCTATGGTACATAGGGGAGAGTAGAAGGGTTATACATAGCAAATGAACTTTATGACAATATTAAGGAAAGAAGAGAGAAAGTAGATACAGTGGAGATGGGAGATACGAACTGCCCGTAGAATTTGACAGAGCACTCAGTTGAAACAACATTCTTGGAATAGGCAACATTCCCTCAGAATTATTGTGATCCTTGTGAGAGCCAGACATGACAAAACTAGTCCACCTAGCATGCAAGACATATGAGATACATGAAATACAATCAGACCCCAAGACGAAAGTAATAATTCCAGTGCCAAAGAAGGCAGGTGCTGACAGATGTGAATATTACCAATCCATAAATTTAATAAGATGTAGTAATATGGAGATGAATTACTTACAGAAACTGGTGGAAACCAACATCAAGGAAGATCACTTTAGGTTCTGCAGAAACATAGGAACAACTTATCTTAGAAAGGCAAATTATATTTACAGCATTTGTAGATATAGAGAAGGCTTTTGGCAGTATTGACGTGACTACACTCTTTGAAATTATGAAGGTAGCAGGCTGGCACACAGGCAGTGCCCCGGATCAGGGCAATGTCTGCGGAAGCATCGAATGGCACGTCCAGTTTTTCCAGTCACCAGAATATGGGCAGAAGATCTGTGCCTGGTGGCACAGTCAGGGTCTCTGTGGGTCCGATGTCGGTAGCGGTGGCCAGTCGATGTTCGCATCAGATCCTAGTAGGGAAGGGAGCTGCAGTGGTGCGGGCAGTATCAGTGAGGCTGGTACTGCAGCCTGATCTTCTCCCAACATCTGTTCTGTCTCAGATGGCCTATAAACTCTGAAGATGAGAGCATGGCTGGGATTGGAAAATGGGGCTGAGAACTGGGAGGCAGAAACAGGTCAAGAGCAGGAGAGGAGAGAGTAGAGGATCTGGCAGAAGAGAAACAAAAGGTGGCATTGCCGCAGTGTGTGTCCACTGAAGGGTACAGAGGCGGTAGCAGCATCCCCACTGCTGCTGAACGACCACCAGAATCCAGTTGTCCTTGCATCTGAAGCCCCGTGTCCACATGCAGGTACTCGGCCAGAATTATGGAGACAGTGCCATGGACTGCCCCACAACAGCACGAGATGGAGGAGTGTGTGGAGATAATGGCTACAGAGGAGCTATGCCACTCTCTCCTTCCCTATCAGTGTCAACCTGTAGGAACTCAAAAGAAGTGTTATCAGCTTGTTTGTAGGTGTGTGGACCACATATCTCATCATGTGTGTTTTAAAAATTTGTACCAGTCTTTAGGTCTCGCCATTTGATTGAGGGTGGAAAGACACATGCCGAATACCATTCCTGCAGCAGAACTTGCCGAAGACCTGGGAGCAAAATTGTGGTCCATTGTCCCAATGCCAGCATGAAAGGAACTCCTTCAATAGTGAAAATTCTGCTAAGCAGTCTCTGTACTTCAGGACCATCAGCTGATCACGCACGGGAAGATGGAGTGTGCATCGAGGACAATCATCCGTGTTGTATCCGAGAAGGGGCCCGCAAAGTCCAGCTCTCACCGGGATGAGGGCATCAACTAGGGTGAGAGCATGTGGTTGGGAGCTGCTTGCTGTTGTTCACACTGATGACAGTTGCCGACAAGATGTTCGACGTGCCAGTCTGTGCCCAGCCAATACACTTGGTGCCAGGAGAGCACTTTAGTTCGAGAGGTGACTGAGTGACCTCGATGCAAGAGCCGTAAGATAACTGGGTACAGAGTTTTTGATGGGAGACCATCAATCTGTGGTTAGTAAAAGGTTCCTTGAGCAACAGCTGCTCTTTTTTCAACTGTAGGTGGAAAACCTAGGACATTTCATCTCTCGTGAAGGTATTAAGCCCACACAAAATCTGGCTGAAGCCATCAGCATGCTTTCTCACCCCACAAATTTATAGGAGCTCCAGTCCTTCTTGGGAAAAATTATGTACCACGTAAAATTTATCTCTGGTTAGTAAAATAACTTCATCTGCAAGGATTAGCCAGGGTCAGTGATGCTGCAATTGGTCAGAGTCCCAAATGAGAATGTGACCTGGCCAGCCCTGTTGTCTGGACTACTGTACCTGTTATAAAATGGTGTCCTCAGCTGTGGCCAGAGCCAGACATACCTCCATGATGTGAAACGCATCCACCACTTGAGGCACTTTGTCCAACTGGAAGCACAAGATCTTGTCTCGGTTGAAGTGCAGGTCATGGCCCATTGGGAGGTGGGAGAGGATATTGCAGAAGTGAATTTTATCTTTGTAGCTCTTGAGAAAAAGTTCCCAATGCTGGAGTTAGTGGACATTTCTCTCAAGTAGCTTTGTTGCGGGACTGAAGAGGGAGATCGACAGTTTATGACGCGTAATGAGATGAAACTCTGTTCCGTACAGGAATATGTGGAATTTATTTAGTGCAAGATAATCACAAGAGCCTCGTTTTTGATTTATGAATAACTCTTCTGCATAGCATCAAGCATCTTTGACACAAATGCGATTGGATGTTTAGAGCTGTCCACATGTCTGTGTGCCAGGACGGTCTCCAGGCTCCATTCAGAGGTTCCACTGCCGCCACTAACTGTTTGCCCAGTTGAAATGTGACAAGACATTGTGCTGATATGAGAGACCACTTCAAAGTCTCGGACACATGTACACATTCGTTCAACTGTACAGAAGGCAGGCTCTTCTTCCACAGGTTGTAAAGCAGGTATGCAATCGACATCACAACAGGGATAAATTTTACGTGGTACATAATTTTTCCCAAGAAGGACTGGAGCTCCTATAAATTTGTGGGGTGAGAAAGCATGCTGATGGCTTCAACCAGATTTTGTTAATACCTTCACGAGAGATGAAATGTCCTAGGTTTCCCACCTACAGTTGAAAAAAGAGCAGCTGTTGCTCAAGGAACCTTTTAAAAATTGCTGGGGTACTGATTGCCATGAAAACTAATTGTGTGAAATGATGTAATCTGTGTGGTGTGGTGACTACCAGTACTTTCTGTGATTCCTCATCCAGGGGTAGTTGCAACTAAGCTTTGCAGAGATCGACCTGTGAGTACCAGAGGAAAGCTCAGCTGGTTTCATATCAATCTCTGACTGAGATTTGACCACAACCTTAAAAGTCTCCATACAGATGCAGTTCCATGACTGTTTCTTCACAATAAATGAAGGTGTTGCCCATTCACTTGAAGAGACAGGTTCAATGAAGTTCAAGGCTGCCAATCTCTCAAGTTCATTCTTGACAGCATCCCATAGTGTGAGGAGCAGGGGTCATGCATGAAGAAGTGATGGTGCACCAATTTATTTAATGTAAAGTGTGGTGTAAAGTTCTCCCTTTGTTTGACCCCTAGAGAAAATCTCAGGGTACTCCTTGCTGAGGGTCCAGTTCCCAAAATGGTACTTGCTCTGAGACCAAGTGGACTGAGTCCTTGATGACAAATCCAAATGCCATAAAAGCATGTAGGCTAAATATATTTTCTGTATGAATGCTGTGAGTCCCAAGGAAAGTGAGATATAGTACAATATTTTGGTACATGGCCATGATTATGGGTTGTCCTTTCAGTGGAATACGTTCTTTGTTACACGCTGTTTACTGAAGGGGTGGGACTCCCAGCTGGCTACGTCTGGTAGTTTAAAGAGGTACTGGTGTCAACCTATAGCTGAACTGTTTATTGCACAAAATGAGTGTGATCACAGTTTCTCAGGTGATGCCACTGTGGTATAAGCCTCCAATGAAATCACATTAATCTCTCTTATTCCTTGTCGAGGTGAGTGTTTTTTGTCCAGAGCAGAAAGATGCGAAGTGTCCTTCCTCCCTTTCCTCCTTCCTTCATTCTGTACCCATCTGTCGGGGCAGCCTTCTCTGATGTGTGTTTGAAAACATCTGGGCACAAAGGATACAAGTACTGGTCTGGGAACAGAGACTTCTTTCCTCATTTACAAATGGTGTTTGTACTCTTCTGTGTTGGCAAAGTTGGATCCCTCTCCAGAGACTCAGGCAACAGCGGCTATCTCGCCCCTGAAGTCTAATCAACGCCCCGAGGCCTGGGACGGTTTGAAAGATTAAGCTTATTTGTAAATGTCCTCCAAAGTATGGTTGTGAAATTGTAGAGCCCTCTGCTGCTCCTTCTTATCTGGAGCCCAAGTGATCGTATCCCAATCATCACCGCTGCATATAATTCCTTATTTACTGGTGTCACAAAATGGCATTTGTATAATAATAATAATAATAATAATAATAATAATAATAATAAAAGATGATATAATTAAAATGGAAAAAGTTGAAGGATAGTACAATTGCATTATTAGTAAATGTTCTGCTTGTACAAAATTGTGCTATTCTTCATTCATTTTATCTTGTGTTGCTTCTTTTTTTCTGTGCATGTGTCCATCACTATATATGTTTTAATTATATTTGTTGTCTTCTGAAAGCTCTAATACTCATGTTAATCTAACGAAATAGGACTGTGGACTTCCTCTCTAACACTTCAATTGTAGATGCAGGCAGCCGACTCCAAGGACACCAGTGCCTCTCAAGATGAAGGAAATCCTCCCAACTTCGTTCCACTTCATTTCAATAAAAATACTTAATGCTGTTATTAAGTCTTCTCTTATTCAGATTCGCATATAAAACAAAACACTCATAGCATGTCATACTTCAAACAGTACTTTCTTAATCATCCTTTTACATACCAGAGAGTGAAACAAAATCATGTACAATGAAAAGTGAATGATGTTTTTTGTTCATTTGTCTACACCTTACTACACATTCATAATTAATGTCTTTGCCAATGCTTATGGTTGCTCTTTGCTTCTGTCATTATCGCTTCATAATTTTTTGTTAATAAATTTTATCTTTACAATATCGAGGAGGGGGGGGGGAGGGTCTTTCACCACATACATTAACAATTGCCCCCACACTGTACGTTGACACGGTATGGAAATGTACAGTGTTTTTGCATGTCCATATTTATATTTACATTTGCTAATAGGGGTCGATGCCCTTTATTTGTCAGCTTCTGTTTTATTTAATGGAATGGATATGTCAGCTTATCCTGTGTATGTTAAAGTTCTACAAGAAATTGAATGATTATATACATGTTATGATAGTTCCTTACATATTTGAATTTAGCATGCTGACAATAATGTTCAGTTTGCTTTGGCCTCGCTGCTGATTTTGCGTTTGTGCACTAGTAGGTTTGGCAGCTAAGCAAGAGCTGCTAATGGTCAACATGCTAGTTGCTACCATCGCACATGCATGCACTCATTTAATTAGTGTTAACTTCACATTGAGTGTCACACTTTCACCTGAGTATTACATATTAAAGAATTTTCATGGCGTTTGCCTTCATTCTGGGTGCAGTATGTGTGTGCTTATTGTTCAAAATCTGATGCTGTGCAGAAGATCTCCATTCTTATGACCTGGGCATCATTATTATCCATCTCACTCGCATTTTCAGCAGAGAAAACCCTGACCAACAGCATCCGTTGACGAGGTAAGTACTGGCTCGAATGACTGTAGTTCACTTATTAATGTATCAGGCATTGTGAGACACAATACTCAGAGATTACTTCATTGCAGACATATGTTAATGTCACCACACTTCACTGTCCACTTCGTTGAAAGACACATGTAGCCATCCAAAACATTGTATAAATTGCTTGTCTTTATAGTTCACTCCTTTAGGTGGAGTTTGGTTTCCAATGAAAATTCTTACAAGTATTGAGTTACAAAAATATGTAACATGATAGCTTATACCTATGGCTGACATTCCATCCATTGCTTATACTACAAACATAAATTTCTTAAGTTTTAAAACGCCATAAATTTTTCATTAACTGGGTTCTGTTACTACAGTTTGTTTGTTAGTTCTGACTTACCTTCGTTCACATCACATATACAAATTAATTACATAATACATTATTATGTTACATACAATCATACAGTACATTTGTACTTCATTTTATAGATAGGCTTTTATCATTTATAGGAGCTCATTTCTTCCTTAGGTAGAGGAGGGAGAAAACATTCAAATATGACTAAAACATTACGCATTGCTGGCCTAACCACAGTTGGCACTGCCTCCTTTCTTTGGGAAGGAAGGAAGGAAGGAAATACTCATCTACTGGTTCAAGGATTTATGAGGAAATGTTACTCATACAATCATGGACTAGTTGCCAAGGAACTCTTATTTCATGGAAATGATGTGTACTGACTAATCATTCATGTACTGTCATGTTTTTTCATGTGCTAGTGGTGCTTACTTCAGTTCACATGTAACTTAGTGTTAATTATGAAGGAGTTTCAACCATCGTAGACTTAACTTTCTTGAATACCTGGAAATGTCATTATTTATGCTTTCATGTGACACAATAAAAGTTAATTGGTTTTTGTAAAACCACATACTGGTAAATGTCATGGAGATATAGTGTGACAATGCATATTTTCATTTTTCATTTGCCTTATGACCTTTGTATAAATCTCCACGCATGTACATATATCAATTGGTTCCTTATTTCTTAGACAGTAGATTTAATTGCTTAGTATTTCCGTTTACTTTGTATTTAAGTTAGGTACTTGTACATATCGCATTCTGATTTGGCTGCACCTTCTGTCAGTCTGTCGTGCATGCGCAAAGGTCAGTGCTTCCTCTCCTACTACTTATGTCAGTGTGTATTGTTGAGCATGCACAGCTGAGCCGAAAGCTAATTTTGTTCATACTTTTGCTTTGCGCGAAGCAGTGTATTACTTCTCATTCCTGTTGATTTTATGCTTAAATGTACAAATCAAAAGAATTACTTATATCTCTACATGTTACTTTGTCCTAAAATTCACTCCAGAAGAAAAAATTATACTTAGAGTTGCACACGTTATGTACAATTATCTTGTGACAGAAAGAAAAATGCTACCTAGCTTCATCATTCTGTAAAAGATTTTATATCTTTGTGAGAGTGGAGACCCTTGCCTCTCCCCGTTTTCTCACAGACTAATCTGTATGTTCCAGGGTGAGGTATTTTGGAAATTATGTATGGTTCTGAATAGAGTAATTGCCACTCCTCATTCAGTTTGCCAATTGTTGTCAATTTAGGGTGTGTCCATGAGAGGATGAATTGCCCTTCAAAAATTTGTGAAACATCTTTCAGTTTCTTAGTATAAATTTTCTTTCTATACTCGGCCCTGTTTTCGAGTGTAATCATGGCTTGTTTGATTTTGTCTTGTAGTGTCGTTTCTGTAGTGGGTACTTTTGGTATGGGTGACTCCCACTCATTCGTTTGTTTTGTCCAGAACATCAATTTGTTAGTTTTGAATCCTGTTGAATAATGTGGAAGGTTACTGACAACTTGCATGAAATGAGTTATGTATTCTACACATCTCATGTGTTTGTGAGGGGTGTATGTCCTAATAAGCCAGTTAAATTCTTTAAAGGCTCATTCTACGGGGCTTGCTTCTGGGTGAAAAAAGCTTACTAATACACGTTTTATGCCCTGTGAGGTCATAAATTGTTTCCACTTTGCCCAATGAAATATAGAGCATTATCAGTTAGTAGTACCTTTGGTTTACCTATTCTTCTCAAATAGTCTTCCTCAATTCTTTTTCAGATATTTGTGGATGTTGCATTTTTAATGGCATACATTTTGACATGTCTTGAGAAAATATCATATAGTGCTACTATGTATCTTACCCCTCCTCTACTTTGTGCATATGGACCAGCTATGCCCAGGGATATTTTATATAGAGGGATTTTTGTGAGTATTGGGTGTAGCTCAGTATATTTTGACACATTGGACTGTTTTGATTTTTGACATATTGCACACTTTCTTAATACCTGTAGGACTCACTTTCTTAAATTTGGAAAATAACAAAGTGTTGCAGTTTTTCAGTACATTTGTCTGCTCCATAATGTCCCTATACTTCATGTGTCTGTCTTATAAATTTGTCGATATAATCTTCAGGAATACAGACACACCATTGATTGGATTTTTCATGTTTCCCATGAAAAAAAATGCCCTTGTACTCCTGATACCATTTACTTACCTATCCACCTTCATCTTGCTTAAGGTATTGCATGACTTTACTCATTCTGCGATCTTACTGTTGTATAATTTTCATTTGCTTACAAAACTTTTGGTAATCAGACTGTTGTGTTGTACCTTGCATTAATAATGTTTTGATTTCTGCATCTTACTCTGTTATTTCACTAAATTCTTCTAAACCTTGTGATAACCTAGACAAGGCATCTGCAATAGCATTGTAACTTCCTTTAATATAACTGGTCCCAAAATTGAATTCTTGTAAATATAGACACCATCTGGCTAATCTATGGTGCAAAAGTTTACTTGTTAAAAGAAATAACAGTGACAGATGGTCCCAGTAAACCTTCGTATTCTTACCCCACATAAAATATTCAAACTTTTTAAATGCCCATATTACAGCTAAACTTTCCAATTCTGACACAAAATAAGATCTTTCTGCTTCTGATAATGTTTGACTAGCAAAACTGATGACCTTGGGTGCTTCTTTACCTTCTTCTTCTTGCATCTGTAACAAACGTGCCCCCAGCCCCTGAGATGATGCATCTGTGTCAGGGTGGCTTAGATGTTTGCATTGGCTAATGCCTGCTTAATATTATTAAAGTCCTCCTGACACTCATCACCCCATAACCAAGGCCTATTTTTTCGTAACAAGTTGAGTAATGCATCACTGTTCATCAATTGGTGTGGTGTAAATTTGTGAGAAAAGGATACTAGTCCTAAATAAGCTTTTAGTTGTTTTTTATTCCTTGGAGCTGTACAGTTGCGTATGTCATCAAGTTTTTTCGGATCAGGTAATATACCTCATTCTGATACAACATGTCCTAAAAATTTGACTTTCTCCTTACCAAAACTAGACTTTTTTAAATTGCCTGTGACTCCATAATCTGCAAATCATTGAAGTACCTGTTCAATCAGCCTGATATGTTCGTTACTGTACTCTGGTATGTAACTTTGCTGTTGTGTGTACCATTCCTGCTGTGTGTTTAGATCATGTTTTACTGACTGATTTACATAACTATGTTGTTTTTGTGCCTAATTTTCTGTTGCTCTATTCAGTACAGGTCTTTCCTGATAGGTTAAGTCAATAGAATCAAGCACTGACAAAATATTCCATGTCATGCTCTGGCATTGTGACTAATTTTTCTTTAATGTGTGATGGTAAACAACTGTTCAGAATTTTTAATACATCTACCTGTGATATTGGGTTCATCCAGTAGCATGTCTCGTTCAGGTATTTTCAAAGTATCCGCATAGGCTACCAATTTAGCTATGGAATGGTGCGGGGATGAAAACCTCGTGTCCGAGTCGTCCTTGCACTGTCTCAGACCAGTATTTGTCAAGGAAAGCTTGTTCTAATTGTATATAAGTGCTGCAACATTCAGCCACTTCAGTTGCCCATAAAAGAATGTCCCTTGCATATGTTGTTGTTATGGTCTTCAGTCCTGAGACTGGTTTGATGCAGCTCTCCATGCTACTCTATCCTGTGCAAGCTTCTTCATCTCCCAGTACCTACTGCAACCTACATCCTTCTGAATCTGCTTAGTGTATTCATCTCTTGGTCTCCCCCTATGATTTTTACCCTCCACGCTGCCCTCCAATACTAAATTGGTGTTCCCTTGATGCCTCAGAACATGTCCTACCAACCGATCCCTTCTTCTGGTCAAGTTGTGCCACAAACTTCTCTTCTCCCCAATCCTATTCAATACTTCCTCATTAGTTATGTGATCTACCCATCTAATCTTCAGCATTCTTCTGTAGCACCACATTTCGAAAGCTTCTATTCTCTTCTTATCCAAACTATTTACCGTCCATGTTTCACTTCCATACATGGCTACACTCCATACAAATACTTTCAGAAATGACTTCCTGACACTTAAATCTATACTCGATGTTAACAAATTTCTCTTCTTCAGAAACGCTTTCCTTGCCATTGCCAGTCTACATTTTATATCCTCTCTACTTCGACCATCATCAGTTATTTTGCTCCCCAAATAGCAAAACTCCTTTACTACTTTAAGTGTCTCATTTCCTAATCTAATACCCTCAACATCACCCGACTTAATTCGACTACATTCCATTATCCTCATTTTGTTTTTGTTGATGTGCATCTTATATCCTCCCTTCAAGACACCATCCATTCCGTTCAACTGCTCTTCCAAGTCCTTTGCTGTCTCTGACAGAATTACAATGTCATCGGCGAACCTCAACGTTTTTATTTCTTCTCCATGGATTTTAATACCTACTCCGAATTTTTCTTTTGTTTCCTTTACTGCTTGCTCAATATACAGATTGAATAACATCGGGGAGAGGCTACAACCCTGTCTTACTCCCTTCTTAACCACTGCTTCCCTTTCATGTCCCTCGACTCTTATAACTGCCATCTGGTTTCTGTACAAATTGTAAATAGCCTTTCGCTCCCTGTATTTTACCCCTGCCACCTTTAGAATTTGAAAGAGAGTATTCCAATCAACATTGTCAAAAGCTTTCTCTAAGTCTACAAATGCTAGAAACGTAGGTTTGCCTTTCCTTAATCTTTCTTCTAAGATAAGTCGTAAGGTCAGTATTGCCTCACGTGTTCCAGTATTTCTACGGAATCCAAACTGATCTTCCCCGAGGTCGGCTTCTACTAGTTTTTCCATTCATCTGTAAAGAATTCATGTTAGTATTTTGCAGCTGTGGCTTATTAAACTGATTGTTCGGTAATTTTCACATCTGTCAACACCTGCTTTCTTTGGGATTGGAATTATTATATTCTTCTTGAAGTCTGAGGGTATTTTGCCTGTTTCATACATCTTGCTTACCAGATGGTAGAGTTTTGTCAGGAGTGGCTCTCCCAAGACCATCAGTAGTTCCAATGGAATGTTGTCTACTCCGGGGGCCTTGTTTCGACTCAGGTCTTTCAGTGCTCTGTCAAACTCTTCACGCAGTATCTTATCTCCCATTTCATCTTCATCTACATCCTCTTCCATTTCCATAATATTGTCCTCAAGTACATCGCCCTTGTATAGACCCTCTATATACTCCTTCCACCTTTCTGCTTTCCCTTCTTTGCTTAGAACTGGGTTTCCATCTGAACTCTTGATGTTCATACAAGTGGTTTTCTTATCTCCAAAGGTCTCTTTAATTTTCCTGTAGGCAGTATCTATCTTACCCCTAGTGAGATAAGCCTCTATATCCTTACATTTGTCCTCTAGCCATCCCTGCTTAGCCATTTTGCACTTCCTGTCGATCTCATTTTTGAGACGTTTGTATTCCTTTTTGCCTGCTTCATTTACTGCATTTTTATATTTTCTCCTTTCATCAATTAAATTCAATATTTCTTCTGTTACCCAAGGATTTTTACTAGCCCTCGTCTTTTTACCTACTTATTCCTCTGCTGCCTTCACTACTTCATCCCTCAAAGCTACCCATTCTTCTTCTACTGTATTTCTTTCCCTCATTCCTGTCAATTGTTCCCTTATGCTCTCCCTGAAACCCTGTACAACCTCTGGTTCTTTCAGTTTATCCAGGTCCCATCTCCTTAAATTCCCACATTTTTGCAGTTTCTTCAGTTTTAATCTACAGGTCATAACCAATAGATTGTGGTCAGAGTCCACATCTGCCCCTGGGAATGTCTTACAATTTAAAACCTGGTTCCTAAATCTCTGTCTTACCATTATATAATCTATCTGATACCTTTTAGTATCTCCAGGGTTCTTCCATGTATACAAACTTCTATCATGATTCTTAAACCAAGTGTTAGCTATGATTAAGTTGTGCTCTGTGCAAAATTCTACCAGGCGGCTCCCTCTTTCATTTCTTAGCCCCAATCCATATTCACCTACTACGTTTCCTTCTCTCCCTTTTCCTACACTCAAATTCCAGTCACCCATGACTATTAAATTTTCGTCTCCCTTCACTATCTGAATAATTTCTTTTATTTCATCATACATTTCTTCAATTTCGTCGTCATCTGCAGAGCTAGTTGGCATATAAACTTGTACTACTGTAGTAGGTGTGGGCTTCGTATCTATCTTGGCCACAATAATGCGTTAACTATGCTGTTTGTAGTAGCTTACCCGCACTCCTATTTTCCTATTCATTATTAAACCTACTCCTGCATTACCCCTATTTGACTTTGTGTTTATAACCCTGTAGTCACCTGACCAGAAGTCTTGTTCCTCCTGCCACCGAACTTCACTAATTCCCACTATATCTAACTTTAACTTATCCATTTCCCTTTTTAAATTTTCTAACCTACCTGCCTGATTAAGGGATCTGACATTCCACGCTCCGATCCGTAGAACACCAGTTTTCTTTCTCCTGATAACGACATCCTCTTGAGTAGTCCCCGCCCGGTGATCCGAATGGGGGACTATTTTACCTCCGGAATATTTTACTCAAGAGGACGCCATCATCATTTAATCATACAGTAAAGCTGCATGCCCTCGGGAAAAATTACGGCCGTAGTTTCCCCTTGCTTTCAGCCGTTCACAGTACCAGCACAGCAAGGCCGTTTTGGTTATTGTTACAAGGCCAGATCAGTCAATCATCCAGACTGTTGCCCTTGCAACTACTGAAAAGGCTGCTGCCCCTCTTCAGGAACCACACGTTTGTCTGGCCTCTCAACAGATACCCCTCCGTTGTGGTTGTACCTACGGTACAGCTATCTGTACCGCTGAGGCACGCAAGCCTCCCCACCAACGGCAAGTTCCATGGTTCATGGGGTATGCATATATCCCACAACAAAACTGATTTTCTGTGCTTCCATCCAGTTGCGTGGGAATACATGACGAAAAGCACTGATAAATATTACTGGGTTTATTCTTTTACCTTCTGTAGTGAATGCAGGAAACAGTCGATGTCTCAGCAAACCTTCGCCTCCAAAAATAGTTGATGGACACATGTTATTTTCGGGTATATTTATGTTCTTATTGTAGTTACCTGTAATTTTGGTTGCTAATTGCTCAGGTGTTGGAGTTGTGGGCAAGCTTACATTTTGCACTCTACACCTGCTGTAGGACTCGTAATAATTTGTGGATAAATACCAACAGGTTATGGTTTGTTCACTGTACCTTGTGTATTATT
Organism: Schistocerca cancellata; assembly: GCF_023864275.1. NCBI lineage: Eukaryota > Metazoa > Arthropoda > Insecta > Orthoptera > Acrididae > Schistocerca > Schistocerca cancellata. The sequence continues at coordinate 834,516,829 of NC_064630.1, forward strand.
TACATGGATATTTTGAGATCTGCTAATATTTTCTTCTAAAAGATTGCGGCTCTTACTTTACGCAGCTTGTAGGTTAATGTTTACCTTGTTCACTATTTCATTTTCGTTTTTCTGAATAGCTTTTTCTACTACATCTGTGTATAACTTACAATTAGTTACTAACTTCTCTGTAATGGTATTACCCTTATCTAATGTACCTGCTTCAGATATCACTTAGATTTTCAATGATCTTCTCTCTCTCCTTAGCACATGCTGAGTTAACTTCTAAAGTTACTACAGGTACCTTTAAAGTAAGCTCTTCTACAGCTAGAGGTACACCTTCATAGTCTTTGTTTAGTTTGTTAACGACAGTGGTTACCTTGTTTACTGTTGAACACAACAGGTTTTGTGTGGCTTCAATATTTGTGTCTGTGATTTTATCTGTTGCTCTACTAGATCATGATCGTCATTAAAAGAATCTACCTTCTGTTTTAACTCCATAATGTTTCTGTTAATTTCAGAAAATACTTAATGCTTTATTGTTTTTTTGTATCAGTCAATTTTTTATCGATTTCAGTGCAAAATTTTTTAGCTAAGTCTTTAAACATCCATGAGACCGTGTATTGCAGATCCTTCTGATATATCTGACCACAAACTCCCAATAGCCGGCAAATGTATAAGACCGCTTAACTGTGTAAGTACAAAAATAATCCTTATCATATGTTCTATGTACAAAGTTTTATCCATAGTTTTTACATTGCATCTCAAAGTATATTTGTCAGGTGTGGCCAAAGTACCGGCTGATCAAAAAGTCAATATAAATTTGAAAACTGAATAAATCATGGAGTAATGTAGATAGAGAGGTACAAATTGACACACATGCTTGGAATGACATGGGGTTTTATTAGAACAAAAAAATACAAAAGTTCAAAAAATGTCTGACAGATGGCCCTTCATCTGATCGGAATAGCAATAATTAGCATAACAAAGTAAGACAAAGCAAAGGTGATGTTCTTTACAGGAAATGCTCAATACGTCCACCATCATTCCTCAATAATAGCTGTAGTCGGGGAATTATGTTGTGAACAGCACTGTAAAGCATGTCCAGAGTTATGGTGAGGCATTGGCATCAGATGTTGTGTTTCAGCAGCCCTAGAGATGTCGGTCAATCACGATACACTTGCGACTTCAGGTAACCCCAAAGCCAATAATCGCACGGACTAAGGTCTGGGGACCTGGGAGGCCAAGCAGGACAAAAGTGGCGGCTGAGCACACTATCATCACCATACGACATGCGCAAGGGATCTTTCATGCATCTAGCAATATGGGGTGGAGTGCCATCCTGCATAAACATCGTACGTTCCAGCAGGTGTTTCTTAGCCAGGCTGGGGATGATGCGATTCTGTAACATATCGGCGTACCTCTCACCCGTCACGGTAGCAATTACAAAACCAGAATCACGCATTTCCTCGAAGAAAAAAGGCCCGATAATAGTAGATGTGGTAAATCCAACCCAGACTGTGACTTTCTCATAATGCAATGGAGTTTCCACAACAGTTCTAGGATTTTCGGTAGCCCAAATTCTGCAGTTGTGGGTGTTGACAGACCCTCGGAGTGTGAAATGAGCTTCGTCGGTCCACAACATGTTACTCAACCAATCGTCATCTTCCGCCATCTTTTGAAATGCCCACACCGCAAATGCCCTCCGCTTCACTAAATCGCCAGGTAACAGTTCATGTACGCCTAAGTGCCAACCAAACAGTAGTGTATGGAATGCTGGTGAGACTGCACGAGCGCTGACTTCCCCGTGCATATACGAACCCACTACAGTCTCCATTTCTTCCTGAACTGTCTCAGCAGCATTACGCCTTGTGCTCGGTTGGCCACTACAGGGTCTATCATCTAAAAAACCTGTGGCTTCGAACTTCAAAATCATTCTCGCCACAGCTGCATTTGTCAATGGACGTTTACCCATTCGAATCCCCTTCCTATGGCGATAGGATTGTAATGCTGAACTAGCACATTACCCATTCTGATAATACAGCTTCACTAAAACAGCCTTTTCAGGTAACATCAACATGCTGCGACTACTGGTGCATCTGATTCTCTCTCTCATTACAGCTCCTTTTATACATGATTGTCATGCGCAGTCACTGACGTTTTGCTGTCCACCACCATCTGTCTGACATTTTGTGAACTTTGTTTTTTTTTTTGGTTCTAATAAAACCCCATGTCATTCCAAGCATGTGTGTCAATTTTTACCTCTCTATCCCCCCTCCATGAACCATGGACCTTGCTGTTGGTGGGGAGGCTTGCGTGCCTCAGCAATACAGATGGCCGTACCGTAGGTGCAACCACAATGGAGGGGTATCTGTTGAGAGGCCAGACAAACGTGTGGTTCCTGAAGAGGGGCAGCAGCCTTTTCAGTAGTTGCAGGGGCAACAATCTGGATGACTGACTGATCTGGGCTTGTAACACTAACCAAAACGGCCTTGCTGTGCTGGTACTGCGAATGGCTGAAAGCAAGGGGAAACTGCAGCTGTAATTTTGCCTGAGGGCATGCAGCTTTACTTTATGGTTAAATGATGGTGGTGCCCTCTTGGGTAAAATATTCCGGAGGTTAAATAGTCCCCCATTCGGATCTCCCGGCGGGGCTACTCAAGAGGACGTCATTATCAGGAGAAAGAAAACTGGCGTTCTATGGATCGGAGCGTGGAATGTCAGATCCCTAAATTGGGCAGGTAGGTTAGAAAATTTAAAAAGGGAAATGGATAGGTTGAAGTTAGATATAGTGGGAATTAGTGAAGTTCTGTGGCAGGAGGAACAAGACTTTTGGTCAGGTGAATAAAGGATTATAAAAACAAAATCAAATAGGGGTAATGGAGGAGTAGGTTTAATAATGAATAAAAAAAATAGGAGTGTGGGTAAGCTACTACAAACAGCATAGTGAATGCATTACTGTGGCCAAGATAGACACGAAGTCCATACGTACTACAGTAGTACAAATTTATATGCCAACTGGCTCTACAGATGATGAAGAAATTGATGAAATGTATGATGAGATAAAAGAAATTATTCAGGTAGTGAAGGGAGATGAAAATTTAATAGTCATGGGTGACTGGAATTCGAGAGTAGGAAAAGGGAGAGAAGGAAACATAGTAGGTGAATATAGATTGGGGGTAAGAAATGAAAGAGGAGGCTGTCTGGTAGAATTTTGCACAGAGCATAACTTAATCATAACTAACATTTGGTTCAAGAATCATAAAAGAAGGCTGTATACATGGAAGAAGCCTGGAGATACTAGAAGGTATCAGATAGATTATATAATGGTAAGATAGAGATTTAGGAACCAGGTTTAAATTGTAAGACATTTCCAGGGGCAGATGTGGACTCTGACAACAATCTATTGGTTATGAACTGTAGATTAAAACTGAAGAAACTGAAAAAGGTGGGAATTTAAGGAAATGAGACCTGGATAAACTGACTAAACCAGAGGTTGTACAGACTTTCAGGGAGAGCATACGGGAACAATTGACAGGAATGGAAGAAAGAAATACAGTAGAAGAAGAATGGGTAGCTCTGAGGGATGAAGTAGTGAAGGCAGCAGAGGAATAAGTAGGTAAAAAGATGAGGTCTAGTAAAAATCCTTGGGTAACAGAAGAAATATTGAATTTAATTGATGAAAGGAGAAAATATAAAAATGCAGTAAATGAAACAGGCAAAAACGAATACAAACGTCTCAAAAATGAGATCGACAGGAAGTGCAAAATGGCTAAGCAGGAATGGCTAGAGGACAAATGTAAGGATGTAGAGGCTCATCTCACAAGGGGCAAGAAAGATACTGCCTACAGGAAAATTAAAGAGACCTTTGGAGAAAAGAGAGCCACTTGTATGAATATCAAGAGCTCAGATGGAAACCCAGTTCTAAGCTAAGAAGGGAAAGCAGAAATGTGGAAGGAATATATAGAGGGTCTATACAAGGGTGATGTACTTGAAGACAGTATTATGGAAATGGAAGAGGATGTAGATGAAGATGAAATGGGAGATATGATACTGCATGAAGAGTTTGACAGGGCACTGAAAGACCTGAGTCAAAACAAGGCCCCGGAGTAGACAACATTCCATTAGAACTACTGACAGCCTTGGGAGAGCCAGTCCTGACAAAACTCTACCATCTGGTGAGCAAGATGTATGAGACAGGCAAAATACCCTCAGACTTCAAGAAGAATATAATAATTCCAATCCCAAAGAAAGCAGGTGTTGACAGATGTGAAAATTACCAAACTATCAGTTTAATAAGTCACAGCTGCAAAATACTAATGTGAATTCTTTACAGATGAATGGAAAAACTGTTAGAAGCTGACCTTGGGGAAGATCTGTTTGGATTCCGTAGAAATGTTGGAACACGTGAGGCAATACTGACTCTATGACTTATCTTAGAAAATAGAATAAGGAAAGGCAAACCTACGTTTCTAGCATTTGTAGACTTAGAGAAAGCTTTTGACAATGTTGACTGAAATACTCTCTTTCAAATTCTAAAGGTGGCAGGGGTAAAGTAAAGGGAGCGAAAGGCTATTTACAATTTGTACAGAAACCAGATGGCAGTTATAAGAGTCAACCGACATGAAAGGAATGCAGTGATTGGGAAGGGTGTGAGACAGGGTTGTAGCCTTTCCCTGATGTTATTCAATCTGTATATTGAGCAAGCAGTAAAGGAAACAAAAGAAAAATTTGGGGTAGGTATTAAAATCCATGGAGAAGAAATAAAAACTTTGAGGTTCGCCAATGACATTGTAATTCTGTCAGAGACAGCAAAGGACTTGGAAGAGCAGTTGAATGGAATGGACAGTGTCTTGAAAGGAGGGTATAAGATGAACATCAACAAAAGCAAAACAAGGATAATGGAATGTAGTCAAATTAAGTCAGGTGATGCTGTGGCAATTTGATTAGGAAATGAGACACTTTACTACGTAAAGGAATTTTGCTATTTGGGGAGCAAAATAACTGATGATGGTCGAAGTAGAGAGGATATAAAATGTAGACTGGCAATGGCAAGGAAAGCGTTTCTGAAGAAGAGAAATTTGTTAACAACGAGTATAGATTTAAGTGTCAGGAAGTCGTTTATGAAAGTATTTGTATGGAGTGTAGCCATGTATGGAAGTGAAACATGGACGATAAATAGTTTGAACAAGAAGAGAATAGAAGCTTTTGAAGTGTGGTGCTACAGAAGAATGCTGAAGATTAGATGGGTAGATCACATAACTAATGAGGAGGTATTGAATAGAATTGCGGAGAAGAGGAGTTTGTGGCTCAACTTGACAAGGAGAGTGGACCAGTTGGTAGGACATGTTCTGAGGCATCAGTGGATCACAAATTTAGCAATGGAGGGCAGCGTGGAGGGTAAAAATCATAGAAGGAGACCAAGAGATGAATGAATACACTAAGCAGATTCAGAAGGATGTAGGTTGCAGTAGGTACTGGGAGATGAAGAAGCTTGCACAGGATAGAATAGCATGGAAAGCTACATCAAACCAGTCTGAGGACTGAAGACCACAACAACAACAACATCTACATTATTCCGTGGTTTATTAAGTTTTCAAATTTATACTGACTTTTTGATCACCCGGTATATTTGATGTGCCCCATTTGCTGTACATGAAGTCACACCTGATTCATGGCATGTTAAATGTATCTTTAATTTATTTATTTATTACTTTTAGATAATAAATCATTTCACAAAACATTTGAGCAATTTCATTTTTTTTATTTTCAAGTTTTAATTGGAAAGTATGATCTTATTTGCACCTCATTTGCCGTCCTGGTGTCTGCTTTTCTCGAAATGTCCTGAATTTAAACTTGATTCGAAGTCAGCCTCTTCGACATTGCTGTTTCTTAAGCCTGAGGTGAAGTATTTATTAATATGTTGCACTGGACTGAAGAGTCAGAAACAGCTGGCAGGGTTTATGAAATAAGGTAATTAGCATAATGAGCCTATTATTAGAGTAAGATCTATACATTACCTGTTGGTACTCGAAATATTTTAAAAATTGGGCGAAACTGTGTTTACAGGAATTTACGAGTACTTTAGTGTAACAGTGTGAGTTCATAACATTAAATGCCTGTGCGCTCTGATTGCCATTTGTGTTTTTTGATGATAAATAAAAAGCAAATGAAAATTATCGCTGCTAATGATAAAGGCTTTAAAAAGTATAGGTAACCATCAAAGCACAATTTTTATGTGGTTAGAACCATGGTGAAGTAGAAGATAGTTTCTTTCTTTGATAAGATTTGTAATCTTTAATGCCACAGATATGCAATTTAAATTGCACATAATACATTCTGTATCAGAGTGTTCAAATATCTATTAAAATTTCATCAGTTACCATTTTGATGAAATTTGGTTTGAATTGCATGACAAGCCTAAAGTTTGGTTTGTGGGTATATCATTGTCAACATAATTCTTTAATTGCAACATTTGATACGTCCACAATTATATTTAAGGAGAATGATTTTGAAATATAATCAGTAGTGTGGCCATGTAGATAAAACAAATTTCAGCTTCTCAGCTGATTTTCATTCTTCCATACATTGTGAACCAGTGAAGTGTATGGCGGAGGTTATGCCCTATGTACTGATTATTAGACTTTTTCCCCCCACTCCATTTAGGTATGAAGTTCCTCTTTAAAAGTCTCCAAGAGTGCTGTAAAAATTTGCAGATATGTATCGGCGGTATATATAATAGAATGAAGAATTACCCACAAAGTTTGATCTGTTTTGAATTCCAGAGTAACAGGGATCTAAACATTCACTCCAAAACTGTGTATTGTCTCCATTCCAAGTCTCGACATTGAAGGCTCAAGACCCCTCCTGCAAAGTGTATATCAGTCACTGCTCAGTCCCTCGTCTTGATGTGTTGGTAATAGTCCAGTGACAATATTTCTTCTTTCTGAGATGTCAGGCTTCATGATTGGCACACATGTTGTTTCCCGTTTCCTTTTGGTGGCCACAAACCTTTTCTGAGGCTCAAATTGAGAAACTTTGCTTGATGAAAGGGCAGGTAATTTAGTTGATGTAGATTGCATAGCTTGAAGAGTGGGCATCAGAGAGGACAGACATTTGCTCATGACTTCGCATGCCTCTTCAGATGTGGCTTCATTCAAACATAGATTAATCTGTTGCAAAAGCTTTTCTCACTTTTGTTACAGGCTTTTAAAGTGTCTCGATGTGACAGGGTTTTGCAGCTCCTTTATTATGGTGTCCCGATTATCGCCACTACCTGGCTCACAGACAATCAAGTCAGTGTCCGAGGACTCAGGTTCACTATCAACTTTTTCAGCTGTAAATGTGCCAACTAAATGAATATGTTTTCACATGTTGAATTTGATAGCTGAATCAACACAACTACAGATGTATTCAAGAATGCAAGCTTTGCAGTCAGAGCAACATAGCTCACATTTTCATAGACTGTCTTGCAATTTTTTTTACAATTTATGTCTCCTCATTGTCTGCTGATACTACTTCCCACTTTCTACCTCCACAAATAACATTTTCAGCTTTCAACTGCTCTGATGATAGATGCCGTTGCCTTATGGTTGATAATTTCCTTTATTCAAATGAATCAACCTATTGCCCAACTTGTCTTGCAAGTAGCGCATAAGTGCATGGATGGCCACATTGTCACTTGGGCTTCTTTCCTTTCAAATATATGTGTTTTATCACACCATGCATTCTTTCTAAATGCATGTTGGTGTTTGGAGTGTTGTGTTGCCGGTAACAATATGCCCAATTTGTAGATGTGGCCTTGTACGTTTTTTCAAAATACAACCCATATTCCGAAAGGTCCAGTTCTGTTTTCATGTAGTGTATAGCCTCTTCTAAAATTCCCTGAAAACTTTCTCAGTTGTTGTGCTCCATTAATGTTCTAATTATCTTATACACTTGCACTTGATTTTTGTGTCGCTTTACCCTACACAGATTTTTTGTCCACGCTCTGTCAACATGCCATCAACAGAACAATCTGTGCTTGGGTGGAGTCATTATTTTGCACCAGGCATTGAAAAATACATCTGCCATGTCAGACATCAACACATTTGTATGTACTGGGACTTGTAGTGTGTTTCTTACGACACTTAAGAAAACTTCCATAACTGGAAGATCTCCTCTATTAGAAAACATGAACGAACATGGAAATCCCTGCCATAATTCGTCTAACATCAATAAAGTTGTCAATTCAAACCCATAGTCATTTAAACCATGGGTGCTGTCCATACAAACACAGTTACTTCCAAATTTCACCAACATATCTTTTTGAGCTTCATTCATTATTGTTAAATGAAATCTTCATTTCACAGATTGTATTCTTGTGATGCAACACCTTGTGGTTTGTAGTACTGGACAACAGATCCTGTTTCCTGCATTTCCCTCACCCACGATGCCACACTAGTACAATTGTTTTTATGTCTTATAGCCTCAGACTTCAGGTTGTAACTTTGTGCTACATTGTGAATATCTTTTCTTGACAGCAATTTATGATGCTGCAAACCACTATCTTGAATCAGATATCTAAGGGAGTCGAGAATGTGATCAAATGGAATTTTCATAGCAATTTTCTTTGCTATTTCATCTCTTTCAAATTTCGAAAGCCTTAACCGGCCCATCTCCTGCTAATGACCCACATGTGTGCTACAAAAGTTAACTTTCACTTGGCCTGATTGATAAAGTGTCACATCCATTTGTAACGCTGGAAATGCATATCCTCCTATTTCCATCTTTGTACTATAATTTTTTTTCCTTATTTTGTTACCTGAAGATATGACGTTTCTGTGTCTTTATATATTGTAATTGTTTTACTATTTGTATATATATATTTATGCATTTATGTCGATGTATAATTGGTTTGTTTTGTAAATATTATTTGTATTTTTATGCTGGGTCTTGCCTAGGGAGTACTATGATATCGAACGAATACATCGATAGGTTGTGTGGAGAACCAAAGTGTTTAGGATCTTGGGTAGTGTTAACTCTGCCACATGGAGTGCAGGCAGAGGGAGTCTGGCTGGGGTAATGCAGTGGAGCAGGTGTGTTGTGTGAAGCTCCCGCGAGTTGGGGTTTGGCAGCATGTAATTGCGCTCGACTTGCGATGGTAGTTTCTGACATGGTGTCGTGGACAGGAAGCATTAGCTGGCGCACATCAAGAGCCCGTTTTGTCTGGTGACCGTGTCGAGAAGAAGGCGGGCCAACATCCAGCTTCTGCAACAGCGACGGCCAACAATGAGCGACTGTCACCACCTCCTCGATCAACGGCTTCAAACCTTCAATCAACCAACAAGGAAGACTGGAAGCACATAAAGTTTTAGAACTGTATGGCAGACCTCAGCTTTTCAAACTTTTAAAATTGTTGCATCACAAAATTACAGCAACTTAGCATGAACCTTTGTTGCTCATTGTCCCAATTGCATTACCAAGCAGGGTCCCTTCCTTTTCCGGAATGAACCCGAGTGTCGTTGAAATTCAAACGCCAGCATCATTCGATTTCACTGCTTTAATTTCAAAGTTCAGTTAAGGTATTCATAGCTGGCTACAATATTTAGATCACACAAGCACAAATTAAGAGTGCGAGTTTTGTTACCGTATTTTAGCTTACCTGTGACTGCAGCTCAGCTTGGTACGTACTAAATTTTACTATTGTTAATTGTTCAGAATCATTTAATTCAAGATCAAAGTTAAATCTCTTATTTCTAAATTGTGTAGATTCAAGTAGCTTTTGAAATGATTGTTGAGGTAGTCCAAGACTAACCGTATTTTACTGAATTTCGATGTGCTTCAGAAAGAAAGCTCACTATTAACTTCAGTCACTAAATTAACTTTCAATTTTCCGGTTTTATTAATTCTTTTGCTAAATTAAGTCAGAGTGTAGCAAAATTTATTACTTCTGACAAACTTTCAGTTTTCACAATGCACGTGTCAACCTTCAGTTGCCACGCTTCTAGTGGTAATTGTATGTGCAATTACCTTTCTTTTTAAGTTACTATAGTAATTGTCCTTAGGACTGGCGACCGTAATTTTCCCAAAATCTCAAATATCTAAGTACCGCTAGTTAATTGTTATCGTAACGGCCGCACATTTACTTTTTTTTTAACTTTACCCCTTTACAAAATTAATTTCCACCAGTTTCATTAGCATTTTTCCTTTCATTTAGATGTAACCCTTTCCTCCCTCGTTACCGACAAATTAACTTTGGTGATGATTGCTTTTCCCAAATTTCCATTAGGTACACGCGGTTTAATTTTTCACTGTCATTAAGGTCGATAAGTGAGGGGGAGGTTACACATTCTAGATGGGCAGTGACCACCAATTTTATTACTGCCCATTAGTTTTAAGTGATGCTCATTGCTTCCAGGGGGTTTGTAATTTCCATCATAGTGGCACTTGAAATATAACTTACTGCTTCCATCCGCACTTTTACTCTTTGTCTTCATGTACAAATTCACTCACACTATCTTTTTCTAATTGACGTTCCCATTCATAAAATTTACTTTGATCAGAAAATTCATGATTTTCTTCGCGGATAACTAGATCGTGGAGCAATGAATACTGTTGAAGCATTCCATTTCTATTTGAGCTGCCAAAGTCACATAAATCACAAAGTACTATATTTTTGCGTTCTGTTTTATGTACAGCATTCTCAAGATACTTTAGAGAATCTGCTCTGAGAGTGAAATACCCTCACAAAATACACATAAATTTTTCACCAAGAAGATAGAGACTGCAGACAATAACAGCCTGAGGCGTCCACACCCGAACAGTGACAGCATCTAAAGGTGTTTGTAGAGGGACAGACTCGCTGTAAAGAGAGTGAAGGACGTAGATGCTGACACCACCAGATGCCCTATCATAATGTGCCCAGTTCCTATAATAACCCCAATAGCCACGGAGGGCGGGAGTTCACATCACCAGAAACCAAGTTTCCTGAAGGGCAATGCAGAGGAAAGGTTGAAGGCTGAGAAGTTGTCGGATCTCAGCAAGACGGTGGAAAACATCACTGCAGTTCCACTGTAGCACGACATTGTCCACAGCCGAGAAAGGCGTGAAAGGACCGAGGAGGCAGATTACGTTGCTGGGTCACCTGCTGCCACCGATTGAGTACCTGTGCGTCTGAGAGTCTGGCGAGAACTAGGTCCTCAGTGGATGCCAGAATCTCTAACTCGCCCTCAGACACAGAGCTTGCCGGTTGCAGTGGGGTGGGTGCCACCGCAAGTTCCTTCGTCTTAGAGGTCTTCTTCTTGGACTTTTCTCGCTGCTCCTTGGGTTTCACTGGCTGGGAGGGCATCACCAATTCAGTCTCCGGGACAGAGGAGGATCGCAAAGCCCTATGACCAGCTGCTTGTGGGCTGTTATGCAACTGTCGGGTGTCGTCCTTCCCATTTGTGGAAACCTGGGAAGGGAAGGACCCAAGGGACCCCTTGCGAGCTCAAGGAGCTGAAGACGTTGGACGCTTCCCCAGTTTAGAAGCAGGGATGGACATCACCGATGGGTGGGAAGGTGTTGCTCCCAAAGTAGGTGGTGCGGGAGCAATGGGGTGGGTAGTGCCCCCGACGGGCAAGGGGACGTGTGGAGTTGTATGGCTCGGTGAGCTGACTGGAATTCGCTGAACTGATGGGGCTATCATGGTTGTTGTAGTGGCGGCATATGAGGAAGTCATTTGCACAGGATGGAGTCGTTCATATTTCCTCTTAGCCTCAGTATAGGTCAGTCGGTCCAGGGTCTTATATTCCACGATTTTCTGCTCTTTCTGTAAGATCCTGCAGTCTGGCGAGCAAGGTGAATGCTGCTCTCTGCAGTTGACACAGATGGGAGGCAGGGCACACGGAGTATTGGGATGTGACGGGTGTCCACAATCTCGACAAGTGAGGCTGTAAGTACAGCGGGAAGACGTAAGGCCGAACTTCCATCACTGAAAGCACCGCGTCGGGGGAGGGATATAGGGCTTGAAGTCACAGTGGTAGACCATCACCTTGACCTTCTCCGGTAGTGTATCACCCTCAAAGGCCACGATGAAGGCACCGGTAGCAATCTGATTATCCTTCGGACCCCGATGAACACGCCGGACGAAATGAACACCTCGCCACTCTAAATTGGCATGCAGCTCATCATCCGACTGCAAAAGTAGGTTCCTATGGAAAGTAATAAATAAATATTTAAACTCTTATGGGGTGTGATGGTAACTGAATCATCCCCCAACTTGTCACAAGCAAGTAACCTTCGTGACTGGGCAGAGGATGCCATTTTTATCAATACTGACCCAGAGCACATTTTGGATGAGCCCTCCACCTCCCCAAACTTGTCCTCTAAATGTTCTACAAAGAACTGAGGCTTTGTTGACATGAAAAACTCCCCATCAGCTCTCGTACAAACTAGGAACTGGGGTGAATAAGTGTCACTGCCATCCTGAGCCTTACGCTCCTCCCACAGTGTGGCCATGGAGGGAAATGATTTGGGATCATATTTCTGAGCGTCGAATTGAGACTGAGAACACTTAGAGATTGCTGGCGGCTGGCCACCAGCAAGAGATGATGTACCACCAGATGCCACCCGCTCTAACCAGGGGCCCTCCCCATGGGTGCCACCCAGCCTCAGCAATCGCCAACTGGCAGGATGGTCATTGCCGGGAGTCCTGATGCCCCACGGAGATAGGCATATACTTCTTGGCATACATGGGGAGTTAACGGTGCAGGCATCAGCAGAGTGATCCCTGTGTTGTCAGGGGGCTACAAACAACAGGGTACATGGTGGCCCCACCACAACGGACTGGCTACCGTGCTGGATATTAGGTGCAAGGAAGTCCATGTCTGCTCTGCAAAAAGTAATAGTGCACAGTGCATGGTGGAAATCGCACCCAGGAATGCAGCCTCCCCCAAGAGATGGAGAATGAGCGGGACGGCAATGCGACAATGAGAAAGGTGGCTAAAGGTCTGAATGCATGATGGACACAATGCACCGTGTAAGGCGCCCTTCCCCAATTGGTTCACTCTTTGGAAGAATTTGGAAATATGGAGGTCAAACCCAAGAGGGGACCATCGCATATAGGCCGAAACATTTGAGACTCCTTTTAGTCACCTTTTACTACAGGCAGGAATACCATGGGCCTATTCTAACCTCCAAACAATTACAATTGTATTGCTCCGTTGTGTCTCAATTCTTTACGTTTTACTGACAATGCTTACCATACTGACAAATTCCTGTAAATTTTCCACAGTACCACAGTAAAATTCAAGGAAGGGAATAATAAGGAAAAGATTTCTATCTACATCAAAAGAGGTGCTACCAAGCGTAACCATGCAAGCAACTTGTGTAGCCATCCTACCTTTGCTCTGCCGAACAAAACGGCTTAATATGGAAAATTATTTTATGTAACCTGGGTGCAATTCTTATTTCTTTCCAAAATTTTCTCTCAATTTTTTCCTTTTTGCTTTACTTGCTCTTTATTGTGATTCATGTAAACAGAAAATACAGACAATTAGTTTTTATGATTAATAACAATGTCATAGAAATTTCTTACTATAACAATAGTTAACAAACCCTGCTTACAACTGGTGCCCTGAAGCCATGACACTTAGGTCACCAGTTGTATAATAATAATAATAATAATAAAATGATGTATATAATTAAAATGGAAAAAACTGAAGCATAGTACAATTGCATTATTAATAAATGTTCTACATACATGAAATTATGCTATTCTTCAGCCACTTTAAATTGCATCACTTCTTTTTTTTCTTTGCATGTGTCCATCACTATATATATTTTGATTATATTTGTCATCTTCTGAAAGCTCTTATACATCTTTTAATCTTTTGAAATAGAACTGTGGACTTCCTCTCTTACATTTCAATTGTAGATGCAGGCAGCCTCTCAAGATTAAGGAAATCCTCCCAACTTGGCTCCACTTCACTTCATTAAAAGTACTTGATACTTTTATTAAGTCTTCTCTTATTCAGAATCACATGTAATACAAAACACTCATAGTATGTCATACATACAATACATCTTAACCATCCTTCTACATAGCAGAGAGTGAAACAAAATCATGTACAAAGAAAAGTGAATGATGTTTTTTTGTTCATTTGTCTATGCCTTACTGGGCATTCATAATCAAGTCTTTGCCAATGCTTATGGTCAGTCTCTGCTTCTGTCATTATCACTTCATCATTTTTTTTTGGATAAATTTTAACTTTACCATGTCGGGGGGGGGGGGGGTCTTTCACCGTGTACCTGCACACATTTCCTAGTGAGTTCCTGCAGTTCAGATGCCCATGTGAACAATGACTGATTAGTAGGCTGTTTACAACAGTTGTAAAACACCACACAGGCTGCAATAACATAGCAGTGTGGGTGAAAGTAGGTAGTCAATAGAGCACACATTTTGTTAAAGGCGACGTGTGCAGTCCCATGAGAAGGACCAGCTTGCACAAAAGCTGGTGCATGCTGGGTGAGATCTGTGGTTAGAAAATGATTTTACAATGGCTGTATGCGTTACCTGGAAGGTGGCACAGTGCTGGAGGTGCTTCTTACATGCTTTCCATTCTTGTCATTGTAAGGTGGGAATGGTGGAGTGTGTGTAACCAACTGCTGGAAGAGCCTTGCAGCCAATGAAACTTCCTGACATTTCTGCTCCTCTAACTGCTGTTCTAGAAATTGCTGTAGCACAACTTCCATCAATACACCCGGTAAGGTAACATTTTGTTCAGGGTCCATGGTTACATAACGAACACAGAAGATGCCCACAATCATCGCCATTTTGTTGTAACTCACAACATATAAAACAGAAGATGACACCGCTGGGGCACATATTTTTAACAATCTCATGGGACAATAGTTCACAAGGGATACAATGTATGGCACATCCACATACCGAGACAGATACAGTACTGTTCTAGTTAGCACAGTGAATAGCACGACGAGTGAGAACAGACTTAAAGTGATCACCAGGCAGTGATCGCATACTTAGGTGGCACAACATGGGTGATGCTGGGAAGTGCCTGCACAGCTGTCATCTGTTGTCACTACTGCACTGTCTCCCCGTGGTGGCCACATTTCGCAATTGTGGATGTGGAGGGACT